>NC_092723.1:122724748-123024748 GCF_047496885.1 Scyliorhinus torazame
ATTCATGTATTTGTCAAGATGCCCCTTAAACGTCACTATCGTCCCTGCTTCCCACCACCTCCTCCGGCAGCGAGTTCCACTACCCTCTGTGTAAAAATAAATAAATAAATAAATAAAATAAATAAATAAATAAAAATAACTTGCCTCGTACATCGCCTCTAAACATTGCTCCTCGCACCTTAAACCTATGCTCCCTAGTAATTGACCCCTCTACCCTGGGAAAAAGCCTCTGACTATCCACTCTGTTTATGCCCCTCATAATTTTGTAGACCTCTATCAGGTCGCCCCTCAACCTCCGTCGTTCCAGTGAGAACAAACCGAGTTTATTCAACCGCTCCTCATATCTAATGCCTCCATACGCAGGAAACATTCTGGTAAATCTCTTCTGCACCCTCTCTAAAGCCTCCACATCCTCTGGTAGTGTGGCAACCAGAATTGAACACTATACTCCAAGTGTGGCCTAACTAAGGTTCTATACAGCTGCAACATGACTTGCCAATTCTTATACTCCATGCGCAGGGGTGCGGAGGCTGCCATTCCGTAGGGCAGGAACTCACTTTAGATACCTGGGGTGCAGGTTGCTTGGGAGTGGGGTGGGCTCAGTCGGTACAACATTTCTAGTTTGGTGGGGAGAGTGAAAGCTGATCTGGCAAGGTGGGATGGTCTCCCTCTGTCAATGGCGGGTCGGGTACAGGCGATTAAAATGAATGTGCTGCCGCGATTCCTGTTTATTTTCCAATGCCCTGCCGATTTTTCTGCAAAGGCATTTTTAAAGAGATTGAAGAATGATTACCTTGCTCATTATGGGGAGGGAAGGTGGCCAGAGTTAGAAAGGTGCTGCTACAGGGAGGAAGGCAGGCAGGGGGTTTGGGTCTTCCGAACCTGATGTATTATTACTGGGCGGCGAATGTGGAGATGGTACGGAGCTGGGTCAGAGGGGTTGATTCCCAGTGGGTCAGAATGGAGGAGCGATTGTGTTGGGGTCGGGATTGAAGACTTGAGCAACAGCGCCACTCCTGATGGCCCCGGGGAAATACTCCGGGAGTCCGGTAATAATAGCTTCATTGAGAATTTGGAGGCAGTTTCGCCAACACTTCGGGTTGGGGGCAGGGTCAAGGGAAATGCCGATTCAGGGGAACCACAGATTTGAGTCCGGGAAGTGGGATGGAAATTTTTGGAAATGGGAGGAGAAGGGGATTAAGACACTAAAAGATTTGTTTCTTAGGGTCAGTTTGCAGGATTGAAGGAGCTGGGGGAATGTTTAGATACATGCAGGTTCGAGACTTGCCAGAAAGGAGATACAGGGCTTCCCAGTAGAGCCGGCTTCCACATTGCTGGAGGAGGTGCTGACAACACGGGGCCTGGAGAAGGGGATAGTGTCGGCATTTTACGGGGTTATTTTGGAAGAGGAGAAAAAGTGGGAGGAAGAGTTGTTGGGAGAGGGTGTTGAGGAGGGGTTCTGGTGTGAGATGCTCCGGAGAGTGAATGCCCTCCACCTCGTGTGCGAGGTTAGGGCTGATACAGCTTGCAGGTGGTATATAGAGCACACCTCCCAAGGGCGAGGATGAGCCAGCTCTTTGAGGGGGTAGAAGATGTGTGTGAACTTTGCGGGGGGGGCCCTGCAAATCACGTTCATTATGTTTTGGTCCTGTCCAAAGCTGGAGGATTATTGGAAGGAGGTTTTTCGGGTAATCTCTAAAGTGGTGCACGTGAAACTGGACCCAGGCCCTCGGGAAACTATATTCGGGTGTTGGACCAGCCGGGTTGGAAACTGGTGCGGAGGCAGATGTTGTAGCCTTCGCCTCATTGATCGCCCGAAGGAGGATCCTGTTGGGATGGAGAGCAGCCTCTCCACCCAATTATCTGGTGTGGCGGGGGACCTGTTGGAATTCTTTACTCTTGAGAAGGTTAAGTTTGAACTGAGGGGAAGCTCGGAGGGGTTCTACAATTCATGGGTGTTATTTATTATGCACGTTCAAGAATTGGATAACATCGAACATTAGTGGGGTGGGGGGGTGGTTTGGGAGGGTTGGAGGGAGGGGGACTGTATGTCTAATGGTGACTCTGGGTGATTCCTGAATCCTTTTGTTATTTGTTTGTGTTAACATGCGGGCAGTTGTTTGGGGGTTTGGTGGGAGGATGGGATTGCTGTTGTTGATATGGGGATTGATATTGCATTCGTTACTATTTATTGTTTATTGTTGGGTGGGTGCAAATTTGGGAGAAAATGTGAAAAAGGAGGAGAATAAAAATATTTTAAAAAGCAAATCTTGCACGTTCATCCCGAAAAAATAACCATGGCCCTTTTTAGCTTTAACAATTCAGCTACCCAGTCTTGCCGTCAGGCAAGATTCAGAGTAGGTCACATGACCCCCTTCATTCCTCCATTTTATTGAAATTAAAGAGACCGTCCCAAATCTTAACACCTTGATAAACTTCGCGTTCGCAACAAATTTGTTACAATGGGAAGTAGTTGATACTAAGCACATCGACGTATTTTTATTTTCTTTATTTAAATTTGAAGTACCCATCCATTTGTTCCCAATAAAGGGCCAATTTAGCGTGGCCAATCACCTACCCTGCCCATCTTTGGGTTGTGGGGGTGAGACCCATGCAGACACTGGGTGAATGTGTAAACTCCACACGGACGGTGGACCGGGATCGAACCTGGGTCCTCGGTGCCGTGATGTAACAGTGCTAACCACTGTGCCAATGTGCTGCCCTTTACATGGATGTATTTAAAGAGAAGTTAGATGAGGGATAAGGAATAGAAGACTATGTAGATTATGGACAGATAAAGTAGTCTGGGATGAGGCTGATGTGGTGTACAGACACTGGGCGGGATTCACTGTGGGGTTTTGGGGGGGCGGGGGGGGGGGGGGGGTGGTTTGGGGGGGCGGGGGGGTTTGGGGGGGTTTGGGGGGGGCGGGGGGGGGTTTGGGGGGGGTTTGGGGGGGCGGTTTGGGGGGGCGGGGGGGTTTGGGGGGGCGGTTTGGTGGGGGGCGGTTTGGGGGGCGTGGGGGGGCGGGGTTTGGGGGGGCGGTTTGGGGGGCGGGGGGGTTTTGGGGGGGGGCGAGGTTTGGGGGGGCGGGTTTGGGGGGGTGGGCACGGGGGGGTTTGGGGGGCGGGTTTGGGGGGGGGGGGTTTGGGGGGGGCGGTGGGGGGGGTTCGGGGCGGTGGGGGGGGTTCGGGGCAGGGGGTGTCCATGTTCCGGGCGTGGTGGAGGAGGGGTGGGGTGAGGGTGCAGCCATGCTCGGGGGTAGGGGGGACGGGTTCGGGGCAGGGGCCTCCATGTTCCCGGGGAGGGTTTTCCGCAGGAGCGACATGCCAGCCGGCCTGCCATGGCAGGGCGGTGGTGAAGCCACGCCCGCAAGCTGTGGTCATGCTGATGGGCAAAGGCCACTGGCGCTGCCAACCTGCACGGCCGCACGCCTTGACCTTGGGTGCGCCCAGGCCCCCCCCCCGCCTCCAGAGGTGACGCAATATTGGCTGACGCGCCAATACGGAGGCCGCAGACAAACGCGGAGACCCACTACAATGAGGACCATGCAGCAACCAGGGGTGTGGTCGAGAGGTGCTTTGGCCTCTTGAAGATTCCTGGACCACTCTGGAGGGGCCCTCCAGTACCATTCATAGAGGGTCAGCCGCATCGCTGTTGTCTGCTGTGTCCTGCACAACATAGCCCAGCAGAAGGGCGATGCCTTGGAGGAGGAGCAGGAGGAGGCACAGGGGGAGCCCGATGAGGGTGACGCATCTCAAGATGGGGAGGGGGGGCACAGATGTGACATGGGGGCTGGATATGGCCAGGATGCTGCACAACGTCACCGGCTTGGCGAGCGAGCACACAAGGCGTTGATCACCGCACATTTCACCAACTAGGGGGGAGGACCTCGCTGAGCACGGGCACTTGCACCACCGTTCCGCCCAAATGCAGCACCCAGCACCCCCCACCTCCCGCACCATCCGAAAACCCCAGCTCCCGCACCAACACATGCACAGCACCCTACACCTGTGGCACGATTGCTTGTGTCAGCGGGTGTGATCAGTGCCATGTTGAATGATAACCCGCTCTGCGATGAGCAGTGAGCTCCGGATCGTTCGGCAATGTCTGACTCATGGCCACAGCTAAACCCTCCACATGGGTGGTCCCTGTCACGGACACTCCATCACATGGGCATGTGGGGTAGCTGGCATTGGTGTTCACACCCGGCCTCACCGTTGTACTGACCTTCGACCCCAGCGCCACTCGGTCCCCTTCACGACCCTTCAGGCACCGGACATAGCACAGAGGCATCTAGGTTTGGTGTAACAGTGACTTTAATCGTGACATTCACATACAAGTGCCCTAGCCCCTATAACTCAGCTGTGCCCTGCACCCGTGCCAACTTACTACGTTTCGTACCTCTTTGCCTTACAGGCCCTACCACTACGCCTTGCTGTTTTCCCAGATGGTACAGCAGGAGTGGAGGCGTACTGCTGAGACTCCTGCCCTGCGACTTGTTCTTGGTCGGCGCGCGTTTCCTGGGGCAGCCCGGCTTGGATGGGCCAGGCTGTTCCGTGGGCGTGCTGGATGGCTTGGTGCCATCCTGTTATGCCCGCTACCCACCAGATGCACCAGGGATGGGACGCGGGGAGTCCGAGGACCCGCGTTGTTCCGGGACCTCCCTTGCAGGAGTCACCAGGACGAGCCCCAGTACCACCACCTCCCTCGCGGTGCCCGGTGGCCCCTGGGCCTCCCTATGGGACAGTGGTGCGAGCGGAAACCAGCCACGAGGCACCACTGACAACTGGCGCTGCCAGGCCTGGAGGCACACTATGGCATCGATTAGGGTCTAAACGTTCGCAGCGATGGAGCTCGGGGAGTGGGCCATCCCAATCTGGGACTGCGCCACCTCCCACCTCCAGCACGTGGGCAAGGCCACTAATGCTCTCATCGATGGCCTGATGAGACTGGGCCAGACCCCAGAACGCGGCGGCAATATCCAGCTGGCTCTGGGACTTGGCTGCTTGTGAGAGGGCAGCCCTGTCCTGGGCCATGGATGACCCGTGCACATGAAGCCCCATGCCTTGCACCACCTGACCCATGCCCGAAACCGTTGCCCCCATTGCCTCCACCGCGGACGCCACCAATGCGGTGTCGGCCTGGGTGGCAGCCGTGACCGGCACCACACCCTGCTCCCGGACGCGGATGGACTCCTCCAACTGCGTCTGCAGATGCTGGAAAGTGGCCATCATCCCGTTGTCCACTCCCTGCGTTTCCAAACGCATCGGGTCTGTGGGTAGGCCTGGTAAGTCCAGGAATCCGGGAACCGTCTGGTCGGCAGCTGGGTGCTGGGGCTGGGCTGCCCTCCGACCGTCCAGCCCCCCGGCTGCTCCTACCTCCACCTGCTGTACCGGTTCGGCTGTGTGGTGCGCACCAGTCAGTGACCCCGAAGCCTCATCATTAATGTGCCCAACCGGGGTGAGGGTATCTGCGGTGGTGGAGGGCGTGGGTGACAGCAGTGACGCAAGGTCCATGTCTCATCGAACCCCAGGTCTGGGGTCTCCTGGGTCGAGCCTTGGACCGATGGACGTTGTCTCCAGCCCATGGGAAGGGGCACTGTCCAGTCTGTCCAACATCTGTTCGGCCGCCCTCTGTCCATCTCTGTCCTGGCTCTCCGTCCTGGCTCTCCGTCCTCTTTTCATCCGTTTCATGGCCGTCAATGTCCTGACTGTTCGTCACTGTCGTTTGTGTCTGTCCTCTGTGCGTCCGTTTCCTGTGGCCCGGCTTCGGACGAGGGCCCTCCTATCCGTCTTCCTTCCCCTCCCTGGCGTGCGGGGTTTGGGGGGGGGGGCAGTGTGAGGGGGTGGAGGGGGCAGTGGGGGGGGGGGTTTAGGGGGTGGAGGGGGCAGTGGGGATAGGGGGTGGAGGTGGCAGTGGGTATAGGGGGTGGAGGGGGAGTGGGTTTAGGGGGTGGAGGGGGCAGTGTGAGGGGGTGCAGTCTGAGGGGGAGGAGGGGGCGGTGGAGGGGCTGAGGGAGTGTCGCCAGGCAGGGGAGTCTCCGATCTGGCATGACCCTACCTCCCAGATCGCGGCTCCCCCAGCGAGGTCCAGAACCCTCTGCTCATGGACGGTGAGGGAGTACAGAACAGGTGATCCCCCTACGGTTCTTGCACGCTAACGATGGTTGTGGGCTGTGTTATCCTGTGGGAGGGTGGGGGGTGGAAGCATCAGAGTTAGGCGGTCAGCAGCAAGCCGCGCGGATGTTGGCAACATTATGGCGGGGGGGGGGCACTGGGCACCACGCCACGGCGACTCGCAAGGGGGATGTGGTGCCCTTGTGGGTCGGGTGCCCCCCTCCTGCGTGAGCAGGGGACGGGCACGACACGTGGTGGGGGGGGGGCGGGGGGGGGGGGGAGGGAGGGGGCGTGTGTGGCCAGGAGGAACTCTCTGGGTACTTACCCTGGCTGCCCTCGTCAGGTTGTGGAGCTTCTTGCGGCACTGCTCTCCAGTACGTGGGGTGTGCCCCACAGCGCTAACGGCGATGCCCACTTCACGGCAGTTGCACCTGACTGTGTTGGCCGGGTGCCGGTAGCCACGTCTTGGGCACAGGATCTCCCTCCGCTCTTCCACTGCATCCAGCCGTGTCTCCAGGTCATTGTCCCGGAACTTGGGGGCGGCATGGCGGGGCGCGGCCATCTCTCCTGTGTCGGGGCCTATGCGCGGATCGTGCACATAAAGTGACGCGTCGCCGTGTCATCTGGGCGTCGCGCGTTGACGTCGCCACTCTGACACCACGCCCACCGCGTTTTTCACGGTGCCGCTGCTGGCCCCTTTTCGGGGCCTGAATCGATGCTGCTGGCGGGCCATTTGCACCATCGTGAAACACAATGGCATTCATGACGGCGCGGATATTCTGACATGGCATCGGAAAATCCCGCCCACTTACATGGACCGGCTGGGTTCAATGATCAGTTTGTGTGTAATGCATTCTACGTCAATAAATCTGTATCAATTAATACTGCAACTGCTTTCCCTAACACGCTGCCATCAATGTTGCCAAGATATACCTATTTGGTTGGGCCTTAAGTTCACCCTTTGAACTCCACTTGCAATACTTTGTTCTCCAATCTATTCTTGTGAAGCATCTTGACAAAGTTTTGAGAGAGGCACAAGTTGAGAGTGGGCAAAAGCTACACCTTGCAATAGAAAGAATGCAATGTGACTTAATCTAGTATATTAAATTGGAGCAGCTGTGGTCATGCTATACACATGAGTAATTTAGTGCTCATGTAGAA
This sequence comes from Scyliorhinus torazame, assembly GCF_047496885.1. Classification (NCBI taxonomy): domain Eukaryota; kingdom Metazoa; phylum Chordata; class Chondrichthyes; order Carcharhiniformes; family Scyliorhinidae; genus Scyliorhinus; species Scyliorhinus torazame. Next base: position 122,732,027 of record NC_092723.1, read on the forward strand.
TACGCCACTTGTTTTGACCGTAACGCATCTGTGTTGTTCAATAAATAATAAATCAGCAAATTATTAAGAGTGATAACCAGCAGATAGAACCATGCAAAAGCTAATGGAATTCTTGGCTTTGTGTTCAGGGAAAGGAAATAATACATTTTTTATTTATGTAGTACTTTTCATAGCCTTAGGACATCCCAAAGTGTTTTTCAGCCAATTAAGTGCTTTTTGAAGTGTGGTCATTCTTGGAATGTAGGAAATGTCGTGTTGGGTGTTCCGCTATACAAACGAACCAACACGGTTGTAGATGGTACAACTCTGTTTTATTCCTCTTGATAACATCTGTTAACTCATGGCTGTGGTTCGTACTTACCCCGTTAACCTGTGGACCCAGCCCTAACACTATCTTAGTGAGGCACTCAGCACATGGACTATGTCTGAGTGGCACGCTGTGAGATCTGTGCTCTGAGCTATCTCCTGCTGGAATGAGCAGGAACTGTGGTGTTCCCTGTTTTGTAGTGCGTGTGCTCTCACTGGTGATTGGTTGTGATGTTGCGTGTGCGTTGATTGGTCCGTTGATCTATCCATCAGTGTGTGTGATTGCACCATGATATGTTTATATGAATATCATGACGGGAAACACAGCAGCCAATTTTCACAACTCCCACAAATAGTAATGGGATAATGACCAGATCATCTGTTTTAGTGATGTTGATTGAAGGATAACTTTTGGCTAGGATGTTCGGGAACACTTCCCTGCTTTATACAGACAAGGGGTAGGCCATGCAGCCCTTCAAGCCTGATCAGCCATTTAATCAGATTATCATTGATCTGATAGTGACCTCAAACCTGCATCCCGTCTGCACTCCCATCCCTGATAAGTTATCACCCTCTTGCTTACCAAGAATCTATCCACCTCTGCCTTAAAACTATTCAAAGACAATGCTTCCACCACCTTTTTCGGGAAGAGAGGTGTAAAGACTCCTGACCCTCTGAGAGAAACAAATTCACCTCATCTCCGTTTAAATGGGCGACCTCTTATTTTTTAACAGTGACCCCCCCCTAGTGCTAGATTCTCCCACAAGAGGAAACATCCCCTCCACATCCACCCAGTCAAGACCTCTCAGGATCCGTTACATCCACCTGTGAGGGCAGACCGGTCCCATTGCATCTTAAAGACAGTGGGCGGACTTTCCCCATTTGTTTCAGAGTGTTCGGCTCTGACAGAAACCCATCGTGTGGCTCTCCAGCGGCACAACCGAGTTTTTAGTGCAGATTTTGAGCTGCTCTGGAAAAGTAAATTCAGGGGGCAGGCACTGTGGCGAGGCCTGCTAGTGCCAGCATGACCACCTCCCACAGATCGGGTCGGTCAGCACACAACATAAAACCACCCAAACCTCACCAAATCCGCACTTCAAGGTTGCCACTGATAGCCTGGCAGTGCAACCTGTGCCAGGAGGCAATGCCAAGACAGTGCCTGGGAATGTCTGTCTCTATCTCCCAAGGGGGCTATACTTCCCTTTGCACCCCAGGAAGATTCCCTCAACTGAACCTGACTTTTTCAAACCTGTTATAAACCGATCGGCGAGGTTTGAATATTCAGTGAGGAGGGGGTCACGTGGTGGGGGTGGGCGCAGGGCCGGGGCTTGGTAATGAGATTAAAATGTACGTAAATCTATTAATTAGGTTCTCGCCCTTTGTGGGCATGATCCTCGTTACATCACTGCCGAGAGGTCTGGAAAGTTGGGAAACAAGATCTCGCCGGTGAGAATCTGGTTTCCCGATTCTGGCAAGATTCTGTGCCCGCATCGCCGTTCTCACTGACCGTGGACGCAGGTACATAATCACCCCCAGTAACTCCAACAGTCTCGTACTCCGTCAGTACTGTGCTCGGGAGATCACGCTCACGTTTTTGGAGTGAGACTTGAATCAGTATCTTCTGAAATGGGAAGTGAGAATACGAAGGTAATGATGAACTTGTGAAAACCTCAGTTAGGCTGGCGTATTGTCTGCAGCTCATTACAGGAAGGCTGCAAAGAGAATGGGTGGGATTCTCCGGTCGTGTCCACCCAGTGACCAGAGAATCCGGCCTAAGGTCAGTGGAGGTCTCCATTGTACACTGCTCGCCCGTGACGTTCTTGCGGTGGGCGGGGCGGGAGAATCCAGCCCAATGGCACTGGTGCATTGCCGACGCCTTGGAATGTTATCCTGGATAAAATGTTACAGTTACGAAGATGTGCTCATGAAGTTGAGGCTTTTCTGGTGGAGCTGAGAAAAGAGGGATCTGCTTCAAAACATAGAACATACAGTGCAGAAGGAGGCCATTCGGCTATCGAGTCTGCACCGACCCACTTAAGCCCTCACTTCCACTCTATCCCTGTAACCCAATAACCCCTCCTAACCTTTTTGGCCACTGAAGATAATTTATCATGACCAATCCACCTGCACGTCTTTGGACTGTGGGAGGAAACCGGAGCACCCGGAGGAAACCAATGCAGACACGGGGAGAGCGTGCAGACCCTGCACAGACAGTGACCCAGCTGGGAATCGAACCAGGGACCCTGGGGCTGTGAAGCCACAGTGCTATCCACTTGTGCTACCGTGCCGCCCACAAAAGAGGACACCGGACAAAAGAGTTAGGTTTGTGATGTAGTAAATGGTGATGCAGCCTTTCCACTGGTTGGTGCATGGGTAATGAGAGGATGCAAGCAGAAAAAGAGAACTGGTGGGAGAGTTGGGAAGATTTCTTCATGTGAAAGCTGGTTAGAATGTGTAATTCCTCATCACAAATCAGAACTCAGTCCACAAATCAACTTCCAAATGAATGGTGAATTATTTGGAAAAGAGGAACTTTAAACTGTTTGGAACTGTGCAGAATGGGATTAGACCAGATACCCACATGGAGAGAAACATTGGACTTTAAATACTGCTGTGTAAAAATGGAACATTGCCCTCCCTACTATTTAGGTGAGAAGCTTTTGCTGTCTGCTTTGATTGGAGTCTTCAGGGAGACATTTACATTGTCCACTTTGGGACTCAGCAATGTGGGACTGTCTCTGGGTGACAACAACCTTCATTTATATGGCGTATTTAGCATAGAAAAGCACTCCATGGTACATCACAGGAGCGTTACCAAACAAAATCTGACTCCGAGCTTCATGGGAGATATTGGGACACTGTAACAGAGATAGATTTTAAGGACAGTGTTAAAGGTAGAGCGAGAGAGCGAGAAAGACTATAAGACCAGAAGACATAGGTTCAGAATTAGGCCACTCGGCCCATCGAGTCTGTTCTGTCATTCAATCATGGCTGATATTTTTTCACCTCCATTCTCCCCATAACGCCTGATCCCCTTATTAATCAAGAACCTATCTAACTCTGTCTTAAAGACACTCGAGTGATTTGGCCTCCACAGCCTTCTGTGATAAAGAGAAGAATAGTTTTAAAGGATGGTCCCTTTAGTTTGAGATGGTGTCCTCTGGTTCTAGTTTTTCCTACAAGTGGAAACATCCTCTCTATCCAGGCCTCACAGTATCCTGTAAGTTTCAATAAGATCTCCCCTCATCCTTCTAAACTCCAACGAGTACAGACCCAGAGTCCTCAACTGTTCCTCTAACGACAAGTTCTTCATTCCAGGGCTCATTCTTGTGAACCTCCTTTGAACCCTTTCCAAGGCCAGCACATCCTTCCTTAGATACGGGGTTCAAAACTGCTCACAATACTCCAAATGGGGTCTGACCTGAGCCTTATACAGCCTCAGAAGTACATCCCTGGTCTTGTATTCTAGCCCTCTTGACATGAATGCTAACATTGCATTTGCCTTTTTAATTGCCGACTGAACCTGCACAATAACCTTAAAGAATCGTGAACAAGGACTCCCAAGTCCCTTTGTGCTTCTGATTTCCTAAGCATTTCCCCATGTAGAAAATAGTCTATGCCTAAATTCCTCCTTCCAAAGTGCATAACCTCACACTTTTCCACATTGTATTTTATTTGCCAATTCACTGCCCACTCTCCTAGCTTGTCCAAATCCTTCTGCTTCCTCAATACTACCTGTCCCTCTACAGATCTTCGTAATATATGCAAACTTAGGAACAGTGCCTTCAGTTCCTTCTTCCAGATCATTTTCCTGCTTCCAGATCATTTATGTATATTGTGAAATGTTGTGGTCCCAGCACACCACTTGTCACCGGCTGCCATCCTGAAAAAGACCCCTTTATCCCCACTCTCTGCCTTCTGCCAGTCAGCCAATCCTCTATCCATGCCAGGACCTTAGGCTTAACACCATGGGCTTTTAACGTATTTAACAGTCTCTTAAGCGGCACCTTGTCAAAGGCCTTCTGGAAATCTAAATAAATCATGTCCACTGGTTCTCCTTTATCTAACTTCCTTGTTATCTCTCAAAGAACTCTTGACAGATTTGTCGGACACGCCCTCCCTTTGACAAAGCCGTGCTGACTCGATCCTATTTTACCATGCACTTCCAAGTACTTTGCGATCTCATCTTTAATAACAGACTCTAAAATCTTACCAACGACCGAAGTCAGGCTAACCAGCCTATAATTTCCCATCTTCTGCCTCCCTCCCTTAAATGGAGAGAGGTAGTGAGGAAAAGAGGGAAGTCACAGATGAGAAAGTTAAAGTTCTCAAATGTGTCAGTTTATCTTCCTTTTCTTTAAATCTCCAGGACACCACTCCTGATGCTCGATCAATAACTCCTGAGACGAGATTAGAGACAATTGAAGGCTTTATTGCACTAGATGTTTCCCCCGGTACAGAATGCGGCTGCTGGGGAGACACCAGCTCTTATACTCCACCTTACTGGGCGGAACCAGCAGGCAGGCTTCACCAATGCAAATAGCAGTCTCGGGTACCTCCCACACCAATGGTCTTACAGCATTATTCAGGGTACCGTAATACCCCTAATACCGACTACCACAACTCCCAAGAAAACAACATAAGCTCAGAACACAACATCAATATTCCCATGCTGTCTGAGCTGAATATAGGACAGTTCACAAAAAGCCACAATAGATTTCAGAGAGAGAAAAACACTTTGTTCTCCTGTCTGCAATGGATTTGAATCCCAGGTTTCACATTAACTCATTTCTGTTCAAACAGTTAGAATCTTATCACACAGAGGGAAGCCATTCAGCTATTGTGCTAATGCCAGTTCTTGCACACTGGTCCTTTCATCCTAAGCAACAAACACTGTGCTCAAAGCATCACTGTTGCCACAAGTACTCTTACTTGTTTCTGCTTTTGGAATATACCTACCAAACATGTTTGAAGTGTGTTAAATATACTTGTGCTTACAAGAGCAGGTCAAAGGCTAGGAATCATGTGGTGAGTTACTCACCTCCTGACTCCCCAAAGCCTGTCCACCATCCGCAAAGGCGCAAGTCAGGAGTGTAATGGAATACTTCCCACTTGCCTGGATGAGTGCAGCTCCAACAACACTCAAGACGCTTGACACCACCCAGGACAAAGCAGCCCGCTTGATTGTTGTGCCTTCAACAAACATTCGCTCCCTCCACCACTGACGCACAGTGGCAGCCGTGCATACCATCTATAAGATACACTGCAGGAACTCACCAAGGTCCCACAGGCAGCACCTTCCAAACCCACGACCACTACCATCTAGAAGGACAAGAGCAGCAGATACCTGGGAACCCCACTGCCTGGAAGTTCCCCTCCATGTCACTCACCAATCTTGACTTTGAATAATATTGCCATTCCTTCACTGTTGCTGGGTCAAAATTCTGGAATTCCCTCGCTAACAGCACTGTGGGGGTACCTACACCTCAGGGACTACAGCGGTTCAAGAAAGTGACTCACCACCACCTTCTGAAGGGCAATTAGGGATGGGCAATCAATGCTGGCCTAACCAATGACGCCCACATCCCGTAAATTAATTTTTAAAAACACCTCCTCATATTAGCTGCTCTGTAGGAAGGAGTGTGAGAAGGAGCCAGCATTCTGATCTTTGATATGAAGAGGAACATGTAGAATTACGGCAGCAGCAAGACATGACTCACACCCTTCCTGACTTAAGCTGTCTTACACAAACAGACAGCAAAATAATTTCCTTGGACCTCTGCTCTGTCAGAGATGGTGATCCATTCTATTTTTCGAGCAATAAGTTGCTTTAAGTCCACTCTACATGCGCCTAGGGGATTGCCCTCATGAGCCCTGACTCATACATCATCCACTGAGAGATTGATTTCTCGTTTCCTTTCCTGATTATTTCAGCAGCTTTGCTTCAAGCATTGTCAATACTCATTCTCAGCTCCTCGTTAAAAAATACAGACCAGCTCTAAATGCATTCAGCACACGGTATTATACAGAAAGCTGACCAAGATAGCTCGTGAACAGAATGCTTTAAATACATGGCTTATTTTAGAGAAAAGCGTGCCAACTTTTCCTGAATCGTAAAGTTGCACTTTGAGGACCTAAATGCAGAGTTTCCTTTCTGTTAACACCAAGGCAGGCAAATTGCAAACCTTCGGAAAGAAATGAAAGACGGGCAGCACGGTGGCTCAGTGGGTTAGCCCTGTTGCCTCACGACGCCGAGGTCCCAGGTTTGATCCCGGCTCGAGGTCACTGTCCATCTGGAGTTTGCACATTCGTCCCGTGTTTGCGTGGGTTTCGCCCCCACAACCCAAAAGATGCGCAAGGATTGAACATGCTAAATTGCCCCTTAATTGGTTAAAAAAAAAGGAATTGGATACACTAAATTTATTTTAAAAAAGAAATGAAAGACTTGCATTTATATAATATCATCTGTGACCTCAGGACATTCCAAAGCACATTTCTGCCAATGAAGCCCTTTTGGAAGTGCAGTCACTGTTGTAATATGGGATTTGGAGCAGCCAATTCGTGTAGAGCAGTCACCCACAAAGAAAAATTTGATCATGACCAGATAATCTGAGTTTTTAAAAAACAATACTGTATGAGGGATTAATATTGGCCAGAGCACTGGGTATAATTTCCATCTCTCTTCTTTCAAATAGTGCTGTAGGATCTTTTACATCCACCTGAGAGGGCAGATAGGGGTCTGAGTTTAAAGTCTCACCTGAAGAGCAGCAGCAGTAACAATGCAGCGCTCCCTCAGTACTGTGCTGGAGTGGTCTAGATTTGGTGCTCGCATATCTGGAGGGGGACTTGAACTCACAAACCCCCTGTCTCAGCGCTATCATCAGGGCCAAGGTTGACACTTTGGCCGCACGCTAGTTTTGCTGCAGAGGTCTCCGATTAGGACTTAAGCTACAGTAGAAGACTGATGGTATATACATTGGGAAGCCTGTCAAAAAAGCACATGTTGGGCATCAAATAGCATGGACAAGTCAAGCATCTACTTGATACAGGGCTTGAAAAGAACTGAGAGTGATTCCTCTCTATTGTGGGGGCTGTGGCCAAATCCAGGACAGTATTTGTGAACCCAACCATGATGTAACCACCTGATGTGGCGGATGTCTCCGCTTCCAGGATATGCAACAACCAGTCAATATTTGTGTGCTGAGGTGGGAGCTCAGACTGCTGTCACCATTGCTCTGGATGGAAGTGTTGAAAGGAGCATCCAGGCCCTCACAGCAGCTCAGCCACTCCTGCTTCAACAGATTCCTAAAAATCCACAAAAGTGAATACTTTGTTTTTTTTTCACAATCTAGCATGGTCCAATTCATAAATTTGGATTGGAATGTACATTTTGTCTTGGCTTTTAGTATTCTGGCCAAGAGGACAACATGACAGTCAATGACAGGGAGAAGGTAAGGAATATGTTGGACTGACGGTCACTGGGGAACTGGTTCACTACTGACTTATTTGTTCATCGATGCCCCAGGTAGTGAGGAGCTGTCAAGGTTGAAGTCTGCATTCCTTTTCCTCCTCTTCAGCTTATTCCTCATCCTCCATCTCCTCTTCGTGCTTCTGCTCCTCAGCACCTCACCTGATATGTATTGGTAAGGGCTGTTCCCTCATAATGCCAGGGTATTGGGAAAGGTGTGCCCTCAATGCCCGGCTATTGGTAAGGGCTGTCCCTCATGATGCCAGAGTGTGGGCAGCACGGTGGTACAGTGGTTAGAACATAGAACATAAAACATTACAGCGCAGTACAGGCCCTTCGGCCCTCGATGTTGCGTCGACCTGTGAAACCACTCTAAAGCCCATCTACACTATTCCCTTATCGTCCATATGTCTATCCAATGACCATTTGAATGCCCTTCGTGTTGGCGAGTCCACTACTGTTGCAGGCAGGGCATTCCACGCCCTTACTACTCTCCGAGTAAAGAACCTACCTCTGACACCTGTCTTATATCTATCTCCCCTCAATTTAAAGCTCTGTCCCCTCGTGCTAGACATCACCATTCGAGGAAAAAGGCTCTCACTGTCCACCCTATCCAATCCTCTGATCATCTTGTAGGCCTCAATTAAGTCACCTCTTAACCTTCTTCTCTCTAACGAAAACAGCCTCCAGTCCCTCAGCCTTTCCTCATAAGATCTTCCCTCCATACCAGGCAACATTCTGGTAAATCTCCTCTGCACCCTTTCCAATGCTTCCACATCCTTCCTACAATGCGGCAACCAGAATTGCACGCAATACTCCAAATGCGGCCGCACCAGAGTTTTGTACAGCTGCAACATGACCTCATGGCTCCGAAACTCAATCCCTCTACCAATAAAAGCTAACACACCGTACGCCTTCTTAACAGCCCTCTCAACCTGGGTGGCAACTTTCAGGGATCTTTGTACATGGACACCGAGATCTTTCTGCTCATCCACACTGCCAAGAATCTTACCATTAGCTCAGTACTCTGTCTTCCTGTTATTCCTTCCAAAATGAATCACCTCACACTTTTCTGCATGAAACTCCATTTGCCACCTCTCAGCCCAGCGCTGCAGCTTATCTATGTCCCTCTGTAACTTGTAAAATCCTTCCGCATTGTCCACAACTCCACTGACTTTAGTGTCATCTGCAAATTTACTCACCCACCCTTCTACGCCCTCCTCCAGGTCATTTATAAAAATGACAAACCGAAGTGGCCCCAAAACAGATCCTTGTGATACACCACTAGTAACTGGACTCCAGTCTGAACATTTCACATCAACCACCACCCTTTGTCTTCTTCCAGCTAGTCAATTTCTGATCCAAACTGCTAAATCACCCTGAATCCCATGCCTCCATATTTTCTGCAGTAGCCTACCGTGGGGAACCTAATCAAACGCTTTACTGAAATCCATATATACCACATCAACTGCTTTACCCTCATCCACCTGTTTGGTCACCTACTCAAAGAACTCAATAAGGTTTGTGAGGCACGACCTACCCTTCACAAATCCGTGTTGACTATCTCTAATCAAATTATTCCTTTCCAGATGATTATACATCCTATCTCTTATAAACCTTTCCAAGATTTTGCCCACAACAGAAGTAAGGCTCACTGGTCTATAGTTACCGGGGTTGTCTCTACTCCCCTTCTTGAACAAGGGAACAACATTTGCTATCCTCCAGTCTTCTGGCACTACTCCTGTAGACAAAGATGACTTAAAGATCAAAGCCAAAGGCTCAACAGTCTCCTCCCTAGCTTCCCAGAGAATCCGAGGATAAATCCCATCTTGCCCAGGGGACTTATCTATTTTCACACTTTCCAGAATTGCTAACACCTCCTTCTTATGAACCTCAAGCCCCTGTAGTCTAGTAGCCTGAATCTCAGTATTCTCCTCGACAACATTGTCTTTTTCCTGTGTGAATATGGATGAAAAATATTCATTGAGCACCTCTATCTCCTCGGACTCCAAGCACAACTTCCCACTACTGTCCTTGACTGGCCCTACTCTTACCCGAGTCATTTGTTTATTCCTGACATATCTATAGAAAGCTTTAGGGTTATCCTTGATCCTACCTGCCAAAGATTTCTCTTGTCCCCTCCTGGCTCTGCTTCGCGCTCTCTTTAGGTCCTTCCTAGCTAACTTGTAACTCTAGAGCGCCCTAACTGAACCTTCATGTCTCATCTTTACATAAGCCTCCTTCTTCCTCTTGACAAGTGTTTCGACTGCTTTAGTAAACCATGGTTCCCTTGCTCGACCACTTCCTCCCTGCCTGACATGTACATGCTTATCAAGGACACCCAGTAGCTGTTCCTTGAACACGCTCCACATTTCCATTGTGTCCATCCCCTGCAGTTTTCCTCTCCATCCGATGCATCCTAAGTCATGTCGCATCGCATCATAGTTGACTTTCCCCCAGATATAACTCTTGCCCTGCGGTATATACCTATCCCTTTCCATCACTAAAGTAAACGTAATCAAATTGTGGTCACTATCACCAAAGTGCTCACCTACCTCCAAATCTAACACCTGTCCTGGTTCATTACCCAGTACCAAATCCAATATGGCCTCGCCTCTCGTTGGCCTATCTACATACTGTGTCAGGAAACCCTCCTGCACACATTGGACAAAAATGGACCCACCTAAAGTACTCAAACTACAGCGTTTCCAGTCAATATTTGGAAAGTTAAAGTCCCCCATAACAACTACCCTGTTGCTTTCGCTCCTATCCAGAATCATCTTTGCAATCCTTTCCTCTACATCTCTGGAACTTTTCGGAGGCCTATAGAAAACCCCTAACCGGGTGACCTCTCCTTTCCTGTTTCTAACCTCGGCCCATACCACCTCAGTAGACGAGTCCTCATCAAACGTCCTTTCTGCCACCGTAATACTGTCCTTGATTAACAATGCCACCGCTCCCCCTCTTTTACCACCTTCCCTGAACTTACTGAAATATCTAAACCCCGGCACCTGCAACAACCATTCCTGTCCCTGCTCTATCCATGTCTCCGATATGGCCACAACATCGAAGTCCCAGGTACCAACCCATGCCGCAAGTTCACTCACCTTATTCCAGATGCTCCTGGCATTGAAGAAGACACACTTTAAACCACCTTCCTACCTGCCGGTACACATCTGCAACTTTGAAATCTTACTCATGACACTACTCTCAACCTCCTGTATACTGGAGCTACAATTCAGGTTCCCAAGCCCCTGCTGAACTTGTTTAAACCCTCCCGAAGAGCATCAGCAAATTCCCCTCCCCCCCAGGATATTGGTACCCCTCTGGTCCAGGTGTAGACCATCCCGTTTGTAGAGGTCCCACCGACCCCAGAATGAGCCCCAATTATCCATAAATCTGAAACCCTCCCTCCTGCACCATCCCTGTAGCACTGCTGCCTCACGGCACCAAGGTCCCAGGTTCGATCCCGGTTCTGGGTCATTGTCCGTGTGGAGTTTGCACATTCTCCCCCAGTTTGCGTGGGTTTCGCCCCCACAACCCAAAGATGTGCAGAGTAGGTAGATTTGCCACACTAAACTGCCCTTTAATTGGAGAAAATGAATTGGATAATTTAAATGTATTTTTGAAAGAACGATGCCAGGGTATTGGTAAGGGCTGTTCCCTCAAAAGGCCAGTGTATTGGTAAAGGTGTGCCCTCAATGCCCAAGTATTGGTAAGGGCTGTCCCTCATAATGCCAGGGTATTAGTAAAGGTTGTGCCCTCAATGCCTGGTATTAGCAGGGGCTGTCACTCATAATGCAAGGGTATTGGTAAGCGCTGTGACCTAAATGCCAGGTTATTGGTAAGGGCTGTGCTCTAAATGCCAGAGTATTGGTAAGGGCTGTACCCTCATGATGTCACTGTATTGGGGAAGGCTCTGCCCTCATAAATCCAAGTTATTGGGAAAGGCTGTGTCCTCATAAAGCCAGGATATTGATAAAGATTGCCCTCAAAATGTCAGGGGATCGGTAAGGGCTGTGCCCTCATGATGCCTGGGTATTGGTTCGAGCTGTGCCCTCATGGTGCCTGGGTATTGGTTAGAGCTGTGCCCTCATGGTGCCTGGGTACTGGTAAGAGCTGTGTCCTCATGATGTCTGGGTATTGGTTAGAGCTGTGCCCTCATGATGTCAGTGCATTGGTAAGAGCTGTGTTCTCATGATGTCTGGGTATTGGAAAGGGCTGTGCCCTCATGATGTCTGGGTATTGGTAAGAGCTGTATCCTCATGATGTCTGGGTATTGGAAAGGGCTGTTTCCTCATGATGTCTGGGTATTGGTAAGAGCTGTGTCCTCATGATGTCTGGGTATTGGTTAGAGCTGTGCCCTCATGATGTCAGTGCATTAGTAAGAGCTGTGTTCTCATGATGTCTGGGTATTGGAAAGGGCTGTGCCCTCATGATGCCTGGGTATTGGAAAGGACTATGCCCTCATGATGACTGGGTATTGGTAAGAGCTGTGTCCTCATGATGTCTGGGTATTGGTAAGAGCTGTGCCCTCATGATGTCTGGGTATTGGTAAGAGCTGTGTCCTCAAGATGTCTGGGTATTGGTAAGGGCTGTGCCCTCATGATGCCTGGGTATTGGAAAGGGCTATGCCCTCATGATGTCTGGGTATTGGTAAGAGCTGTGTCCTCATGATGTCTGGGTATTGGAAAGGGCTGTGCCCTCATGATGTCTGGGTATTGGTAAGAGCTGTGCCCTCATGTCTGGGTATTGGAAAGGGCTGTGCCCTCATGATGCCAGTGCATTGGTAAGCGCTGTGTCCTCATGATGTCTGGGTATTGGTTAGAGCTGTGTCCTCATGATGTCTGGGTATTGGTAAGAGCTGTGTCCTCATGATGTCTGGGTATTGGTAAGAGCTGTATCCTCATGATGTCTGGGTATTCGTTAGAGCTGTGTCCTCATGATGTCTGGGTATTGGAAAGGGCTGTGCCCTCATGATGTCTGGGTATTGGAAAGGGCTGTGTCCTCATGATGTCTGGGTATTGGTAAGAGCTGTGCCCTCATGATGTCTGGGTATTGGTTAGAGCTGTGTCCTCATGATGTCTGGGTATTGGAAAAGGCTGTGCCCTCATGATGTCTGCGTATTGGAAAGGGCTGTGCCCTCATGATGTCTGGGCATTGGTAAGAGCTGTGTCCTCATGATGTCTGGGTATTGGAAAGGACTGTGCCCTCATGATGTCTGGGTATTGGTAAGAGCTGTGCCCTCATGATGTCTGGGTATTGGAAAGGGCTGTGCCCTCATGATGCCAGTGCATTGGTAAGCGCTGTGTCCTCATGATGTCTGGGTATTGGTTAGAGCTGTGTCCTCATGATGTCTGGGTATTGGTAAGAGCTGTGTCCTCATGATGTCTGGGTATTCGTTAGAACTGTGTCCTCATGATGTCTAGGTATTGGAAAGGGCTGTGCCCTCATGATGTCTGGGTATTGGAAAGGGCTGTGTCCTCATGATGTCTGGGTATTGGTAAGAGCTGTGTCCTCATGATGTCTGGGTATTGGTAAGAGCTGTGTCCTCATGATGTCTGGGTATTGGAAAGGGCTGTGCCCTCATGATGTCTGGGTATTGGTTAGAGCTGTGTCCTCATGATGTCTGGGTATTGGAAAGGGCTGTGCCCTCATGATGTCTGGGTATTGGAAAGGGCTGTGCCCTCATGATGTCTGGGTATTGGTTAGAGCTGTGTCCTCATGATGTCTGGGTCTTGGTAAGAGCGGAGTCCTCATGATGTCTGGGTATTGGAAAGGGCTGTGTCCTCATGATGCCTGGGTATTGGAATGGGCTGTGTCTTCATGGTGCCTGGGTATTGGTAAGAGCTGTGCCTTCATACTGTCAGGGTATTGGTAAGAGCTGTGCCCTCATAATGTCAGGGTGTTGGTAAGGGCTGTGTCCTCATGATGCCTGGGCATTGGAAAGGGCTGTGTCCTCTTAAAGCCCAGTTTCTGCAATCTGTTACACATCAAGACAAATCTAGGAACCCGCTCAGCTGGGTGCTGCAGGGTTCCTCCGGAGCAGCCTAGGTGAAAGAATCATTGTTTCAGGACGCCAATGGTCTGCTCTATTAGATTTCTTGTGGCAGCATGTTCTTGTTACAAGCCGGTTGCACATAGGCTATGGATGAGAGTCATGAACCATGACATTGGCAGACAGCACTTGTAGTCCCTTGGTTGTTGTTGTTGAAACAGAGCGATCACAATGGATTGCAGCAAAATGGAGGTATCATAACTGTGCCAGGATAGTGGACATTTGTGCTGTCTAGGTCACGCACCAGTGAAATCCCTACTGGTTAGTCTACATGGCAGAATTGACAGGAAATGCATGTAAAGCAAAGTGCACACAGTTGACGGCAGCCTGCACCGTGGGACAACCTAAAATCCATTCTAATTCTCACGTCTGCTCCATTCCGCAAGAGGGAATAAGGTCAATGTGTCTCTCTTTGCATCAAGTGCGTCAGCGACTTTCTCCTGCAGCATTGCACTGAGATATTGCTTCTATCTCCAGAGAGAAGGGGCCAGATGCAGAATAGTTCTTAGTCACGGTAACTCTCAGGCCACCAGCCTGCTCGGATGTCGGCTGCAGCAGCTGGCAGATTTTAGTGACAGCTTGTTGTGTCTGTAAAATCGCAGACACTTTGACCAGTTTATTATTCAAACGTTTTACCGAGGTGCCTTATTTGCGAGATGGACAAAGGACAAAACAGGTTCGCAGTGCAATGAATTTTATTCACAATTCTCTCGTTCACGCAAAATATGATTCAGAATCACAGCAGAGCTGTAGGAATGAATCACACATAGTGATGGAGGGTGGCCAGACTACAATCACTCAATGTGGATGTCTTCTCTGGGCTTCGAAACCCAGGGTCCTTTCTTCTGAAGATTGCTGAAGATCTGTTCCAAATGTTCCTTCCTTTATACTGGTGGGCTAGGAAAGAAGATCAAACTTCACCTGCAACTCCATGTACCTCCAAAATCTCCTCCATCAACTGCTGCCATTCCTCCTGTGCCTCCCTATCCATCTTTGCCTTGAATGAAATGGTCTCATTCCTCACTATCACCTTCAACGCCTCCCAAATCACCGATGACGAAACCTCCCCGTCTTGGTTCACCCAGCCCTTCCTCAGCCCCATCTGGTCCTTTACCCTCAGTTGGGTTTCCTGTAAAGCACCACGTCCACTTTCAGGCCCTTTAAGTATGAGAACACTCACACTCTCTTCACCAGTCCCCCAACCCTCTCACGTTCCATGGGAGTCTCCCCCTTCTCTCCTCCTTCCCCGCCCATCCGACCCCCCCAAGGTCATCCTCTTAGCAGGCGAGACCCAGCCCCGGCCCTAGTCCGCCCCTTCCGAGAAACCCCTCCATCACTTACTCTTGAAAGCACCTCACCCAATATCGTCCCCAGCACTCCTATCTTTCACACCTCCCAGGCCCATCGAAACCTGCCCCCACCTCACTCCCGTTCATTAGCCAACATTATGTTTGCTAGCCTGGCGGCCCCTGCCAGAGCCCCCTCCTCCACATTGGAAAAACATACCAACTCCAAAATCCCGAACACCCACCCCCACCAAACTCCCAACACCCCATGTCCAAACAAACCCCCGAACCGAAACAACCATACATCCCCCACCGACCCTCCCAAACCATCCGAGCCCAAACACCTATTACACAAACAGTTAATCATTACGTCCATAAAGGGAAAGAACAACATAAAGGAAAAACCCCGTCAAAGTCCAAATTCAGTCCAGCCCCAGGCCTTCTGCCTTCACAAACGCCTCCGCTGTGATCTCGAAATAGTAGCCCCTGATGCTGTGTGTGACCCTCTGCTACGCCGGGTAGACCACAGCAGACCGCATGTTGTGTTTATACAACGTCGCCTTAGCTCAATCGAAGGACGGCCATCTCTTTGACATCTCCGTTGTCAAGTCCTGGTTTATGCATAAACCATTTCTGTCCCAGTCCAGCTCACCAACTTCTCCTTCACTTGAAAATTGTGAAAGTAGTCAATCACAGCTCTCGGGGGTTCATTCGCCCTCCGTTTCAGCTGGAGCGACTGGTGGGCCCTGTTCAATTCATACTGGGAGGGATCCTCCTCCTCCCCCATCAGCTTCACCAGCACATTGGCGAAGTATTCCACTCCCTCAGGCACACCCATGGTCCTCAGTGACCTTTGTGACCTGTTCTCCAGGCCTTCTACTTTGTCTCTCAGCCCTCTGTTGATCTCTGCCACCCTCCGCAGCGCCTCACCCTTCGAGATGAACTGGTCGCTGTGCTGTGACAATGCCTCCTCCATCCCCTTCCTTTTCTCTCCTTGCTCCTGCACGCCGCCAAAGTCTTCACCAACTCCTCTTTCATCAGGGCAAGGGTCTCACCCACCAACTCCTTAAGCAAGGCCATGACCTCTGTCGGATGCCATTCAAAAGGTTTTGAGAACAACCGTACAAATTCCTCAACCATCATTTCAGCCATCCTTTCCAACGTGTTGGGTGCGGCCCCACCCAACGGGCTCTCTCCCACCATCTTTACCCCCGCAGCACGCCTCGCCACGCTTGGCGGTGCACTATCGCACACTCCCTTTTTCCATGGATTTTTTTTTCTGGTTTTTGACATTCTATTAATGCCACAGACTTTCTCGTTGCTTCTCACAAAATACGTTTCCCCCAAACTGGGTGCAAAGGGCCTAACAAAGACTACTCTGGCATGAGATATCAAACATGCGACATCTGCCACCAAACATGCTACATCCGCCTACTTGCCGCAACTGGAAGTCCCACTTTGTGTGTTGACTTAGTGCTTTTGCAGACAACTAGTATCAATTCAGCCAAGGCCTAGTGTGGCAGTTTCTGTTCCTGGCCTGTGTGTCTTGTCAGCCTGTTTTCAGTACCAAAGCCTCCTTGGGGACATGCAGGTGTCTCAAACATCGGTTGTCACTGAAGCTCCTGTCATTGGAGAAAAACAAGAATTGACAGTGAGTGTTCTGATGGTCCTCTCCTGCCATAGCATTGGTCAAGTTGAGAGAGACCATCATTCGTACTTGCAAAGGGTTGGGGGTTGGGGAGAAGAGGTGGCAAGGAGGGTTTCCGATACGATCTCTCGGTTGGGGACACTGAACCGAAATTCTGTACATTCCCTTAATCATTAATACAAAGGAACCATGGTCATAAGGTTTACTAAAGTTTCCACCAAGTCTGCCCCAATCCCTAGAGTGTCGGAAATCCTCCTCTATTCATTCTCAGCATCTGGAAGAGCAGGATACAGATTTCAGGAGGTAGAGATAGCCTCTGGAGAGATCTGACTTTGGGAAATGACAGCCTTTTACACCCTGCTTACATCCAGTCTCGGCTCCATTTGGTACCCATGCTGCGTTTCCCCTCATCGCGGTGATGCTTAGAATCCATTTGAAAGATAAAAATAATTTTTAATTTAAGAGTTTCATCTTGTGAAATATCTGAAAATAGGCAGCTTATTAAAAAGTAATAATCGCAGAGGAGAAGGAAAAGTTATCATCGTCTCTGATAGCAATCCTTGTATTTTTGCTCAGTGCAGCCACTGTGCCCCTGGCTGAGGAAATTTGACAGCTGGAACTTTGCAAGTTGGTGCAGTCAAGTGGCCTTTATTGGTCAGAACATTTGTTTTCCCCCCAGAGTCTGCCACAGGCTTTGTTTTGTGTGTTTGAAGATGGGTTGACTAGAACAGTTTATTACTGTGACTGTCTGCCGGGCACTGGCGATGGAAGTTATGAAAGATAGGTACAAAATACGACACAGAATTTGCAGTACAGACATGCGCCCTTCAGTCCCACTGTTCTCTCCCGGTAATTAAATTCAATTCAAGCCTCCTCCTACTCTATCTCCTTCTGCTAATCCCATCAGCAGAAGCTTAACTTCATTTCTCCATCATCGAGCTTCCCTATAAATGTGTGACAATGTGACAATGACAAGATAATCTGTTCCTGTGATGTTGTTTGAGGAATAAATATTGGCCAGGACACTGGTCACAACTCTCCTATTCCTCTTTGAAATGATGCTATAGAACCTGAGGGGGCAAACAGGGCCTCATTTTACTTCTCATTCTAGACATGACGCCTCCAACAGTGCAGCACCCCCTCAGTGCTGCCTCATGAATGTCAGCCTAGATTATGCGCTCGAACCTTTAGAGTGAGTATTTCACTCCACAGCCTTCTGACTTGCTGGTGTGACTCACTCACTGAGACAAGGCTGACGAGGTGGATACAAGTCCCTCCAAGTCCTTCAATGAGATGTCCTCCCTTAGGTTCTGAACTGAGGTTGTCTTGTTCTCGATCACGTCAGTCTGCAGCTAAACGTCATGAGCCTTTTCACTGTTCCACCCTGTGGTGTCATAGCCCCTTTAAGGCACGTTTCCCTGAATGGGTCATGTGACCCCTCGTCCAATGGGGAGTGGAGTTGGAGACATGCCTGGACATGTTCCAGCAGTCGGAGGTTTGAGCCTGGGAGTTGAGACCTTTACTTCCTTGCTCTGTAATGTGCACAGTTGTTGTGTCAATAAATCTTTGTTAATTCACCAACCCGAGTTTGAACCTTACCTCGCCACAGTACAGACCCTCATATCCTCACTCAATGACACCTTACCATAAACATCATAATAAAACACCCAATGTTCAACCCCATCACCTCACGATTGGTTGAGGCCTCAATCACCAAGAAGATTATCTCCGACAACTCTGTCTCCTTTACCTCCTCGGTTCCCACGTTGCCTTATCTCCCCAACTGACAACAGGCTAGGTATCACCCATGAACCTTGCCACTGACCATGTGGGCCTCCTGATTCTATCTACTCAGTGGGTAATGTGCTCGCCTCTCCGATTAAGTTTAAGTCCCAATCCAGAGACTTTTGAGAACATAATGTAGGCTGACACGCCCAGTGCAGCACATTTTAACTGTTAAACCAAGGCCGTCGCAGTTGGAATCAAACCATTCCATGACAACATGGAGGAGAGCAGGGAAGTTCCAGTCAATATTTATCCTTCAACTAATATCAATAAAACAGATGATTTGGATGTTTAACCTGGAACAGTGCAGATGATTTTGTGCTGTTTGGTGGATCTTGCTTTGTGCAAATTTTCTGCCACATTCCCCAACGTTGTGACAGTGTACTTCAGAGGATGTGATGTTCTTGGATGCTGTAAGATGTGAAAGGCACTATACGAATGCAAGTTATTTCTGCCTGCCTGTGGAAAGTGCTTTCTTGTAGCTCCTTTACCAATGGTCTCTTGTGCTAGCAATCGCCATCCCTCCAACCAGCAGAACAGCTCGACATCTATTGACGTGCTAACTGCTCCCCCATGTATTTGCCACTCTTGCTTCTCGCCGTTAAATTGATTGTCACCCCCCCTCCCCCCCCCCGGACCTCCCAGTGCTACCTTTCCTTCCTCCATCCGGGTCAAAGAACAGCAAATCTGAGTAACAGATGTCGTCTGGTCATTCATCAATGTTCCACCGTTTGAAGTCAATGGAGAAGAAAAGGAGGTGAGTTGTTAATCCACCACCACTTCCTAAAAGCAATCTTGCTCTCAGAACAATGCTACCCCCTCTGAGCCCCCCGATGGGAGACTCAGGGATGAAACGGTTCCTTGATGGACTGGACATGCCAGTTGTGGGGGACGATAGACGGAGGGAACTGGAAGCACAAATAAAACTGGGAGAGGTCATGGGGAGCATCAACTTCATGCAGGCGGGGAAGGGGCCGGGACCCAACGGGTTCCAGGCGGACAACGACAAAACATTTGCACCGGCTCTCGCCGCGCACCTGCGGGAGATGTTCACAGACTTACTAGCGAGAGGCATCCTGCATCCAACACTAACACAGGCCACCATATTGCTGATACCCAAAAAAGACAAAGACCCGACAGAATGTGGATCATACAGACCCATTTCACTGTTCAATGTGGATGTGAAAATACTCACAAAGGTCCTGGCCAGGAGACTGGAGAACTGCGTACCAGAGGTGGCCGCAGAGGACCAGACGGGCTTTGTCAAGGGTAGGCAAACTCACTGCGATCATCAGACAACTGCTGAATGTGACACTGACCCCATTCGAGGAGAGAACACCGGAGGTGATCGTCTCCCTGGACTCAGAAAAGGGCCTCGACAGAGTCGAATGGAAGTACCTCCTCGAGGTACTGGAGCAGCTTGGGCTAGTGGCTGGGTTCACCTCGTGACTGAAACTCCTGTACAATACCCTCCAGGTGAGCGGTCGGACCAACAGCACCAGCTCTGAATACTTCCAGTTGCACAGAGGCACCGGCAGGGATGGCCGCTGTGCCCGTTCCTGTTCGCCCTGGCAATTGAACCACTGGCAATCGCCCTGCGTGATGCAAGAGGTTGGAAGGTTATCCGAAGAAGAAGCAGGGAGCACGAGTCTCACTCTATGCGGATGATCTACTCCTCTACATCTCGGACTCGCAAAACGGCTTGAAGGAAATCATGAGGTTTCTGGGAGAGTTCGGGGTCTTCTTGCGCTACAAACTCAACCGGGCAAAAGTGAGGTTTTCCCTGTGAACCCGAATGGGGGAGGGGCAGAGCTGGAAGGTTTCCCATTTAAAATAGCCTGAAAAAGTTCTGCTACCTGGAGATCCAGATAACCCACAACTGGACAGGGATACACAAGTGGTATCTGACCAGTCTGGCGGAGGAAGTAAAAAATGACCTACAGAGATGGGACGCACTCCCGCTTTCCCTGGTGGGAAGGGTGCAGATGATCAAGATGAACGTATTGCCCAGGTTCCTCTTCCTGTTTAGATCCATACCGATCTAATTCCCCAAGGCCTTTTTCCAAAAAATAGACAAAATGATTCTGCTGTTTGTGTGGGGAAGGAGAAACTCCAAGAATCCCTAAGACAACAGTGCAAAGGAGAAGAAGCATGGGGGAGCCTGGCCCTCCCGAACTTGCAATACTACCACTGGGCAGACACGGCCAAGAGAGTGAGGGGATGGGTAAAGGAGCCAAAAATGGAATGGGTGAGGATGGAGGAGTCATCCTGCACAGGAACGATCCTCCGAGCCCTCGCCAGGACAGCACTCCCATACCCCCCGGCAAAACACTCAACCAGCCCAGTGGTAGTAGCAACACTGAGAACCTGGAACCAGATGAGGCAGCACTTCGGATTAACCGAGGTGTCCATCATGGCCCCACCTGCAGCAACCATAGGTTTCCACCAGCCATGCTAGATGCCACCATTAAGACGTGGAGACGGGACGGGAGGATGCTAGCGATTAGGTACTTCTATACAGGGACTTCTATACAGGGGACAGTCTTGCGACCTTAGAAGAGCTGATGGAGAAACTGGAACTACCAAACAGACAGGAACTCTGACATTTACAACTCAAAATCTTTCTCCGCAAGGAGGCGATGAGGTATCCTAGGACCCTGAGAGACCCAATGTTGGAGGAGGTACTAGACTCGGACAGTCTGGGAAAGGGGAACGGTGGGGCGATATACGTACGACTTATAGAAAGGACACGCTCCCCACTGGATGGAACAAGAAAGAAATGGGAGGAAGAATTAGGGGTGGAAGTAAGGTGGGGACTTTGGAGCGAAGCACTGATCAGGGCCAACTCCACCTCCACCTGCTTAAGGCTAAGCCTCATGCAGCTTAAAATGGTGCACAGAGATCCCGAATGAGCAGGTTCTTCCCCGAGTTGGAGGACAACTCTGAATAGTGCCAGGGAGGCCCAGCCAACCGCACCCACATGTTCTGGGCATGCCCAGGCTTGTCGGGTTCTGGACATGTCTTCTTCGTGGCGATGTCCAAGATTGTGGGGGTGAGGGTGGTGCTGTGCCCAAGAGTGGCAGTCTTCGGGGTATCGGGCCAGCCAGATGTTGCTATATTTGTTTCTCTCTTTGGTTGGCTCTGAATATGGCGGTCAATATGGTCGCCTTCCTTAATTCTAATTACGTTTGCTCTAGAGTCGCCAGGTATCTTTCGATACCGCCACAAGGCTCAATCCGAATACTGATCAAAGACTAGATACAGCAGTTAGTTAGTTCAAAGTCAAATGCTTATTTATTCACACACCCTGTTTAGCACAGGGCTGAATCGCTGGCTTTGAAAGCAGACCAAGACAGGCCAGCAGCACGGTTCAATTCCCGTACCAGCCTCCCCGAACAGGCGCCGGAATGTGGCGACTAGGGGCTTTTCACAGTAACTTCATTGAAGCCTACTTGTGACAATAAGCGATTTTCATTTCATTTCAACTGCAGACTGGCTGGCAGACCTATAGGAATTTCTCCATCTGGAGAAGATCAAATACACCATCCGAGATCGCAAGATGGCTTCCACAAAGCGTGGAGGCCATTCATCAGCCTGTTCAAGACCTGTTTGAAGACAACAACGGACAGAATGGGGGGAGTGGGGGGACGCATGGGAACCACCAAGCCACAGAAAGCAGATGGAAACTGGGGGGGGAGGCGGGGGGAGGGCAACAGGAGGAGAGACCCAAAGAAAAACTAAAGAGCAACCCAGGGAGAGCCCGACACAGGGGCCAGAGGGCCCTCACAAAGCTGTAAGAGGAAAAAAATACCAAAACAAACCATCTACGTTCAAGGGAAAGGGCCTAGGATAGGACCTGGAGACAGCAGAAAATGGAAGGGGGAAGCAGGGAGGGGCGAAGGAGTGGGGTGCTGAAAAAGAACAATGTGTAAATTGTAAATGATAACCGTTTCATCCATTTCTTCTACAGTGTAAAAATATAAACTTTAATAAAAATATTTATTAAAAAGTTTATCGCTACCGACCCATGCTCCCTACCTCAGTTCACGTTTAGCATTCCAGTGCCTGTTTTCATTCCAGATTGTTTTAGACAAGATACAGGCAGCCCCATGATAAAATTCCCAGGCCTGAATCTGAACTTCAATCACTCCCCTCATACACTAACTTCCACCATTTCATTTATAGAATTAAAAGGAGCACATCCTGCCTTGAAGTATAATGTTCTGTTTGATGGTGATAAAGATGAAGGAAAACCTAATGACCAGAGACGATAATGATCAGATCATCAAATGGATGGAAGTGTAGAGAGCTTACTTAGCCTCCTGGAAATGCAGTGGATAGATTAGATAAGGTGGAAAGTACAATATTAATGGAAAATATAATTCGACAGGCAATTTAAGCCTTAAAGCTGACTTTTGAAAAACCAACCGGGGGTGGGATTCTCCCCTACCCAGCGGGGCGGAGGGGTCACGGCGTGATGGAGTGGCGGGAACCACTCCGGCGTTGGGCCGCCCCAAAGGTGCGGACGTCTCCGCACCTTTAGGGGCCAAACCCTCACCTTGAGGAGCTAGGCCCGCGCCGGAGCGGTTTCCGCTCCACCGGCTGGCGGGAAAGGCCTTTGGCGCCATGGCAGACAGGGCCGAAAGGACTTCGCCGGCCTGCGTAAGTCCACGCATGCGCGGGGGCGTCGGCGGCTGCTGATGTCATCCCCGTGTATGCGCAGGGGAGGGGGTCTGTTCCGCCTCCACCATGGTGAAGACCATGGCGAAGGCGGAAGAAAAAGAGTGCCCCCACGGCACAGGCCCGCCCACTGATCGGTGGGCCCCGATCGCGGGCCAGGCCACCGTGGGGGCACCCCCCCCGGGGCCAGATCGCCCCACTCCTCCCCCAGGACCCCGGAGCCTGCCCGTGCCGCCTGCTCCCGCCGGTAAGGTAGGTGGTTTAATCCATGCTGGCGGGAGAGTGTTGACAGCGGCGGGACTTCGGCCCATCGCGGGCCGGAGAATCGCCAGGGGATGGGTCCGCCAACCGGCGCGGCGCGATTCCCGCCACCGCCGAATATCTGGGTGGCAGAGAATTCTGGACACGGCGGGGGCGGGATTCACGCCAGCCCCTGGCGATTCTCCGACCCGGCGGGGGGCCGGAGAATCCCGCCCCAGATTTCTGGTGATTTTGCTCAGGAGATCACAAAGATTTCCACTTGGCATCAGCTGAAGAACCATTCCTTACTCAGCTTTTTAACTGTATGTTTGAGACAGTTACTGATGCAAGGAACAGTGAAATGGCTCTATCTACATTCCCCTGTACACAATGAAGAAAAATATTTTCTGCCAGTAAGACCAGCGCATGGCAGACAGCGGATTATCACAGTTGCTACCACCTACTTCTGTCTTTCTCTTTTCTGTTCTGTGTGTTTGTCTCACCATTTCTCTCCTCTGTTAAGGCACTTCATTTTCTGGCCGATGTACAATGAAGAACCAGGCTGTAGACAGCCGTGGAGCTCGGTTTTAGTCTGGGTTGAGAGTCTGACACCTTTGCCACCGTCTACCACTTGAACCTATTTTCACCTCAATAACATTCCTCGTCTTCGTCCCCGCCTCAGCTGACTTACCGTTGAAACCCTCATTCATGCGTTTGTTACCTCTAGTCTCGACTATCCTGACTGGCCCCTCATTTTGCCCTCTCAGGAAACATTATTAAAAAATATATTTTTAATCATAAATTGTTTTTCATTATAACAAGGTAAAACAAAACCATAACATCCAGCAAACACCATTACAAAATACACCCACCCACAACCACCGCCCCCCAACCCCAACCCCCCATAAGTAAACAAATCATAGCAAAAACCAACCCCTCACCAACTTAGCAACTGACCGTGACTAATTCCCTGAGAAAGGAGATGAAAGGCTGTCACCTCCAGTCGAACCATTCCACCGACCCCCTCATGGTGTACTTGACCTTCTCAAGATACAATTCCAATAGAATACCCAATTTCCTCGCTATGGTGCTGAAAAAGGAACCCCAAAAGCTTACAGGTTTAGGGCAAGACCAAAACACGACAGCACAGTGGTTAGCACTGCTGCTTCACAGCTCCAGGGACACGGGTTCAGTTCCTGCCTCGGGTGACTGTGTGGAGTTTGCACTTTCACCCCGTGTCTGCGTGGGTTTCCTCCGGGTGCTCTGGTTTCCTCCCACAGTCCAAAGGTGTGCAGGTTAGGTGGATTGGCCATGCTAAATTGCCCCTTAGTGTCCAAAAAGTTAGGTGGGGTTACTGGAATAGGGTGGAGGGTGGGATTAAGTGGGGTGCTCTTTCCAAGGGCTGGTGTTAACTCGATAGGCTGAATGGCATCCTTCTGCATTATAAATTCTATGATTCTATGTGCGTATGGTTTGCTGGTCCCCTAGCACAAGAATCACACCTATCCTCCACCCCTGAGAGAAACCATTCACCCATGCCCTGGTCAAGTCCGCTCTGTACACCACGTTGAACTGGATCAAGCTGAGGAGGCGGAGTTGACCCTGTGAATAGCCTCACTCCACACACCCCCATCAAAAAACAGACCAAGTTCACGCTCCCACTTTCTCTTTACTTCCTCCAGCGGCGCCTGCTTCAACCACAGGATCCAGCTATAGCTATCTGAAATCATCCCGTCACCCAACGTGGCCAGAGACAGGACCCTGTCGAAGAACAAGGGCGACAGTGCCAGAGGAAATGAAGGAATCTCCATACGTAAAAAATTGTGAACCTGCAAATATATCCACTGCTGGGTGCTGGAAATTTTCCAATAACTCCTCCATATCGACAAACCTACCTTCAATAAACATGCCCTCAAACATCTCCAACCCCTCCCTCCCCCATGCCCTGAACGATGAATCCAAGCGAGATGGCACAAACAAATGGTTCTTGCAAATAGGGGCCAACATTGCCATTAAAATGCTGCCTAAACAGCCTCCAAATCCTCAAAGTGGATATCACCACTGGGCTCGAGGTGAATCTTGCAGGGGATAACAGAAGTGGGCAGTGACCAGGGCCCTCAGTCTCGAACCACTACACGAGCCAGCCTCCATCAACCTCAATTCAGAAACTGGCTCCCTAAACCGTCTTTTCTTTTTTTAAAATGTGTTTTAATTGGTTTTTCACATTTTATATTTCATAATTCATAAGTTACATATTCCATAACCGCACATAAAGGGAAAATAAACAAAAACGACCAACAGGAATCAGCACTTATTTTTACAGGCAATGGTCTTCCCTCCTACTGTGGCCGTGGTCCCCCTTTAGTCGGCATACACCTGCTATAGTCGCCAGTGTGGCCAGAGCGTGTATTTACAGGTGTCTATTTACAGTTTAATATGGGCTTAAGCTTGTGGAGGTGAAGTTCGACCTGTGCAGTGTTTTGACCCTACTTCTATGCCTAGTTCTTCCTCCCAGTTTTCTCTTGTCCTGACTAGGGGGGAGCGTACCTCCTCCAACAGTTGCCTACACCGGTCCCCACAGTTTCCCTTCCCTAGGTTGCTATTGACCAGCAGTTCCTCGATTAGTGAATCTGGAGGTACGTTGCTGTTTCTTTACGGAGGATGTTTTTGACATGTACATGTCTTAGTTTTGTTTGTTTCCTTTTGGCAATTGGAACCTCTCCGTGGGTTCCCCCAGGGTCGTTACTCTGTCATCTGTGCACATATCCCTAACTGTCAGTGTCCCCTCGTCCTGTCTCCATCCTTTGAAGGTGGCGCCCATTATTGTGGGAGTAAACCTGTGGTTGTTGCAGATGGGGGTCATAGTGTATATTTTGGTTAGGCCGAAGTGTTGTCTCATCTGTTACCACGTTCGGAGCGTGGTTACTGTCACTTGGCTTCTCGAGTACTTGGTCGGGGGGTGGGGGGGGTGTTGGGGAAGTGAGTGCGATTGTGACTAGGGCTTGGAGGGATGTCCCAATGCAGGAACTCGCCTCTATCTTCACCCACTCTGCTCCCTTCATCCTTCCCTTCACTCTTTCTGCGGTGGCCGCTCAGTGGTAGAACTGTAGGTTTGGGCGGTTCAGGCCTCCCATGTTTCTTTTCCTTTGTCGGACCTTCTTTTGGATCCTTGGGTCCCCCCCACTCCAAACAAACGCCATAATTAGCTTGTCTACCATGTTGAAGAAGGCTTGGGGATGTAGATTGGGAGAGATCAGAACAGCAAGAGGAAGCTGAGCAGTACGTTCATTTTGATCGTCTGCACTCTACCTCCCAGGGAGAGTGGGAATGGGCCCCACCTCTGCAGGTCTCTTCTGACTTCCTCTGCCAGACTCATCAGGTTCCATTTGTGGATCCGTGCAGTGGTTAGCCAGTGTGGTGGTGAGGGGAGAGGGGGTTTGGTTGGGGTGGTGGGGGGGGGGGGGGGGGGGGGAAGGGGAGGTCACGCGGCAGTTATGTAGGGTGAGTTTGGCCATGGACGGGGCAGCGGGCCATCTTGGGTTGGTCCAATTTAGATTGGTGATGGTGGCGTACACTGGAGGAGGGGGAGGAAGGGGAGGCAGAAGCCTCTGGTGAGAATTGTGACATTGGATGTCCGTGGGCTAAATGGACCGGTTAAGCGGTCCCGGGTGTTCACGCACATTTTAGCGCAGAGGTGATTTTCCTGCACCTCTGGGTGAAAGTTCAGATGAGGCTGAGGAAGGGGTGGGTGCGGCAAGTGTTCCACGTGGGGTTTGACCCGAAGTCGAGGGGGGCTGCCATACTGCTGAATAAGAAAACGGGGTTTACTGGGACCAGGGAGGTGGGGACCTGGGAGGTTTGTGACAGTGAGTGGGGTGGGAGTGGGGACTCCAGTGGCATGCGCCTAATTGGGATGATGGCAGATTCAATCAAGAGGCTGTTATGAGCAATTCCAGACTTGGACTCTCACCAGCTGATTATGGGGGGGGGGGGGGTTTAATTGTGTATTGGAGTCGAGGGTGGATAGGTCAAGCACTAAATTGAGGGGGTGGTCGAAAATAACACGAGAGCAGGGACGGTTTATGGAGAGGATGGAGGTGGTGCTGATGGAGGTGTGTTGCCCTATTTATTTATCTCGGTGAAGCACATGCCTTTCCCTTCTATCGATCAAATGACCACACAACCAGTTAGTTAGTTCAAAAGATGGTTTATTTACATGCACAAGAG
Organism: Scyliorhinus torazame; assembly: GCF_047496885.1. Classification (NCBI taxonomy): domain Eukaryota; kingdom Metazoa; phylum Chordata; class Chondrichthyes; order Carcharhiniformes; family Scyliorhinidae; genus Scyliorhinus; species Scyliorhinus torazame. The sequence goes on from NC_092723.1 coordinate 122,759,725, forward strand.
TTATCTCAACATGCAAACACAATATCTACTACAAGTTAAACTACACCTATCAGCTACAATAACCTATACTTAACTTCAGGGCGATCGGCACTGTGCAAATGGATAAAGACCTTTATCTGGATTTCACTTGGCTGGTTCGAAGAAAGTGGCTCTGTCTCTGCTGGGCTCATCCATCAGGAAGCGATCGTTGGTCTCGAACTTAACTGGCTGTTCCTGCTGTAATTGGGTGGCACAGGCCGGATCCAAGAGAGAAAGATCACATGGCCGCGCTCTCTTTTATCCCTCTGGGATCGCGCGCTCTTTGGGGCGGTCCTTAACCTTGGACCCAATAGTTCGACAGGGCTCTGATCACGCTCTTTGATTTCGGCCAATAAAGGGGTGGGTGCCTTGGTAGCTGGGCGGGTCCTTAGCGGTCATTGACCTTGGCAGTTGTGCTTTCTGAGCACGGGTGTGGCGCCAATCAGTCTGTGGCTGTACCGGTTGCTTGATTGGAGTTCATTTGTCCTGGGAAAATGGGCTATTAAAATGTAAACGAGCGGGGGTTTTGGTCCGGTCTGGTTACCTGTGTTTTCGATACACATAGGTTGTGTATCTGTCTGAGTCCTGGGTTGGCCATAATTCCCATGGTCCTTTGCAGGTGGCCATCTTAGATGGCTACAGGTGGAAGGGGTGGAATATGTGTGAATAGTGATTTTGGACCACGCCTCACACTATCTAGACGTGAGACATCGTTCGGGTCAAGCACAGAGGGAGGGTGGTGGTTGGGTTTAGGGTTTTTGGCAAACAAGGAGTTCTGTCAGAAGGCAGTGGTGGCAATTAAGAATTATGTTGAGCTCAATCAGAATGGGGAGGTAATGGCAGCCAAGTTTTGGGAGACCTTGAAAGTGGTATTCTGAGGGAAAACTATTTTGTTCAAAGCCCATAAGAATAGGACACGGAGGGAGAAGAAGTGGTGATTGTTGGATGAGATAGTTGAGGTGGCTGGGAGATATTCTGTGGTCCCCACGAAGGAGTTGCTGGCCTAAATAAAGGTTGCTGGGGCAGTTTTACCGGTTGACGATGGGAAGGGTGGTGGATTAGCTGCGGTGGGCGCTGGGGATGCAGTATGAGTTTGGGGAGAAGGCGAGTTGCATGTTGGCCCACCAGCGTTGAAGGAAATCCTTCAGGTGAAGGCGGAAGGGAGCGGTGGGGGTGTGGGGACTGGGGAAGTGGTATTGAATCCAGAGGGAATTGTGATGAACGTATTGTATTAACCATTCACCATGTATGCCACTGTATCATGCTGTTGCCCATGTGGGCTCCACCTGTGGACCATTGTACGATATTACATGGAATGTATCATGTTGGTGCCCTTGTGGGCTCCGCCCCTGGCTCTGCCCCTTGAGGGGAGGTATAAAGAGCAGCAGCCCTGTAGGCGACTCTCACTAGCAGAGCAGTCGCAGGCAGGCACTGTTTTAGTTGATTAAAGCCACAGTTTACATCCACTCTCTGTTTCGTGTGAATTGATAGTCGCATCAGGAATAAATCTAATCTTTATTAGTGTGACAAGTAGGCTTACAGTGAAAATCCCTGAGTCACCACATTCCGGCGCCTGTTCTGAGAATTCAGAATGCCCAATTCACCTAAAAAACATGGGCGTGATTCTCCACTCCCGCGCCGAAGTGGCCACGCCGTTGAGGTTCACGACGGTGCAAAACGGCCCCGGTCCCGACCGATTCAGGCCCTGACAATGGGCCAGGATCGGGGCCGCGTCATCTACACGCGCCAGGCCTTGTCGCCCGCGTAAAGGCGGCGCCGCATAGATGACGCGGCCGGCGACGCATTACTGGCGTCAACCGTGCATACGTGGGTTGGCCGGCGCCAACCAGCGCATGCGTGGTTACCGTCCTCTCTAAGTCCGCCCCGCAAGAAGATGGCGGACGGATCTTGCGGGGCCGCGGAAGGAAGGAGGTCCTCCTTCAGAGAGGACGGCCTGACGATTGGTTGGCACCGATTGCGGGCCACCCCACATTTGAGGTACTCCCCGGTGCAGGATCCCCGCAGGCCGCCCCCCCAGCGTTCACGCACCGCTCACGACGGCAGCGACCAGGTGTGGACGGCGCCGGGGGGGAACCCGCCGTTTTGGCCTGGTCGCTCGGCCCATCCGGGCCTGAGAATAGTGGGGGTGCCGGAGAATCGCCATCTTGGGTGTCTCCGGCGATTCTCCGGCCTGCGGCCCGCGAAACTCGACCGGGCCGTTCCCGCCGCTTGGGAGAATCGCGGGAGGGCGTCGGACCGGCGTCCTGGGAGCTTTTGGCGGCCCAGGCGATTCTTCCAACCGGCGCGGGAGTGGAGAATCGCGCCCCATGTCTTTCGGAACTTTTGGGATGAAACCGGAGCACGCAAAGGAAACCCACGCAGACACAGGGAGAACATGCAGATTCTGCACAGACAGTGACCCAAGCCAGAAATCAAACCCGGTCATTGGCGCTGTGAAGCAACATTGCTAACCACTGTGCTACTGTGAGGTGTTCATGTCTTCTATGAGGGACTGAATAGGGCTGAGCCGGGAAGGGTGAGGGATGGGTGTGAGGCTGATATGGGTCGATTTTTAGATGGGCTGGACTTCCGTGAGTTGGAGGAGGGGAAGGGGCAGGTGCTGGAGGAACTGCTCTGTCTAAAGGAGGTGATGGAGTGTATGGGCATGATGCAGTTGGCAGGCACTGGGGCCGTATAGTCTCCCGGCTGAATTTGTGACAGAGTTTGTGACAGTAGTTTGTGACAGAGTTGGGCCCCCACCTTTTGAGCATGTTTAATAAGGCGGTAAAGAAATGAGCTGCTGGTGACGCTGGCACAGGCATCGATTTTGCTGGTCCCGAAAAAGGGGAAGGATCCTCTGGCATGCAGATCCTATAGGCCCATCTCACTGCTGAACACGCACGTGATAGTCCTGGCAAAGGAATGCAAAGGTGTTGGCGGGAAGGTTGGAGGGGTGTGTGCCAGAGGTGTTCCCGTAATTATGACCCTGTCGGTGGGACGAGTGCTGGGGGTGATTGTGCCAATGATGCAGCAAAGTTCTTTGACCAGGTAGAGTGGAGGTATTTGTTCAAAACCATGGGGGGGTTTGGATTTGGGCCGAGGTTTGTGGTGTGGGTTCGGCAAGTGTACGCCTGAATGAAATGAACCCTGGGTATTTTGGGCTGCACAGGGGAACAGGGTAGGGGTGTCTGCTGTCCCCGCTGCTGTTCGCGCTGACGATTGAACCCTTGGCAATGGCACTCCGGGCCCCTGCTGAGTGGTGGGGGATTGAGAAGGGGAGCAGAGAGCTCCGGGTGTTGTTACAATACCAATGACCTGATGCTGTTCCTGCTGGATGTGTTAGACAACATGGGCAGAATCATGGGCTTACTGGAGAGGCTTGGTGCCTTCTCGGGATATAAATTGAATGTTGGGAAACGTGAGGTGTTCCTGGTGAACGCTTCAGGGTGGGAGCGAACTAGGGGGCTCTGCCATTTCAGGTGGCAAGGGAGAGGTTCCGGTATCGAGGGATCCAGGTAATGCATGAGTGGGCCACGATGCATAGGTGGAACTTAATGTGGTTGGTAGCGGTTAAGCAGGGATTTTAAATGGTGGGATACGTTACACCTGACATTGGCAGGGAGAGTACAGGTAGTAAAGATGAATTTACTGCCAAGATTCCTGTTTGTGTTCCAAACCCTCCTGATTTTCCTCCCAAGGCCTTTTATCGGAAGGTAGATGCATTAATCTCGGAATTTGTGTGGGCAGGGAAGGTGCCGAGTGTGAAGAGGGCTGTTGCAAAGGCAGAGGCCAGAGATGAGGCTGGCACTCCAGGATTTGTTGCATTATTATTGGGCAGCGAATGTGGAAAAGGTGAGACAATGGTGGGGGTAGGGGGAAGATTGGTTAGAGGAGAAGTCTTGCGAGGGGATGAGCCTGAGGGCCCTTGTGATGGCCCTGCTGCTGTTCATCCCAAGGAAGTACATGGGCAGTCAGGTGGTGGAGTCATCCATAAAAAATTGGCACCAGCTGAGGAGGCCCTTAAACTGGGTCACATGGCATTGATGACTCCACTGTGTGGGAATCACAGGTTTGTGCTGGGGGGAGGGGGAGATGGATGGGATATACAGGAGATGGACGGAGGAAGGACTAGTGGGGATCAGGGACATGTTTGTGGAGGGCAACTTTGATGGGCTAAAGGAATTGTGGGAGAGGTTCGAGCTGCCATGGAGGAGTGACTTCAGATACTGGCAGGTGCGGGACTTTGCGCACAAGGAGTTGCATTAATTGCCTCAGGTACTGGAATGTACGCTTTTGGAGAAAATATTGCTCCCGGATGAAGGGAAGGATGGGAGGATTGGGGACATGTATGGGTGGTTGGGGGAGCAGGGCATGACCTTAGTGAAAAGGATCAAGGGGTGGTGGGAGGAGGAGTTGGGGAAGGGGATAGGATGGGGCCTTTAGTATGAAGTAATGCACCGAGTGAACGCAGCCACCTCCTGTGCAAGGATGAGTCTTATACAAGTGAAGATGGTGAATAGGGTCCACAAGACTCAGGGCCCAGATGAGTGGGTTTTCCCTGGGGGTAGCGGATGGGTGTGAGAGGTGTGGGAGGGGTCCCACGAACCATGTCCATTTGTTTTGGGGGTGTGAGGAGTTGGAGAACCTTTGGGAGGCGGTGTATAGGAACCTATCGGAGATTGTAGTTTAAGATTAAGCCGTACCCTATGGCGGTGATCTTTGGGACGTCGGAGCTGCTGGAGGGGAAGGGGGCCGATGCCGTGGCCTTCGCCTCTCTGATTGCCCGGTGATGGATTGTTCGGAATGGAGGTCGGCCACACCGCTGGTGATCGCGGCTTGGCTGAGAGACTTGTAGGGGTTTCTCAGGTCGGAGAAAATCAAATTTGCCCTAAGGGGGTCGGAGAGGGCTTCGAGGTACGGTGGAAGCCATTCATTACTTTATTTGAGGAGCTGTTTGTCGTGGGGCGGGGGAGTAAATGGTGATAAACTGTACACTCTGTTGGATGTTAAGGTTGTGTCATTATTTAGAACATGTTTGGAATAAAATACCATTTTTTAAAAAATAAAAAAAAACCAGTCTGCTCCTCCAAAATCACCCCAGAAGGCAGGGCTCAAAACACACCTTCACCGATAACTTAGCAACACCTTCACCGACAACATAGCAACAGAGTTTAACAACAAAATGGGTCGGTAAGACCCACACTCTGTAGGATCCTTATCCTTTTTTAAAAAATATTTTTATTGGCATTTTAAATTTTACATAGTGAAACTTTTGTGTGCGATATTTACAATTTATACAGTTTCTTATGTACGTACATCTTTCTTGATATGTCTTCTAACCCCCCCCCACCCCTTTATCCATCTCCTCCTTGATATCCCCCTCTTCCACCCTGGGTGTTCTGTCCCTGAGCTCTGTTCTCCCCTTTTTTCCCTCCTCCTGTGGTTTTTGTTGCAGGCCTTGTGGGTTCGGGGAGGGGGGCTTCCTGCCCCCTCTCTCCCCCTACATTCTTTTGTGGTTCCCCTGAGTTTCCTCCGCATTTCCTCCCCCCTTCCCCTTGTAGCGTTGTGTGTTCTTGTCTGCTCCATCATCTCTCCCTCTTTCCCTAGTCGCTGTTGGCCTCGAACAGGTCTCCTAACAGGCCGACGAATTGCCCCCACGCTTTGTAGAAGCCTTCTTCCGACCCTCTGATGGTGTATTTGATCTTCTCAGGTGGAGAAATTCTGACAGGTCTGCCAGCCAGTCTGCAGCTGTGGGTGGTGCTGCTGATCGCCAGCTGAGCAGGACTCGTGGCATGCGGTTAGGGAAACGAAAGTTAGGGCGTCGGCCCCCTTCCCCATGTATAGTTCTGGCTGATCCGATACCCCGGAGACTGCCACTCTTGGGCACGGCTCCACCCTCACCCCCACAACCTTGGACATTGCCTTGAAGAAAGCTGTCCAGAGCCAGCAAGTTTGGGACAAGCCCAGAACATGTGGGTGTGCTTGGCCGGGCCTCCCTGGCACCGTTCATATTTATCATCCACCTCCGTGTAGAATCTGCTCATTTGAGTTCTGGTCAGGTGCGTTCTTTTCACCATTTTGAACTGCATGAGGCTGAGCCTTGCGCAGGAGGAGGTGGAGTTGGCCCTGCTCGGTGCTTCGCTCCACAGTCCCCAGCCCACTTCCGTTCCCAGCTCGTCCCCCAATTTTCGTCTGGCTTCTTCCAGTGGTAATCTTGCCCTGTCCAGTAACTCTCCATAGATGTTCCCACAGTTTCCCCCCCCTTCCTTACTGTCTGTGTTTATCAGGCCCTCTAATCGTGTGTTTCTCGGGGCCCTGGGCATCCCACCGTTACCTTGCGGAGAAAGTGCTTTACTTGCAGGTGTCTACGTTCCTGTCCTGTCGGTAGTTCCAGGTCTTCCATCAGCTCGCTCAGTGTCGGTAGTTCCAGGTCTTCCATCAGCTCGCTCAGTGTCGCTAGTCTGTTCCCCAGGATCCTTACCTTATCCTTTAGTATCAGGGAAATCGATGCCTACGCTAATGTGGCCAGCAGCATTCCACCCGCCCCCCCCGCCCACCCCCCCCACGCCCTGGGACAAGGAATTATTAGCAACAGTGGGATCAACTGACCCACAATCTTTTTATAGAAATCGATAGGGAAACCATCCGGACCCGGTGCTTTACCCATCAGCATTATTCCAATACACTTCATAATCTCCCCCAGTCCCATCACCGCTCCAACTCCTCCCTTCTCCCCTGCTTCACCACTGGCAAGGACAACCCATCCAGAAACTTCACAATGGATAATCTTTCCTCTGGTGGCTCTCACTTATATAACTCTCGATGAAAGGCCTCAAACACCGCATTAACCTTCCCTGGGGCGAAAACCAACCCGCCTACCCAAATCTTTTATTTTAGAATTTTTATCATCACTTGGGATCTGAACTTGGAGATCATGCCACCATTTTGAAAGGGTGCTCCGATCTCTAAGGGAGTTTTACACCCCCCATCCATGGGCAATGCCACCCCCCACACACATGGGCAGTTCTCCCCTCCCTCCAAGTGAGGACAGTCCACTATGGTGTCCCTGGGGCTTCCTTTCCAGAACTCCCAACCATCACTCCCCAATCTCCCAGGGGCACCTCCTTACCTGCCCTGCACCCTCCCACACCTTTCAGACCCCCCTCCACCCTCTTTTCATGGACATTTGGTAGTGCCATCCTGGCACCCTTGCACTGGCACCCTGGCAGTGCTCTTGCTACCATGGCAGGGCCATCTGGGCACCGTGACAGTGCCAAGAAGCCAGCCAGGCAGTGCCAAGGTGCCCACGTTCCAGGGGAAGGCCACGGGTGGACCCTATCCACCCAGGGTCTTCCGATGGCCTGGAGACTCCCGGGTGCCATTCCACCTGGTCCGTGTTTGTGTGGACTGAATGGTGCCCGGCTGGGGACTCCCTGGGGAGGTTGTTAGATACCGGGAGGCCGGTAGATTGTGGGTAAGTGGGCTACAGTGTAGCTTTGTCCGAACCATTGTGGGCGGGTTCCTGATCCTGTCGGCCCACCAGCCTTGGGTGGACACCACGGGGCATAGTGGCCGGCGGGAAGCTCGCAGGAGACTTCACCCGGCATCTACCGGCTGAGTCACACACCCATCCGAGCGCGGCGTGGCCGGTAGATCTTGCACTCAGTCTCTGACTGACTCCCCTGTCCAATCTCTCAGCCACTGTCTCTATGGGCTGAAGTTTCCTAATATTTGGCTGAGTGCGATGGCGGACGGGAAAGCAACATTTATCCTGCCGACGGCGATGGCAGGTGTTGCGCTGTATTTTTAGGGACTTAGATTTAAAGAAAAGTTCTGCAGGGGTTTTACACCGGCTCTGTGTTGTGCGACCACTGATTCACCCATCCCGTAATCAGTTGAACGCTTTAATCAGCGGGGCCTTCCATTATATGGTTGACTCTCTGCTCCCCAACCACGTCCTCTCGGTCCACGGCAGAGGCTGGCAGCAAAGAAGTCAGAGCGCAGATTCTCAGGGGCCTCCCTCACCAGAATGCCCAATGCCATGGAGGCATGATGTACTAGCCCAGGCTTCCCTTCCCAGTGGTCAGGGCCCACCAAGTTGGTAAAGAAGCAGCAGCAGAAGAATGCAGCCTCAGGTAGGCTCACTTTAAGATTTGACTTTCTCCCCTTCTGCGACTGAGTTCTCCCCCATTCTGGGCTCACATCTTCCCTCCTTCTGTCGCCCAGGTCTTTGACCTTTTGCCCCAGTTCCATTTACCCTGCAACCCCTATGCCTTCAGACCATGCCCCTCGTCAGGCCCTGTTCATTCAACATTCAGGTGCGGTGTATTGGCCTTTTCTGGTGCCTCTGCCGCTACAACACCCCAAATCCTCTACCAAGACCTCCCCCACCCCACTGATGGGAGCTCCTGAGTTCTCAGTCGGTACCCACCCCAAGGCCCTTTGCCACTATCCCCAACAGACCTCTGTTGCTTCCCCCTCAACCTTAGCAGTGCCTTCTCCTCTCTCTGGGGCAGTGATGCCCCATGGTGAGCTGTGCGCTTACATCCGAACATCTCTTAGAGGAGAGTTCGCCAAGCTCCTGCCTTTTGAAAGCTGCCGGAAATCGAGCTGTCGTGATGTCACACCTCCATGGGGCTGATTTTTTTAAAAAAAATACTTCATCAGAGTTACAAAGCCAGAGCTCAGAGTTTGGACAGGGGGAGGCCCCTAATCCAGCTCCTTGCCTGCTCCAAAAACCAATTCAAATTGAATCCAATTAATGGTCCCCACAAGAGAGCCATACCAGATCGAGGCATTACACCTGACCTCACGCTCATCTTAGCCAAAAGGGTGATCTTTGCCTTGTGGGAATGATTGCTACAGAGAGGCCTGATATTGAGATGTTAATGAATGTAAATGAGGTTCTTGACGTTGCATGGTGGGATACCCATTACATCACTGGTGGGGGTTCGGGACAGTCACGGTGAGACATCCTGCCGATGCAAAACCTAAATTTAGGCCTCCCATGAGATTTTTCCCTCTTGTCGCTATTCCTGCCTGAACAAATTGGGAGCCGAAAATCCTGGCCTAATTGGGAGCCGAAAATCCTGGCCTATGTCTTTGCTATCTTTTCAGCTGTACTCCTGAGATTCTCACACACACAATGTCAAAGCCTTTCAGAAGCTCAGCATCTTGTCTGCTCCAGCCACAACGCACCACCCTTTTGGAGGCGCAGGTTTTAAAAAAAAAAAAAAAATTTAGAGTATCCAATTCATTTTTTCCAATTAAGGGGCAATTTAGCGTGGCCAATCCGCCTAGCTTGCACATTTTTGGGTTGTGGGGGCAAAACCCACGCAAACACAGGGAGAATGTGCAAACTCCACTCGGACAGTGACCCAGGACTGGGATCGAACCTGGGACCTCGGCGCCATGAGGCAACAGTGCTAACCATTGGGCCACCGTGTTGCCCTTGGTTTTATTTTAAAAAGTGCAGGCTAGCTTTAAGCGGTGCTTGCTACTCATGATATTGAGCCTCTACCGGCAGCTGTGGTTGGACACCGAGACCATTGAAGTTGATATGCTGCTTGCATTACAATCAATGGACTTGGGCTAATTGTGCACTGTGATTCCCCATGCCCATTTCTGTGACTATCCAATTTAGACCCTTAATTGTTTTCCTCCTTCTCGTGAGATGAAATGCCTGGTTTACTCTGCATGCTTCAAAAGTCCTGAAGGTGTAATGTTACATAAGTTGATTCCAAGAATGTAATGGGCTGCCATTTCTTATTGAAAAAAAGAAGCATTTTGTCATGATATCCACATCAGCATATCATGGTGCAATCACACACACACTGATGGATAGGCAGTTGGACCACCCAGCACACACATAACATCGCAGCCAATCACCAGTGAGAGCACACGCACTATAAAATAGGGAACACGACAGTTCCCGCTCATTCTATCAGGAGATAGCTCAGAGCACAGAGCTCACAGCGTGCCACTCAGACATAGTCCATGTGCTGAGTGCCTCACTAAGATAGTGATAGGGCTGGGTCCACAGGTTAGCTGGTGAAGCACGTACCCAAGCCAGCAGTTAGTTGTAAACGTTGTTAAGACAATAAAGCAGAGTTGTACCATCTACAGCCGTGTTGGATCATTTGTGCAGCAGAAAACCCAACACGACATGATACCAGTAGTGGACGCTAACCAGCGACTGTGAGACCTACCTGCACCCTTTCAGAAATCCGCCACCCTGCTCCATGGAAACCATCAGCCCGCTGCAGCCGCTCCGAATCGCTGGAAATCTTGGCGTCAACTGGAAGCTGTTTAAACAGCGCTTCCAGCTCTTCCTAGAAGCCACAGACAGGGAGAATGCATCGGACACCAGGAAGATCGCCCTCCTCCTCTCCACGACGGGCCAACACGCCATCCATACCTATAACTCCCTGGCATTCGCGGAAGGCGAGGACAAAACAAAATATAACACTGTGCTTCTCAAGTTCGACGAACACTTCAGCGTGGAAGTCAATGAGAGCTTTGAGAGGTACCTATTCCAGCAGCGCCAGCGTAAGGATGAGCCTTTCCAATCTTACTTAACACACCTCCGTATCCTCGCGCAGTCCTGCAGCTATGAGGCCACCTCTGACTCCATGATACGGGATCAGATAGTTTTTGGGGTCATCTCGGATACCCTACGCCAGCAGCTCCTTAAAATAAAGCGCCTCACCCTAGTGACTGCCATCGAGACCTGCGTCCTCCATGAGAACGCGACCAGCCGGTACTCCCAAATCCAGGCTGCCGAAACGGCACGGCACGGGTCCTACGAGGCGGACCGGGTCCAGTCGATCGAGTTCCTCCCGGCCTGCGGCCCGGATGAGGACGGCCATTTTGCGCACTTTCCGAGGCCTCCCGCGCTTGTACGCACCAAAAGAGGGGACGTTGACGCCGAGGGACGGGATGCGCAGGCGCGCTCTACGCAGGACCGCACTGCGCATGCACGGTGGCACAACGAACGCCATGACGTCACGACGTGCGGCAACTGTGGCTCCGCCCACTTAAAGCGGCAATGTCCGGCCAAAGCGCAACAATGCCTCCGCTGTGGCAGGATGAGCCGCTACGCTGCCTGCTGTCGAGCAGCTCAACCTGCCAACTCCCAACAATTCTACCAGCCTCGCAGGGACGTGCAGGCGATTCAGCCCCCCTACACTGAGTCATATCCAGACAGTATGCAGACCAGCGATACCGAATACAGGGAGCCCTTCCGCGTTGCGGTAATCCACAAGAACCGGATATCCCCAAGTCGGAACCACCAGCTGCTGCCAGTGCACAGCATTGATCTGGGCAATGAGTGGTGTGCCACCCTAACGATCAACTGATCACAGATCACAATTTCGCCTGGACACTGGTGCCTTCGCCAATCTCCTCGCATGGTCAGCCTTCCGGACTTTGTAGGATAAACCACCGATTCTGCCATCCCACTGTCAGCTGGTTGACTACAATGGAAACGTCATCCTGGCCACGGGGTCCTGCCAGCTCGATGTTAAACACAACTCACACAAAGCCACATTATCATTTGAAATCGTTGGATCCTCGAAGGACTTTATGTTAGGCGCACAGGCGTGCAAGATCCTCCACCTCATACACACTCTGTCTCCAGAAGGCACGTCCGATTTCCCGGATGCAGACTTTAGGGTGCAGCTCCACTCACTCCTCATGCACAACCAGGAGATTTTCGAGGGCATGGGCACACTGCCCTACACGTACAAAAAACGGCTCAAACCGGACGCCAGCCCGGTCTTTAACGCACCTCGTAGGGTCCCAGCACCACTCAAGGACCGCCTCAAGCAGCAGCTGCAGGACCTGCAGGACCAAGGAGTGCTTTCCCGGGTCACGGAGCCAACGCCATGGGTCAGCTCCATGGTGTGCGTAAAGAAGCCCTCAGGCGAGCTCCGGATCTGTATCGACCTGAAAGATTTGAATCACAACATTATGAGGGAACACTACCCCATACCTAAACGAGAAGAAATCACGAGCGAAATGGCTCGGGCAAAAATATTCACCAAGCTTGATGCCTCCAAGGGCTTTTGGCAGATTCAATTGGATCAGTCCAGCAGGAAGCTGTGCACTTTCAACACTCCATTTGGCAGATACTGCTATAATAGGATACCATTCGACATCATCTCGGCATCCGAGGTGTTCCATCGCATCATGGAACAGATGATGGAGGGCATCAAAGGGGTTCGCGTCTACCTAGACAATGTTATCATCTGGTCCACCACACCACAGGAGCACATCAGTCGTCTCCAGCGTGTCTTTGCACGGATACGAGATCAGGGTCTGCACCTCAACCGAGCCAAGTGCTCTTTTGGCCAGACTGAGCTCAGGTTTTTGGGAGACCACGGGCGAAATTCTCCGTAATCGGCGCGATGTCCGCCGACCGGCGCCAAAAATGGCGCAAATCAGTCCAGCATCACGCCGCCCCAAACGTGCGGAATCCTCCGCATCTTGAGCGGCCGAGCCCTAACCTTGAGGGGCTAGGCCCGCGCCGGACTGATTTCCGCCCCACCAGCTGGAGGGAAAGTCCTTTGGTGCCCCGCCAGCTGGCGCGGAAATGACATTGCCGGGTGGCGCATGCGCGAGAACGTCAGCGGCCGCTCACGGCATCCCCGCGCATGCGCAGTGGAGGGGGTCTCTTCCGCCTCCGCCATGGTGGAGACCATGGCGAACGTGGAAGGAAAAGAGTGCCCCCACGGCACAGGCCCGCCCGCGGATTGGTGGGCCCCGATCACGGGCCAGGCCACCGTGGGGGCACCCCCCGGGGCCAGATCGCCCCGCGCCCCCCCCCAGGACTCCGGAGCCCGCCCGCGCCGCCTTGTCCCGCCGGTAAGAGAGGTGGTTTAATCGACACCGGCGGGACAGGCATTCAAGCAGCGGAACTTCGGCCCATCCGGGCCGGAGAATCGCCGGGGGGCGCCCGCCAACCGGAGCGGCGCGATTCCCGCCCCCGCTGAATCTCCGGTGCCAGAGAATTCAGCAACCGGTGGGGGCGGGATTCACGCCAGCCCCCGGCGATTCTCCGACCCGGCGGGGGGCTGTAGAATCCTGCCCCAAATCTCCCGGTCGGGTGTGCAGCTGGGTGCCGACAAAGTGGCAGCCATCGCAGCCATGCAGCAGCCGGCAGACAAGAAGGCAGTGTTGCGCTTTCTCGGGATGGTCAACTTCCTGGGGAAGTTCATTCCTAACCTTGCTTCGCACACGACTGCTCTTCGCCACCTGGTGAAAAAGACAACGGAATTCCAGTGGCTGCCCGCACACCAGAGTGAATGGGAGGAGCTCAAGGTCAAGCCCCAGTACTGGCGTTTTTCGATACCACACGGGAAACAAAGATCTCAACTGACGCCAGCCAGTCCGGCATTGGGGCGGTACTCCTGCAACGGGACGACGTCGCATCATGGGCCCCGGTCGTCTATGCCTCGCGGGCCATGACCCCCACAGAACAGCGCTATGCGCAGATTGAGAAGGAATGCCTAGGCCTGTTGACCGGCATTGACATGTTTCACGATTATGCATATGGTCTTCTGCAGTTCACTGTGGAGACCAGCCATCACCCCCTGGTCGGCATCATTCAGAAGGACCTCAACGATATGACCCCCTCTCCTCCAGCGCATTCTGCTCAACCTCCGGAGGTACGACTTCCAACTTGCCTACACCCCGGGGAAGGATCTCATCATCGCAGATGCTCTGTCCAGGGCGATCAACACACCGCCCGACTCGGAGGGGTTCGTTTGTCAGGTCGACGCACAAGTAGCCTTCACATCGGCCAATCTGCCGGCCACTGATGCACGTCTGGCCCACATTCACTGTAAGACTGCGGCTAACCCCCTTCTACAGCATGTGATGCGCCACATGACGGAAGGGTGGCTCAAGGGGCAGTGCCCACAATTTTACAACGTCTGGGACGACTTGGCCGTCATTGTTGGTGTCCTCTTGAAGTTGGACCGGATCGTGATCCCACACAGCATGCACCGGCTTGTCCTCGAACAACTGCACAAAGGCCATCTCGGAGTTGAAAAGTGCAGGAGGAGGGCCCGAGAGGCTGGGTACTGGCCGGGCATCAGCGATGGTGCTCAACTGCCTCACCTGCCAAAGGTTTCAGCTGGCGCAACCCACTGAGACCCTTCAGCCCCATGAGTTGGTCACGTCCCCCTGGGCGAAGGTGGGCGTGGTCCTCTTTCATGCGCTCGGCAGGGACTACATTATTCTGATTGACTACTTCTCAAATTATCCGGAGGTTATACACCTGCATGACACGACGTCATCAGCTGTCATCCGGGCATGCAAAGAAACCTTTGCTCGCCATGGAATTCCGCTCACCGTCATGTCTGACAACGGGCCTTGCTTTGCGAGCCAAGAATGGTCTTCCTTTGCAACTTCATACAACTTCACACACGTGACGTCCAGTCCCTTACATCCTCAGTTGAATGGCAAGGTGGAAAAGGGCGTCCACATTGTGAAGCGGCTCCTCTGCAAGACTGCTGATGCCGGATCTGACTTCTGTTTAGCCCTGCTGGCCTATCGCTTGGCCCCACTGTCCACGGGCCTCTCGCCAGCCCAGCTGTTGATGGGTCGCACCCTCAGAACCACTGTGCCGTCCATTCATGCTCCTGACCTCCACCATGCTCCAGTATTGCGAAGGATGCAACAACAGCGTGCTCAGCAGAAGGTGGCACATGACGCTCGGGCGACTGATCTTCCTGCTCTGGCGCCTGGAGACAACATCCACGTACACCTACCGGAGGGTGGCTGGTTGGCTACCGCCGAGGTTCTCCGCCACGTGGCTCCCCGCTCGTTCCTGGTTCGTATGCCTGATGGCTCCATTCGCCGCCGTAATCGGCGGGCCCTTCGTCTGGTTCCACGCTCGCTATGAGATCATGCACCGGTGCCACGCCCTCCTATTGTCCCTGATGTTGACTTTGTTGAGCTTTCTGCCACTCTGCCTCTTCCTCTCTCGCCCGTGGCCAGGCCCATTCCTCAGCCGGTGGATCCTGACCCACCCTTGAGGCGGTCAACCCAAATTCGTCACCCACCTGAGAGACTTGACTTATGAGCCTGTTAGCACATTGGACTCACTGAATTGTTTTAACGTGCTGTTAACGAGTTTCTTTTCTTGTCGTTCATTGTTCCAGAAGTTCTCTCTTGTCGTTTGTTGATTGCATTTGTTCTGTTATTGGTACAACGTCGTTGTTCTGTTGCACCTGACCCCTTCCTCTGTATATAGTTTAGCCCCATGTACATGTTGTACATATTGCACACACATACTCAGATGCACTCAGTACACATTTCTATTTATTAGCATGTAGGCACATATCCTTTGTGAAAGGGGGGGATGTCATGATATCCAGATCAGCATATCATGGTGCAATCACACACACACTGATGGACAGGCAGTTGGACCAATCAGCACACACATAACATCGCAGCCAATCACCAGTGAGAGCACACGCACTATAAAACAGGGAACACGACAATTCCCGCTCATTCTACCAGGAGATAGCTCAGAGCACAGAGCTCACAGCGTGCCACTCAGACATAGACCATGTGCTGAGTGCCTCACTAGGATAGTGATAGGGCTGGGTCCACAGGTTAGCTGGTGAAGCACGTACCCAAGCCAGCAGTTAGTTGTAAACGTTGTTAAGACAATAAAGCAGAGTTGTACCATCTACAGCCGTGTTGGATCATTTGTGCAGCAGAACACCCAACACGACACATTTAGCTTAATTTCTTCCAGGAACAGTATAATTGCACCCTTCCCTGACTTAAAAGCGCATGGTGGAAATCGGTCATTTCAAATCATGGAGGTTTCGTGTGCATAAAAGAAATGCTTTTCTGTGAAATGTCAGCAAAAAAAAAATAATCACAGGAGCCCATAAATAGAGTGAAATTAACATTGATACTGGGACAGATGGCCAGAGCCTACCTGAATCACACAACCTCTGTGATGTTATAACCAAAGCTGTGACAGAGCTGCTGCTAACTGGAAAACAGATGTCAAGCGGAGATTTGTTGCAATTTTAAAATACGCATTAACTCCGCTGGTAAAAATGATTGCTTTGGAGTGCTGTGGTGAGCAGATGGGAATTGGCTCCTTTCAGATGAGGCCTTGCATTCCTCAGCAACACACATCAAGTAGACCAACCCACCATATGTTGTGCCATGTGGTGCTCGCTTTGCATAGATGGCAAGGACTTTCTCCTTGGTGATCCTCGGGTTAAATCACCACCAGTCAACTCTCCCCCTCAAAGGGGAAAGCAGCCTCTGGCCATCTGGGACTATGGCGACTTTACCTTTACCCTACGTATGACCAATCGCCTCTTACCTGGCCTTGCTTGTATGTTCATCAGTTCCCAGTTCAGCAATACTTTAATTTCAAAGCTCCCATCCTGGTTTTCAAATCCTTCCATAGCCTCGCCCATCCCACTCTCACCATATCTCACATCAGGCTGACAAATGTCTGAAATGTCTGCATTCCTCCATGGCCTCTTGTGCATTCTTGATTCCCCTACATACAATTGGGCTATGTCTTCAGCTGTCTTTTGTTCCAGGCTATAGAATTCCCTCTCTAAACCCGCTCCATCTATCTATGTTTTCTCTTTTCAGACTGATCTTAAAAAGTCTGACACCAAGCCTTCAGTCACCTGTCCTCTGTGTCAAATTTTCTTTGATAATCCTCCACTGAAGTACCTTGAGAGAAATAGAGTTTTAAAAAATAAATTTAGAGTACCTAATTTTTTCTTTTCCAATTAAGGGGCAATTTAGCGTGGCCAATCCACCTAACCTGCACATCTTTGGATTGTGAGGGTGAGACCCACACAAACACGGGGAGAATGTGCAATGTCCACATGGACAGTGACCCAGGGCCGGGTCCTCGGCGGCATCAGGCAGCAGTGCTAACCACTGCTCGACCGTGCCGCTCTGAGAGAAATAGAGTTAACGTTTCAGATTGATGACCTTTTGTCAGGAGCTTTTATGTAAATACAAGTTGTTGTTACTGCTATATGTAAAATCCATTTTTTTTTTTGTGGCCTCTTCTACCTGCACTCCCACCTTTGAAGTCTAAAATATCCCCAACCCCATTTTACATCAAAGTTTATGACTATCTTTTTGGGAGGAACTTTGGGCCATCTTTCTTGCAGCACAAATCTGCCGATACCGGAATGTAGAAACAAGGGTAAGGAAAGCACAAATGTATTGCTACTGATAGCTGTAAAGGTGAGTGAGCTGTGTCTTCAGCCATAGACTCTCACTCTTCGAACCACTTCCACTGCTATTATTATGTTACCCACTGGCATGACCATTGGCAACTGCTTGGTCCTTGGAAGTGGAAGCAGTCTGAACAATTTTAGGTCTGCTGCGACTGATGGCACTTTGTTTAAGTACAGTATAGCTCGCAGTAAGAAAACTATTTTAAATATTGCTGTGCAACTCGCTGGCATCTTCCTGTTAATCTTAGTTAGGTTGTGCAGGTAACTTGAGGCTGTGATCTACCTAGATTTTGGGTATAAATCTACACCTGTATATTATTCACTTAAATTAAGGAAACATGTATGACTGGTCCTTTGCATGATGAAGGAACTATAAAATTATTTCCTAATATGTGATGGCAGTGATTTTCTTTGGAGGTCCCTGTTGCTTTTTTCTTATTATCGGGAATGGATATGGGTATCTGCAGGAGATTTTCTGATAGGAAGTGTGTGTGCGTCTCTGCTGGTGTTTTCTGATCGGTATTGGGAGTAGGTGTGGGTGTCTGCTGGTGTTTTCTGATCGGTATTGGGAGTGGGTGTGGGTATCTGCTGGTGTTTTCTGATCGGTATTGGGAGTTGGTGTGGGTACCTGCTGGCATTTTCTGCTAGGTATTGGGAGTGGGTGTGGGTATCTGCTGGTGCTTTTCTGATCGCTATTAGAAGTGTGTGTGAGTGTCTGTTGGTGCTTTTCTGATCGGTATTGGGAGTGGGTGTGGGTATCTACTGGCATCTTTCTGCTAGGTATTGGGAGTGGGTGTGGGTATCTGCTGGTACTTTTCTGACAGATATTGGGAGCGGGTGTGGGTATCTGCTGCCGTTTTTCTTATAGGTATTGGGAGTGTGTGTGGGTATCGGTGTTTTCTGATCGGTATTGGGAGTGGGTGTGGGTATCTGCTGGTGTTTTCTGATCGGTATTGGGAGTTGGTGTGGGTACCTGCTGGCATTTTCTGCTAGGTATTGGTAGTGGGTGTGGGTATCTGCTGGTGCTTTTCTGATCGGTATTAGAAGTGTGTGTGGGTGTCTGTTGGTGCTTTTCTGATCGGTATTGGGAGTGGGTGTGGGTATCTACTGGCATCTTTCTGCTAGGTATTGGGAGTGTGTGTGGGTATCTGCTGGTGCTTTTCTGGCAGGTATTGGGAGTGTGTGTGGGTATCTGATGGTGCTTTTCTGGCAGGTATTGGGAGTGTGTGTGGGTATCTGCTGGTGCTTTTCTGATAGGTATTGGGAGTGGGTGTGGTATCTGCTGGTACTTTTCTGGCAGGTATTGGGAGTGTGTGTGGGTATCTGCTGGTGCTTTTCTGATAGGTATTGGTAGTGGGTGAGGTTATCTACTGGCATCTTTCTGCTAGGTATTGGGAGTGTGTGGGTATCTGCTGGTGCTTTTCTGGCAGGTATTGGTAGTGGGTGTGGGTATCTACTGGCATCTTTCTGCTAGGTATTGGGAGTGTGTGGGTATCTGCTGGTGCTTTTCTGGCAGGTATTGGGAGTGTGTGTGGGTATCTGCTGGTGCTTTTCTGATAGGTGTTGGGAGTGGGTGTGGTATCTGCTGGTACTTTTCTGGCAGGTATTGGGAGTGTGTGTGGGTATCCGCCGGTGCTTTTCTGGCAGGTATTGGGAGTGGGCAAAAGTAGCTGCTGGCATTTTCCTGAAAGGTATTGGGAACGTGTGTGGGTGGTGTTTTCCTGATAGGTATTGGGAGTGGGTATCTGCTGCCGTTTTACTGCTGGGTAATGGGAGTGGGTGAGTATCTGCTGGTTCTTTTCTGATAGGTATTGGAAGTGGGTGTGGAGATCTGCTGATATCAGGAAGTTACTCATTTCAGGAGCCTCCTGCATTTACGGTCTGAATTATTCCATACCCCTAAGTTGCCTGCTACATCTTCGATCCCATTTCTGGACCCAATTTCCAAATATCTCCCTCTTGCAACAGACAGCCTGGCACACAGCAATTCAATCTTTATCTTAATTGTGGGTTATTGATGAAATTACTGTCAAAGGTTTAATTGCCCTCATTTCTAATCCTTCTCTGCTTTCTGCATTTACCCAGATTCTTCCTTGTGTAGCCGTAACATTCTCTCCCTGAAACTTGAATAATTTCTACAATATTATTGCTGGCACATGAAGATGGAACATTTTCATTATTTTCTGTGTTTCCTCCCCTTCAGTTTGTTCTTAACAAACCTGTCGGGGCTCATTTTAACGTTTATCACTGCTCAAGGAACAGGTTATGGTGAATCAGAAAAACGTTTTACACCTCACTTGGGTTTGGTGAAAAATGGGCGGCAATGAATTGCCGTCAGTAAAAATTTAGCAGAAAGAACAAACACCTGGGGCGCGATTCTCCGACCCCCCACCGGGTCAGAGAATCGCCAGGGGCTAGCATGAATCCCGCCCCGCCTGTTGCCGAATTCTCCGGCACCGGATATTCGGCGAGGGCGGGAATCGCGCCTCGCCGGTTGGCGGGGCCCCCCCCCCCCCCCCAGCGATTCTCCGGCCCAGATGGGCCCAAGTCCCGCCGCTGTCAACCCACGCCAGCCGGTGTGGATTGAACCACCTTTGGGACGGCGGGACACGGCGGCGCGGGCGGGCTCCGGGGTCCTGGGGGGGGGGGGGGGGCGCGGGGCGATCTGGCCCCGGGGGGGCCCCCACGGTGGCCTGGCCTGCGATCGGGGCCCACCGATCCGCGGACGGGCCTGTGCCGTGGGGGCACTCTTTTCCTTCCGCCTTCGCCACGGTCTCCACCATGGCGGAGGCGGAAGAGACTCCCTCCACTGCGCATGCACGGGGATGCCGTGAGCGGCCGCTGACGCTCCCGCGCATGCGCCGCCCGGCAATGTCATTTCCGCGCCAGCTGGCGGGGCACCAAAGGCCTTTCCCGCCAGCTGGCAGGGCGGAAATCAGTCCAGCGCGGGCCTAGCCCCTCAAGGTTAGGGCTCGGCCGGTCAAGATGCGGAGGATGCCGCACCTTTGGGGCGGCGCGATGCCGGACTGATATGCGCCGTTTTTGGTGCCGGTCGGCGGACATCGCGCCGATATTGGAGAATCCCGCCCCTGATTCTTTGTGAACGTCTTTGACCTCTGAATCTCTCCTCGATGATAAAAGGAACAGATGAGACTGAGCTATTATTCCTCAACTCAGAGATTTGACCAGTTTGATTCTCTTTTTCACACTAGATGAGCCTCTTGGACTTTCCATTTCAATTTCAGATATCCAGCCCCATTTCACTACTTTTCATCATTTCGAACATCTTTACCAACTCCTTCCACAATGTGACAGTAATTACGTTCCAACCACTATTTACTAAGTGTTCTCTTCAAACCAGAACCTTGCCTTGCTTTGTCACTCAGAACCACACCCCTGATTAAGGAAACAGTCCCGAATGCATTCCTAAGAAGTTACCAAATTTTAACCAGTAACTTCCCAATCTATCATGTATTTAATAAGGAGACGGGGAGTCCACACTGAGTAAAATAAGAAACAACATTTTATTTCCACAAACGATCTTTACACTACCCAGTAGATCCCTGCTGGGTTCCTATTCTTGTCAGTGCCTTACTGGCCAATCTTTTATAAATTGGCTAATTGAGATACGCTGTCCCTAGCGGGGGAGCTTGTACTTTGCAAGGAGCACCGGTAGATGAGCATTCCCATCCTATAGGTGCTGTGCAGGATATTACATTCCTACCCCACCAAAGTCCGATGGCCCGCTCGACGAGCGATGAGGCAGAGCGGGAGGCGCAGGTGAAGGGCGTCAGAGACTCTTCGGCTCCAGCAGGTTTAAAAAAAAAATGTTTATTAAGAATTTTTCAACAAAATTTTCAACCATACAAACAAAAAAGAAAAGAAAAGTCGCATAGCAAGACATAAACATATCACTTCAACATAATACATTGGATTCCTCCCGCACACATCAACTTTCCCAAACGTTTATGTATTTTCTTGCTCAAGTGCCCCTCGGAAAAACCCCCTTCCCCGTCCGCCCTTCTTCCCCCGCCCCCGAAAGAGATGTCCCCCCCTCCCCCTCCCCCCCTGGGTTGCTGCTGCTGATGACCGAACTTCATCTAACGCTCCGCCGGGCTACCAGGGACGCAAAGGCCAGAATGCCGGCCTCTTTCGCCTCCTGCACTCCCGGCTCGTCCGCTACTCCAAATAGTGCTAGCCCCCAACTTGGCTTGACCTGGACTTTCACCACCTTAGATATAGTTCTCGCAACACCCCTCCAGAACCCATCCAGTGCCGGGCACGACCAGAACATATGGGGGTAGTTCGCCGGGCTTCCTGAGCACCTCCCACATCTGTCCCCCACCCCAAAGAACCTACTCAGCCTCGCCCCCGTCATATGCGCTCTGTGAATAACCTTAAACTGTATCAGGCTAAGCCTGGCACATGAGGAAGAAGAATTAACCCTACTCAGGGCATCAGCCCACAGACCGTCTTCAATCTCCTCCCCCAACTCCTCCTCCCATTTACCCTTCAGCTCCTCTACCAAAGCCTCCTCCTCTTCTTTCATCTCCTGGTATATCGCCGACACCTTGCCCTCTCTGACCCATACACCCGAAATCACCCTGTCTTGAATCCCCTGTGCCGGGAGCAATGGAAATTCCCTCACCTGTCGCCTCACAAACGCCCTCATTTGCATGTACCTGAAAGCGTTTCCCGGGGGTAGCCCAAACTTCTCCTCCAGCGCCCCTAGGCTCGCAAACGTCCCATCAATGAACAGGTCCTCCATTCTTCTAATCCCTGCCCGATGCCAGCTCTGAAACCCCCCGTCCATCCTTCCTGGGACAAACCGATGGTTACCCCTGATGGTTACCAGCCCTCCTCTATCTCTACTACACTCCAGAAACCCCCTCCTTACCCTCGGGGTCTTATTTGCCCACACAAAACCCATAATGCTCCTGACTACCCTCTTAAAAAAGGCCTTGGTGATCACAATTGGAAGGCACTGGAACACAAAAGGAAACCTCGGGAGGACCACCATTTTAATCGACTGTACTCTGCCCGCTAGCAAGAGTGGCAACATGTCCCATCGTTTGAAGTCCTCCTCCATCTGCTCCACCAGCCGCGTCAAATTAAGTTTATGTAGGGCTCCCCAACTCCTAGCTACTTGGATCCCCAAGTACCGAAAGCTCCTTTTCGCCCTCCTCAATGGTAGATTGCCTATCCCTCTTCCCTGGTCCGCTGGATGCACCACGAAGAGCTCACTTTTCCCTACATTGAGCTTATAGCCCGAAAAGTCCCCAAACTCCCTTAGAATCTGCATGACCTCCACCATCCCCTCCACTGGATCCGCCACATACAGCAACAGGTCATCTGCAAACAGCGACACTCGATGCTCCTCTCCCCCTCGGACCACCGCCCTCCATTTCCTGGACTCCCTTAATGCCATGGCCAAAGGCTAATGCAAACAACACGGGGACAGGGGGCACCCCTGCCTTGTCCCTCGATACAGCCGAAAATACTCCGACCTCCGCCGATTCGTAACCACACTCGCCACCGGGGCTCTATATAGGAGCTTAACCCAGCTAATAAACCCTCCCCCGAACCCAAACCTCCGCAACACTTCCCAGAGATACTCCCACTCTACTCGGTCAAAGGCCTTCTCCGCGTCCATAGCTGCCACTATCTCCGCCTCTCCCTCCACCGATGGCATCATTATCACGTTTAGGAGCCTCCGCACATTGGTGTTTAGCTACCTGCCCTTTACAAATCCCGTCTGGTCCTCGTGAATCACCCTCGTGACACAGTCCTCGATCCTCGTAGCCAGCACTTTTGCCAGCAACTTAGCATCCACGTTGAGGAGCGAGATCGGCCTGTACGACCCACATTGCAGTGGGATTTCCACACGGGGGGGGGGTCAACCCCATCCTCCGGGTCATCCAGATGCAAGGCCCGGCCCAGGGGCTGACCCTTGGGTCGACCAGGGCGTCTGAAGCACTGGCCCTCCTGCTGCCTCCGGGTACTCCTAGACCGGCATCCATACGTCGCACATGGGCCAGAATTGCCTTCAGCTGAGTACGGGGACGTCGCACATCTCCGTGGCCGGCTCTTTGCCCAGAGGCCAGAGTCACAGCGGAGTACGTGCCGGACCGCTGGCATACCATGTGAGGGGCGATGCTCCAAAATGTTCACCTCAAACCCTTGTATGCCCTGGACACCACATTCCACGCTTTCTTGTGACAGGGAGGTCTGTAGCGCCTGCTGAAAAGTTGGGGAGACTTTGCCCAAAAGCTTTTTCTGAGTTTCCATATTATTGATAACGATTGCAGAGCATGGGCGTCATTCTCCGCCGGCGGGAGTCTCCGTTTTGCCGGTGCCCGGGGGTTTCCCGACGGCGTGGGGCTGCCCCACATTGGGAAACCCCATTGA
The DNA here is from genome assembly GCF_047496885.1 of Scyliorhinus torazame. NCBI lineage: Eukaryota > Metazoa > Chordata > Chondrichthyes > Carcharhiniformes > Scyliorhinidae > Scyliorhinus > Scyliorhinus torazame. The sequence goes on from NC_092723.1 coordinate 122,783,394, forward strand.
CCGGCCGGTGTAACGGAGCATCCCGCCGGCGGGTCGGGGCAGAAATGTGGCGGGGCGGGATGGAGAATTTCGCCCCATATCAGAGAAAACAGCTCCATACTCACACAACTCAGTGATCTTCTGTAACAGATACAAACTTGGTGACGGATTCACCTGTGGATCTCTCCACCATATTAAACCAATATCTTTGAACAATTATCGACAGGGTGAGGTTAAAGTGTTGTCCCACAAGTGTCATGGGCTAGTCGAATAATTGCATATCCAGAGTTGCCGGGTACATGAGACTCCAGATCACCCTGAACGTATGCGTACACAGGCTATCAATAGCATGGCTGTCTGACGCTTGTTTACTGAGATAATCTTCTTATTGGCTCGGAGGAAATAATGCATTCATTCAGCACATTGGTCCCAGTCTTCAACATCGGTATCAAATGCATCTAACCTCTCAAACCGAGACATAGCGAATCAAAGAAATTCAAACCTGGGCCCAGAAAATCGTGGAGGTGGCTCAGTTGAGCAGGTCGCAGTGTCAACAGCAAACCAGGTTACTCCTCATCGCCAGTTTAATAAGGACACGGGGAGACGACGGCGAGTAAAATAAGAAACAAAGTTTTATTACACAAATGATATGTACATTGTCCGGTAGATCCCTACCGGGTTCCTATTCTGGGAGGTGCCTTACTGCGGACCTTTTATACATTGGATAATTGGGACACACCGCCCCTAGTGGGGAGCTCATACTCTGCAAGGAGCACAAGGAAGATCAACATTCCCAACCCATAGGTCTCGTGCGGGATATTACAATATGATTTATACAAAATCTCTTTTAAATCTTCTACCGTGACTGATAGTATATTCCCAATAATGGTAACAAATTCCTTATTGTTTTTTGACTCAAACCAGCTAGGCTTTGGCTGTGTGTTATCATTAATAAAAACTTGCTTTTCTATGCCCTTAGTTAAGAAACTATCCTCCTACCTTTCTTTCTTTTCTATCTCCTGAGAATTTGCAAGTGGGAATATTTTCTTCCCAGCACTGTATCAAGAGCAATCAACTGTGCCTCTCATATATGCATGACATCAATCTCACAGCAGTACGTGTATCACACATAAATCACACAGGAGCTATACCCTGTTTGTATAAGAGGCTTGCTGTGTCTGTACAGGAACTACACGTCATTTATTAGTCTGCTGCTCTTGTCTGAGGTGATCGAGAAGTCCTTCGAGGCTTCTCCATCATCAGTATTTCATAGAAATTCATAGAATTTACAGTGCAGAAGGAGGCCATTTGACCCATCGAGTCTGCACCAGCCCTTGGAAAGAGCACCGACCCAAGCCCATACCTCCACCCTATCCCTGTAACCCAGTAATCCCACTGAACCTTTTTTTGGAAACTAAGGGCAATTCATCATGGCCAATCCACCCAACCTGCACATCCTTAGAACGTGGGAAGAAACCGGAGCACCCGGAGGAAACTCATGCAGACAGGGGGAGAACATGCAGACTCCGCACAGACAGTGACCCAAGCCGGGAATCGAACCTGTACCTGGTACCAAATGTAGGTGTCAGCTTTGGCTTAGAGGTGGAACTCTTATCTCTGAGTGATAAGGATGTCAGGTAAAGTCCAACTCCTGGTACTTGACCTAACACCAGTCTCATGCTCTGTCAGTTAATGTGCTGCAATATTAAACTCGGGCCTCATCTGCTCTCTCCAGTTGATCCCATGGCACCATTTGAAGTAGATGTACGGCGACTGTCCTAACCAAAGTGTATCCCTCAACTGACAGCTGTGCAAATTGGCCGACAGGTTTTGTGCACAGCAATGGTGACCACACTTCAGGAGTACAGCATTGGCTGTAAAGGGCTTGACCCTTTGCAAATGCACGTCTTCTCTTTGAGCTATTGGAGTCTGGCTAATAATATGTTCTCAACTATGCACGCAGAGCTTACACAAAAGCCATAGTAAGAACCGGTGCCACAGATTCTGAGTAGTATCAGGAAGAGTGATATTTTAGAACAAGACATGGATCCCAGACCATAGACAATAGTGCATTTTGTACAGCCACTCATTGGCTCTCTATTGATAGAAGTGGAATTCATTCCGTACCAAAACTCACAAAGTGATATAAGATACAGAGTTCTAAACCAAGGTTACTTATGTTTAAAAAGAATTGATTTGGAAGATCATCTAGAAAATTGCTTGTTAGTTTTGTAGCAATTTGTTCACTCTGACACACGCGCATAAACAAACACAAAATTAATTCCAATGTTGCCAAAGAATAAATAAATAATTCAATAGGTGGTATTCAGTTCCATCAACGTGACAGCATGGATTCATATCTTTAGCCATTTGGGTGAGAGTGAGATATGCATTAATCTCTGGTTATCTGAATAATAGACACTGTGTGTGTTTTGCCCTTTGCAAGTGCAATTTTCTTTGCAAGCCTTTTAGGCTGGCAAAAAGAAAAAAAGGCAAAACTTCTATTATTATTGAGTCTTCCATGACCTCAACACTTTTCAGCCCATTAAGTATTTTTTGCAGTGTAATCACTATTGTAGTGTAGGGAAATGCAGCAACTATTGAGGCCCTACAAGAATAACATGAGACAGGCCAGATAAGCTGTTTTGGTGATGTTTGTTGAATGATGAATATTGATTTGGAAACTGTTGTTTGTTCCTAGTTGAAACAAGGTCACTTTAAGAGTCTGATCGTGACGCATTGATGACGCCATTAGCCATTTGAGCGGTCCACAGGTCACCGAAAGTGGCAACGGACGATGGAGAAGGCAGTCAAGAAGCCATACGGCATGGTTGCCTTCATCGGCCGGGGCATTGAGTATACAAATTGGCAAATCAAGCTGGAGCTGTCCAGAATGTTAGTTAGGCCACAGTTGGAGTATAGTGTTCAATTCTGGTCGCCACACTACCAGAAGGATGTGGAGGCTTTGGAAAGGGTACAGAAGAGGTTTACCAGGATGTTGCCTGGTGTGGAGGGCATTGCCATGAAGAGAGGTTGGATAAACTCGGTCTGTCCTCACTGGAAATCAGAGGTTGAGGGGCGACCTGACACACAATTATGAGGGGCATGGACAGAGTATATAAGTCAGAAGCTTTTTCCCAGAGTGGAAGAGTCCATTACTAGGGGCATTGGTTAAAGGCGCGAGGGGAAAGTTTAAAGGGGATGTGTTTTACACAGAGTGTAATGGGTGCCTGGAACTCGCTGCCGGTGGAGGTAGTGGAAGCAGGTACGATAGTGACGTTGAAAGGGCGTTTTGGCAAATCCATGAATAGGATGGGAATAGAGGGATACAGACCCCGAAAGTGTAGGATGTTTTAGGTTAGACAGGCAGCATGGTTAGCGCAGGCTTGGAGGACCGAAGGGCCTGTTCCAGTGCTGTACTTTTTTGTTGTTGTTCTTTGTGTCCTAACAGCCTGTAAAGTAAACACCTTTCCAATAAACCTCTTGTTTGTTATACCTGTGTGGTCTGCAAGTCTATCTATGAAAAATACCACAGGTGACTTCCGGTTGCGGCGATGATCAGCTGAGTCGCATGTTTCGGCACCTCCTGTTTTAACTGACTTTTGGGCTCTTATCGGGAGCCCCAACGGAAATTTTTCACGGCCAAACTCAGTGTGAGGCGATAAAGGAAGGAGTCCCCCAGGTGTGGATGGAAAGAAGCGATAGTAGTGGCCAGATTGCGGAGGATCCTCTGGAGCAGCGGCAGAGAAGAGATGGGAGAAGCAAGATGGCGGCTGAGGGAGCCCAGATGGTATGGGGCCCGGAACAGCAGGAGTTCCTCCGGTGATGTGTGGAGGAGCTCAAGAAGGAGGTGCTGACACCGCTGTTGCTGGCGATTGAGGGATTGAAGGAGATGCAAAAGACCCAGGAGATGGAGCTCCGTGGAGTGAAGGCAAAGGCCGAGAATGAAGACGAGATATAGGGCTTGGTGGTGAAGACGGAGACGCACGAGGCACTACATAAGAGGTGCATAGAAAGGCTGGAAGCCCTGGAAAATAGCTCGAGGAGGAAGAATTTAAGGAATTTGGGTCTTCCCGAAGGGTCAGAGGGAGCGGATGTTGGGGCGTATGCGAGTACGATGCTCCATACTTTAATGGGAGCTGAGGCCCCGATGGGCCCCCTGGAAGTGGAGGGAGCATACCGGGTCCTCGTGAGAAGTCCGAAGGCAGGGGAAATATCGCGAGCAATAGTGGTGAGGTTCCACCACTACAAAGACAGAGAGATGGTCCTGAGATGGGCTAAGAAGACACGGAGTAGCAGGTGGGAGAACACGGTGATCCGCGTGTATCAAGATTGTAGTGCGGAGGTGGCGAGAAGGAGGGTGAGTTTCAATCGGGCCAAGGCGGTGCTCCACAGGAAAAAAGTGAAATTTGGAATGTTGCAGCCGGCAAGACTGTGGGTTACACACCAGGACAAACACCACTACTTCGAGACGGCGGAGGAGGCGTGGGCATTTATTCAAGAAGAGAAGTTGGACTAGATTTGAGGAATGGATGTTTGGAAAGAAGTAGCGAGGTGGTGGCAAGGAATTGTAAAGGGGGGAGAGGGGGAGGGCTTATCTGTAAAAATGTTGGACGGGAGAATGTTGGACAGGAAAGGGGAGAGGGAACTGCGCCATTAGGGGCGGGGCCGAGAGGGAAGGGCGGGTTTTTTCCCCCGCTATGGAAATTGAGGCGGGATAAAGGGCGCAGGAAGGAAGGGCGCCTCACACGCAGGAAGGTCAAAGGATAAACGGGGGAAGCCGAGGTCAGCCAGAGGTAGCTGACTCCCGGAAGCAATATGGGGGGAGCAATCAAGCTAGAAGGGAATCTAGGGGGGGGGGGGCGGATTAACTGGGTTGCTGCTGCTGAGGGTAAGGGGGAGCTGATATGGGATGGGATGGTCGGGACGGGAGGGCGCCGTCTGGGGGACAAACGGGTGCGTGGGACCCGGGTGAGGAGCTGGTTTAAAAAAGGGGATGGCTAGTCGACGATGGGGGGGGGGGGTAGGTAAAGGGCCACCCAACCCGGTTGACCACGTGGAACGTGAGAGGGTTGAACGGGCTGATTAAGAGGGCAAGGGTATTTGCGCACCTAAAGAGGCTGAAGGCGGATGTGGTTATGTTTCAAGATGCTTCAAGAGACGCACCTGAAAGTGGCGGATCAGGTCAGATTAAGGAAAGGATGGGTGGGACAGGTTTTCCACTCAGATTAGATGCGAAAAATAGAGGGGTGCAATACTGGTGGGGAAATGGGTACAGTTTGAGGCTAAAACCATAGTGGCGGACAGTGGGGGTAGATACGTGATGGTGATTGGCAGATTGCAAGGTGAGGCGGTGGTGCTGGGTGAACGTATACGCCCCGAACTGGGATGACGCGGGTTTTATGAAGCATATGTTGGGGCGCATCCCGGACCTAGAGATGGGAAATTTGGTATTGGGGGGGGACTTCAACACGGTTGCTGGACCCAGGGCTGGACCGGTCCAGATCTAGGACCGGGAGGAGGCCGGCAGCGGCCAAGGTGCTTAAGGGTTTATGGAGCAGATGGAGGAGTAGATCCCTGGAGATTTGCTAGACCAAGGAGTAAGGAGTTTTCCTTCTTCTCCCACGTTCATAAAGTATACTCCCGGATAGACCTTTTTGTCCTGGGAAGGGCGCTGATCCGAAAGTGGCAGGAACGGAATATTCGGCTATAGCCGTTTCAGATCACGCCCCACACTGGGTGGATCTGGATCTAGGAGAGGAGAAGGAGCAGCGCCCACTTTGAGATTAGACATGGGACTGTTGGCAGTTGAGGGGTATGTGGAAGGGTGAGGGGATGTATTGAAAGGTACATAGAGGTCAACGATGATGGAGAGGTCAGTGGAGTGGTCTGGGAGGCGCTGAAAGCGGTGGTTAGGGGGGAGCTGATTTCCATAAGAGCCCACAAGGAGGAAAGAAGAGGGTAAAGAAAGGGAGAGACTGATCGGGGAGATTCTGAGGGTGGATAGGCAATATCGGAGGCCCCGGATGAAGGGTTATACAGGGAAAGACGGAGACTACAGACCGGAGTTTGACCTGCTGACCACGGGTAAGGCGGAGACGCAGTGGAGAAGGCACAGGGAATACAATACGAATATGGGGAAAAGGCGAGTCGACTGCTGGCCCCAACAACTTAGGAAGAGGGGGGCGGCGAGAGAGATGGGAGGAATTAGGGACGGGGAGGGAAGGATGCAACAGAGGGCGGAGAGGTGAACGGGGTGTTTAAGTCATTCTATGAGAGGCTGTATAAGTCCCAACCCCCGGAGGGGAAAGAGGGAATCATGCACTTCTTGGACCAGTTGGAGTCCCCGAGGGTTGAGGAGCAGGAGTGACAGGTCTGGAGCGCAGATTGAGGTGGAGGAGGTGGTAAAAGGAATCGGGAACATGCAGGCAGGAAAGGCCCCGGGACAAGATGGGTTCCCGGTGGAATTTTACAGGAAATATGTGGACCTACTGGCCCCACTCCTGGCGAGAACCTTCAATGAGGCTAAGGAAAGGGGGACACTACCCCCGACGATGTCGGAGGCGACGATATCGTTGATCCTGAAACGAGACAAAGACCCGCTGCAGTGCGGGTCATACAGGCCCATCTCCCTCCTAAATGTAGACGCCAAGTTACTGGCCAAGGTGATGGCAACTAGGATAGAGGACTGTGTCCCAGGGGTGGTACATGACGACCAGACAGGGTTTGTTAAAGGGAGGCAAATGAATGCCAACATACGGACGCTGTTGGGGGTAATGATGATGCCCCCACCGGAGGGGGAGGCGGAGATAGTGGTGACAATGGATGCAGAGAAGGCATTCGATAGAGTGGAGTGGGACTACCTGTGGGAGGTACTGAAGAGATTTGGACTTGGAGAGGGGTTCATCAGATGGGTTCAGCTCCTGTACGGGCAAGCGTGGTTACAAACGGGCAACGATCCGGACTATTTCCGATTACATAGGGGCACAAGACAGGGGTGTCCCTTGTCCCCGTTACTGTTCGCGTTGGCAATCGAACCATTGGCCTTAGCGCTGAGGGGCTCTAGGAAGTGGAGAGGGTGCTAGAGGAGGAAAGGGAACATCGGGTGTGTCATTATATGCAGATGATCTGCTGCTATATGTGGCGGACCCAGTGAGAGGGATGCCTGAGATAATGCAGACACTCCCGAGTTTGGAGAGTTCTCGGGATACAAATTTGAACATAGGAAAGAGTGAACTATTGTGATGCACCCCGGGGAACAGGGCAGGGGAATAGACGATCTGCCGCTGAGGAGAGTAGCAAGGGACTTACGATATCTAGGGATCCAGGTGGCTAGGAACTGGGGAACCTTGCATAAACTTAACTTGACACGACAGGTAGAGCAGATGGAGGAGGACTTTAAAAGATGGGACATGGTGCCCCTGTCATTGGCGGGGTAGGGTACAGGCGGTCAAAATGGTGGTCCTCCCGAGGTTTCTTTTCGTGTTTCAGTGCCTCCCCATACTGATTACAAAGGTCTTCTTCAAGAAAGTGGATAGGAGTATTATGAGCTTTGTGTGGGCAGGAAAGGCCCCAAGGGTAAAGAGGGGGTTCCTGCAGCGTAGGAGGGACAGAGGGGGACTGGCACTGCCGAGCCTGAGTGATTACTATTGGGCCGCCAACGTGTCTATGATATGTAAGTGGATGAGGGAAGAAGAAGGAGCGGCGTGGAAAAGACTGGAGATGGCGTCCTGTAGGGGAACAAGTTTAAAAGCACTGGCGACGGCGCCGTTACCATTTTCCCCGAAAAAATACACCACAAACCCAGTGATGGTGGCGACTTTGAAGATTTTGGGGCAGTGGAGACGATATAGGGGGGTGACGGGTGCCTCGGTGTGGTCCCCCGATAAGGAACAACCACAGGTTCGTCCCGGGAAGGATAGATGAGGGATTCCAATCTTGGCAACGAGAAGGAATTGTGAAATTGAAGGACTTGTTCTTGGACGGGACGTTCGCGAGTCTGGAGCACTGGTAGAAAAAATACGAGTTTCCACCTGGGAATGCCTTTCGATATATGTAAGTGAGGGCATTTGCAAGGCAACAGGTGAGGGAATTTCCGCAGCTCCCGCACAGGGGATCCAGGACAGAGTGATCTCAGGGGCATGGTCGGTGATGGTAACGTGTCCGATATATACAGGGAAATGAGAGACGAGGGGGAGACGATGGTAGAGGAGCTAAAGGGTAAATGGGAGGAGGAGCTGGGTGAAGAGATTGAGGAGGGCTGTGGGCAGATGCCCTAAGTAGGGTAAATCCCTCGTCCTCGTGTGCCAGGCTCAGCCTGATCCAATTCAAGGTTCTACACAGGGCGCATATGACGGGAGCAAGGCTGAGTAGATTTTTTGGAGTGGAGGATAGGTGCGGGAGGTGCGCGGGAAGCCCGGCGAACCACACCCACATGTTTTGGTCATGTCCGGTATTGCATGGGTTCTGGGTGGGTGTGGCAAGAGCGATCTCCAAGGTGGTGGGGGTCCGGGTCGAACCAAGCTGGGGGTTGGCTATATTTGGGGTTACAGAAGAGCCGGGAGTGCAGGAGGCGAGAGAGGCCGATGTTTTGTCCTTTGCGTCCCTAGTAGCCCGGCGAAGGAGTCTACTAATGTGGAGTGGAAAGAAGCTAAACCCCCGGGCGTGGAGGACTGGATAAACGACATGGCAGGGTTTATAAAATTGGAGCGAATAAAGTACACACTAAGAGGTTCGGCTCAGGGGTTCACCAGGCGGTGGCAACCGTTCTTTGACTATCTCGCAGAGCGATAAGGGAAAACAGGAAAGACAGCAGCAGCAACCCGGGGGGGAGGGGAGGGTACATGTGGGTCCTTGGTTTTTTTTTGTGTGTTCTTTTCCATGCTAGTTGTTTATAATTATATTTATTTTTTTTCAATGTTACTATTTCTTTTTCTGTACTTGTTGTTAGTTAATATATTGTTTAAATAACGGTCAATGTACATTTTGTTACAAAGTTGTAAAAATGGAAAATTCTTTTCGATCGAAAAACTTTAATAAAATATATTTCAAAAAAAAAATACCACAGGCACCGGGGAGGATTCCCCAACTTTTGTTTGAAATAGTGCCATAGGATCTTTTATGTTGTAGCAGTTCCTCGGAAAAGACGTGAGGCTCTGACAGTTTAGTACTCCCTCAGAACGGCACTGAGCTGCCAGCCTGGGTTATATGCTGAATTCTGTGGAGTCAGACTCAACGCAAGGACCTTCTGACTCAGTCGTGAGAGTGCCACCAACTGAGCCAGCATTGGCAAAAGAGAATTTGCTCATTCCTTTTCAAAAAAAAATATATTTATTAAAGTTTTTTAACAAAACAATTTTTTCCCCTTACAAACAATAAACCCCCCCCCCACCCCGTAACAAAATAACACAAAATCGCCCTGAGCAAGATATATACATGGTAAGATGATATATTTACAGAGCTTTATACACTGGCTCTCGCCCGTTCGTGCCAGTTACCCCACCCTCCATGTTATCCCCCGCTCATCCGTCCCCTCAACAATCCCTCGTTCCCCTCCCCCCCCCCCCCCCCCCCCCCCACCCCCCCCCCCCGGGTTGCTGCTGCTGCTGACCGACCTTCTCTAACGCTCCGTGAGGTAGTCTAGGAACGGTTGCCACCGCCTGTAGAACCCCTGCGCAGACCCCCTTAAGGGAAACTTAATCCTCTCCAACTTTATGAACCCAGCCATGTCGTTTGTCCAGGCCTCCACGCTAGGGGGCTTCGCCTCCTTCCACATTAGCAAGATCCTTCGCCGGGCTACCAGGGACGCAAAAGGCCAGAATGCCGGCCTCTTTCGCCTCCTGCACTTCCGGCTCGTCCACTACTCCAAATATTGCTAGCCCCCAGCTTGGCTTGACCCGGACTTTCACCACCTGAGATATTGCTCCCGCCACTCCTCTGCAGAACCCCTCCAGTGCCGGACATGTCCAGAACATGTGGAAATGGTTCGCCGGGCTCCCTGAACATCTTCCGCATCTGTCCTCTACCCCAAAGAACCTACTCAACCTTGCCCCCGTCAGGTGCGCTCTGTGAACCACCTTAAATTGTATCAGGCTGAGCCTGGCACATGAGGAGGAGGAATTAACCCTACCCAGGGCGTCAGCCCACAAACCTTCCTCTATCTCCTCCCCCAGCTCCTCCTCCAATTTACCCTTCAACTTTTCTGCTAGCGCTTCCCCCTCTTCTTTCATCTCTTGGTGTATTGCCGAAACCTTGCCCTCCCCGACCCACACACCCAAGATCACCCTGTCTTGAATTTCTTGTGACGGGAGCAGCGGGAATTCCCTGACCTGTCGCCTCACAAAAGCCCTCACCTGCATATATCTGAATGCATTTCCCGGGGGTAGCTCAAACTTCTCCAGTGCCCCTAGGCTCGCAAATGTCCCGTCGATGAACAGGTCCCCCATTCTTCTAATCCCCGCCTGATGCCAGCCCTGGAACCCCCCGTCCATCTTCCCCGGGACAAACCGGTGGTTACCCCTGATCGGGGACCACACCGAGGCTCCCACTGCACCCCTGTGCCGTCTCCACTGGCCCCAGCTCCTTAACGTTGCCGCCACCACCGGGCTCGTGGTGTACTTTGATGGCGAGAGCGGCAGCGGTGCCGTCACCAGTGCCCCCAAGCTCGTTCCTTTGCAGGACGCCATCTCCATCCTCTTCCATGCTGCCCCCTCTCCCTCCATAACCCACTTACGGATCATCGCCACGTTTGCTGGCCAGTAGTAGCTCCCTAGGTTTGGCAGCGCCAGCCCTCCTCGGTCCCTACTGCGTTCCAGGAACCCTCTCCTTACCCTTGGGGTCTTATTCGCCCACACAAACCCCATAATACTCCTACCTACTCTCTTGAAAAAGCCCTTGGTAATCACGATGGGGAGGCACTGGAACACAAACAAAAACCTCGAAAGGACCACCATTTTGACCGACTGCACTCTACCCGCCAACGAGAGCGGCAACATGTCCCATCTTTTGAGGTCCACCTCCATTTGGTCCACCAACCTCGTCAGATTCAATTTGTGTAGGGCCCCCCAGCTCCTGGCTATCTGGATCCCTAGATACCGAAAACTCCCCTCCGCCCTCCTCAGCGGTAGATCCCCTATCCCTCTTTCTTGGTCCCCTGCCTGTAGTACAAAAAGCTCGCTCTTCCCTACATTGAGCTTATAGCCCGAGAACTCCCCAAACTCCCTCAAAGTCTGCATGACCTCCACCATCCCCTCCATTGGGTCCGCCACGTACAGCAGCAGGTCGTCCGCGTATAGCGACACCCGATGCTCTTCTCCCCCGCGGACCACCCCCCTCCATTTATTAGACTCCCTCAATGATATGGCCAAGGGTTCGATCGCCAATGCAAACAACAGGGGGGACAGAGGGCACCCCTGCCTCGTTCCTCGGTACAGCCGAAAGTACTCCGACCTCCGCCGGTTCGTCACCACACTTACCACCGGGGCGCTGTAAAGGAGCTTAACCCAGCTAATAAACCCTCCCCCGAACCCAAACCTATGCAACACCTCCCAGAGGTACTCCCACTCTACTCGGTCAAAGGCCTTTTCCGTGTCCATGGCTGCCACTATCTCCGCCTCTCCCCCCTCCGATGGCATCATTATCACGTTTAAGAGCCGCCGCACATTAGTATTTAATTGCCTGCCCTTTACAAATCCCGTCTAGTCCTCATGTATCACCCTCGGGACACAGTCCTCAATCCTCGTGGCCAGAACTTTTGCCAATAGCTTAGTGTCCACATTAAGGAGCAAAATCGGCCTGTACGATCCACATTGCAGTGGGTCCTTGTCTCGCTTCAGAATCAAGGAAATTGTCGCCTCCGACATTGTCGGGGGCAGGGTCCCCTCCTCTCTTGCCTCGTTAAAGGTCCTCACTAATAGCGGGGCCAGCAGGTCCGCATACTTTCTATAGAACTCCACCGGGAACCCATCCGGCCCCGGGGCCTTCCCCGCCTGCATGCTCCCCAAACCCTTACTCAGCTCCTCCAACCCGATTGGTGCCCCTAAACCAGCCACCTCTTGCTCCTCCAGCCTCGGGAATCGCAGTTGGTCCAGGAATCTTCTCATCCCCTCTTCCCCCCTTGGGGGCTGGGATCTGTACAGCTCTTCACAGAAGGCCTTGAATACCTTGTTTATTTCCGTTGCACTCTGGGCCATGGCTCCCCCAACATCTTTGGCTCCATCTATTTCCCTCGCTGCCGCCCTCTTACGGAGCTGGTGTGCCAGCATCCGACTGGCCTTTTCCCCGTACCCGTAGGTCGCCCCCTGTGCCTTCCTCCATTGTGCCTCCGCCTTTCCCGTGGTCAACAGGTCAAACTCCGTCTGGAGCCGTCGCCTTTCCCCAAATAATCTTTCCTCTGGGGCCTCTGCGTATCTCCTGTCCACTCGCAAAATCTCCCCCACTAACCTCTCCCTTTCCATACCCTCTGTCTTCTCCCTATGAGCCCTGATGGAGATTAACTCTCCCCTGAGCACCGCCTTCAATGCCTCCCATACCACCCCCACTCGCACCTCCCCATTGTCGTTGGCCTCCAGGTACCTTTCAATACACCCCCTTACCTTCCCACACACCACCTCATCTGCCAGCAGTCCCACATCCAACCGCCACAGCGGGCGTTGGTCCCTCTCCTCTCCCAGCCCCACTTCCACCCAGTGCGGGGCATGGTCCGAGATGGCTATGGCCGAATATTCCGTCCCCATCACCCTCGGGATGAGATCCCTGCCCAGCACAAAGAAGTCTATCCGGGAGTATGCCTTGTGCACGTGGGAGAAGAAAAAAAATTCCCTGGCCTGCGGTCTTGCAAACCTCCATGGGTCCACTCCCCCCATCTGATCCATAAACCCCCTGAGCACCCTGGCCGCCGCCGGCCTCTTTCCCGTCCTTGATCTGGAGCGGTCTAGTGCTGGATCCAGCACTGTATTAAAGTCCCCTCCCATTATCAGTCCTCCTACCTCCAGGTCCGGGATGCGCCCCAACATGCGCTTCATGAATCCAGCATCATCCCAGTATGGGTTCGGGGCGTATACATTTACCAACACCACCCACGTCCCTTGCAACCTACCACTCACCATCACGTATCTCCCTCCATTGTCCGCTACGATAGTCTTGGCCTCAAATGACGCATGTTTTCCCACCAGAATTGCCACCCCTCTATTTTTCGCGACCAGTCCCGAGTGAAATACCTGTCCTACCCATCCCCTTCTTAACCTAACCTGGTCCGCCACCTTCAGGTGTGTCTCTTGGAGCATAGCCACGTCTACCTTCAGTCCCTTCAAGTGCGCGAACACTCGAGCCCTGTCCGCGTCTCCCTCACCCTCCAGGCCCCCAACCGGGGGACCTCTGTCCCGGCCACCTCTTCTGTGTCCCATTCCCTTTCGGCCAGTGCAGCAGCAACCCTTTTCTCCCCCCATTCCCTCCCCCCCGCTAGACCCCTGTCTAGCTTTTTTGCCCCCCCCATATCACTCCCGTAAGTCAGCTGACGCCTGCTGACCCCGGCTTCCCCTGCCATCCCTTTGACCCCCCCCCCGTGTGGGAATCTCCCAATTAATAGACGTTCCTATGTTCTCCCTCCCACCTTTCTTCCCGCGCGCGGGAGAAAAACCCCGCGCTTTCCAGAGCCTGCCCTGCCCCCCGACGCAGCTTCTGTTGCGGCCTTGTCTCTCGTCCCCAGCCCATATAACATTCCCTGCGCGTGCTTGGCCCCCTATATACAACCGCCATCATACTTCAACCCTCAAATACCCCCCACCCTCACAAACCCTCAATTAGAGTCCAACTTTTCAGTTAATATAAAGGTCCATGCCTCTTCGGGCGTTTCGAAGTAGTGGTGTTGGCCGTTATATGTGACCCACAGTCGCGCTGGCTGCAACATTCCAAATTTCACTCCTTTCCGATGCAGCACCGCTTTGGCCCGGTTGAAACCCGCTCTCCGCTTAGCGACCTCCGTGCTCCAGTCCGGGTATATTCTAATCTCAGAATTGTCCCACTTGCTGCTCCGCTCCTTCTTGGCCCATTTCAGGACCCTCTCTCTGTCTGTGAACCGGTGAAATCTCACCACCATCGCCCTTGGCGGCTCATTTGCTTTGGGCTTCCTCGCCAGCACCCGGTGCGCCCCTTCCAGCTCCAGCAACCCCGGGGGGGCCTCCGCGCCCATCAGCACCCCGATCATTGTGCCCGCATATGCCGCGGCGTCGGCCCCCTCCACTCCTTCTGGGAGACCCAGGATCCTCATTGTTTCTCCTCGACCTGTTCTCCAGGTCTTTGAGTCTTCCCGCCCACGTCTTGTGTAGCGCCTCGTGTCGCTCCACTTTCACCGCCAGGCCCAAGAGCTCATCCTCATTCTCACTCACTTTTTCCTGGATCTCCTGGATCTTCACCTCGTGGGCTTTCTGGGTTGCCCGAAGTCCTTCAATTATTGCCAGCATAGGCGCCACCATCTCCTTACGCAGCTCCTCGAAGCAGTGCTTGATGAATTCTTGCATCTCTTCTTTGTCCCCGGCCGCCAGCATTTTGTTTATTTTACCCTTCTTCTCCCGCTGCTCCAGTGCCGTTTTTTTGGCCGTTTCGCTGCGGGTCCGGTCCATACAGGTTAGTGGGGGACCTCTCTCCTCCCTTCCCCACGGGTTGGCTATGTAAAAAGTTCCGTTGGGGCTCTTCTATCGAGCCCGAAAGTCCGTCTTCGCGGGAGCTGCCGAATCGTGCGGCTTAGCTCCGCATAGCCGCAACCGGAAGTGCTCGTTCCTTTTGAATTGTCGAAGAAAGTCTCATTGGAAACCTTTCAGCCCTGTAAGCGGTCTTTGGAATTTGCAGACAATAAGCACACAGCAATCTCTCTAAACCAGCAAATGACTGAATGAGCATGAATTTTAATGGTCCTTGAGGGGCTAAAGCCAGACTTGGACTTCGATTTAACACTTTTACCCAAGAGGTAGAGACTTGACAACAATGCAATGTTCTCTCAGTGCTATTCTGAAGTGCCAGTCTTTGTATTGGAGTGGGTGGCTTGAATCCATAACTTTCTGACTTAATTGAGAGCTTTCACTGAACAAAGCCAACAACTTACTTTGAATCCATTAACACCCCATTACAGCAGCAAAGCGATGGCACGTGAATGGATTCAGCCTTCTCACATCAATCTTTGCCAACAGCTTTGAGGGAATTCTGATTGAAGTTGAGCTGGATTGAAGCAGGGGCTCAGGAGAAGCATTGTGCACAAGCTACCTGGATAAGGTTTGTAAGAGTCAAATTATACCGACATACTATGTTGCAAGGAGCGTGTGACCCACATATTCCAGGGCAAAAGAAGCATCACAGAAACATAGAAATACAACTGCACCTCATTTTTGTGTCTTAGTCTTGATTTCAAATCCCTCCATTGTCCATAAAATCCATAGAATCCTGACAGTACAGGAGGAGGCACTGGGCAACACTATAGCACAGAGGTTAGCACTGTTGCCTCACAGCATCAGGAACCCAGGTTCAATTCCGGCCTAGGATGACTGTCTGTGGAGCCTGCACATTCTCCCCGTGTCTGCGCGGGTTTCCTCCAGGTGCTCCGGTTTCCTCCCACCGTCCAAAAATGTGCAGGTTAGGTGGATTGGCCATGCTAAATTGCCCCTTAGTCTCCAAAAGGTTAGGGTGGGTTATGGCGATAGGGTGGGGGCTATTTCAGAGGGTCAGTGCAAATTCGATTGGCCGAATGGCCTCCTTCTGCACTGTAGGGATTCCATGAGGCCATTTGGCCCATCAGGTCTGCACTGACCCTCTGAAAGAGCACACCAGCTAGGCCCACTTGCCACCCTATCCCCGTAACCCTGTGCATTGATCATGGCCAAAATCCATGCAGTCACCCAATGCTGGAATCAAACTCGTGTCACTGGCACTGTGAGGCAGCAGTGCTAACCACTGTACCACCGTGCCGCTCCTATCTGCCTAATTCCTCTAGCCTCACAACCCTTCGAGATATCTCCTGCACTCTTCTGATTCTAGATTCTTGTGCATTCCCAATTATAATTGCTCCACCATTGGTGGCTGTGCCATAGGCCCCAAGCTCTGGAATTCTTTCCTTATACTTCTCCGCATCTCTCCATCCCTTCCTTTAAGACACTCCTAAAAACCTACGGCTTTGACCAGGCTTTTGGTCACCTGACCTAATATCGCCTCGTGTGGCTTGGTGTCATACTTCATTTTATAATGTTCCTTGTCCTTGTCATTTCATCATGCTGAAGGTTCTGTATCAATATCTGTTGTTTCAGTGGCTGAGATCAAAATATTGGTTTGATTAGCAATCCGGTTTAAAATGGAAATTATGATATTGTTGTAAATCTGCTTCATTACCATCTGTAGTCAGTGGAAAAGAAATGACCAGATAATCAGGGCAGTGATGTTGGTTCAGTAACCATATTGAAATTGGTTTAGTGTTTGATAGAAAAAGTAGGTCATTTTGCCCCCCGGGCCTGTTCTGCCCTTCAAGAAGATCATGGCTGACCTATGACTTACATACCAGTACAAGATAAAATAAGTCATTTTATAGGTACCTTTTTCTACTGCATGGGGAGGAGGTCGGTCCTGTGACACAGTGGGTCATGTCCCTGCCTCTGAGTGGGAAGCTCTGGGATTGAGTTCCACCCCAGGGCTTGATGGCCAAGTAAGGTTGATTTTTCTTGACTCAAACAGATTGAGTATCAACGTGCAAATCCTCCCAACACGCGGCAATGGCAGACTGTATGAGTGGGAGAGAATTCTGATTAACCGTGTGATCGATTTGGAGCCTCTCCCATCACTGTCCGCAGCTCCAGACTGCAACTTGTGTGTAAAAATGCCTTGTTACCACAGCAGCTTGGACTCCCTGAGTGAACTGGAGCACACCATAAACACCATTTAATGCAGCAGAGTTGCACAAAAGTGTCAGCCTTATCCAGGCACTCAAACCCTGCATAGGAATTGAACTCCGAATTTTCAGAGTTTGAGGTGAGAATGCTACCAGGCTGAGGAAAAATGGGGGATCATGGATTTTCCCAGTTTCCATGGGCGTGATTCAGTGACCTTGTTGCATCCGGCGAGGATCCGGGTGCAATGGGTGACTTGCGTGTGAGCCCCAAATCAGGCTCCGCGCCGGAAGCGGAAGCACGTGCAAGTCACTCGCGCCCAGCATGATCTGAATCTCGCCCTCGCTGACTCATTTAAATACCTCGCCAAGTCACCGATTAGCACTGCTCCACACAACATGGGCGAGTTTCCCAGGCCATTGGAGACCCCCGAGTGGTCAGACACAGGGCAGAGTGGCACCCTGGCACATGGGCACCTTGGCACTGCTAGCCTGGCAGTGCCACTATGGAACTGCTAGGGTGCCCAGGTGGCAGGTTGGCACAGCCAGGGGGCGGGGTGGGGGGGGGGGTGGGCCTTGCCAGGTCGAGGGGGGATAAGGGGGCCTCCCTAAGTTTGGGAGGGGGTGAGGAGGGTGTCAATAGAGTGGGGGGGAGGGGTGTGCCTGAAAAGGGGGATGAAAGATCGGGGCTGCTGGACAAAATGGCACCCCGATCTGTGAGGAGCCTCTACTGCTGGCCTTTACTGCTGGCAAGCTTCCCCTTGCCTGCAGGAAATCCCTCTAAGTGCGGCCTCAGTGGGGAAAAACTCCCCAAGGCCAAAACAACGGCAAAGTGCTGTTATTTAACAGGGTGCTTCTCGGTGTTGTAGCTGCCGAGAAATACCCCGATGAATGCACCGTTCAGCAGACTTTAACTTGAGTCCGCTATTGTGCCCCAAATCTGATTGAAAATCAAGATGTGAAAGGGCACAAAGTTCAGAGCAGCAGAGCTGCAATTTGAACATAAATGGCCCAGTCTTACTGAGCTGTCTGAAGTTGGCAAGGTGGGCATGGAAAGGATGGACAGAATTTTCCACCCCCCCCCAGCTGTGGGTTCTAGCCCAGTGAGGCCGGCAAGCCATTGAAATCTCAGATTACATCGACGGGACCAGAAGATTCTGCTGCTTGAAGGGCTGGAAAATTCAAGCCAATGTTTCCTCTTGTGGGTGAGTCCAAATCCAGGAGACTATTTTAAAATTAAGATGTGGAGATGCCGCTGCTGGACTGGTGTGGGCACAGTAAGAAGTCTCACAACACCAGGCTAGAGTCCAACAAGTTTATTTGAAATCACAAGCTTTCGGAGCGCTGCTCTTTCATCAGGCAGTGGAGGCAGGTTCACAATCACAGCATAGATAGGAGAGACACAATTGCAAGATAATTATAGATTGGAATGTGAAGAATGGTTGGAATGGGAGTCTTTACAGGTAAACAAGTCTTTACAGGAACAAACAGTGTGAGTGGAGTGAGTGATAATCACAGGGTATCGAGGTGTGAACTGTCTCAATCCAGGACAGTTAGTAAAATTCTGCACACCTGGGCTGTATGGTGGGGGTTACATGTAATGTGACAGGAACCCGAGATCCCAGTTGAGGCTGTCCTCATACATGCAGAACTTGTCTACAAGTTCTGCTCGGTGATTCTACGTTGTCTTGTGTCTTGAAAGCCGCCTTAGAGAATGCTTAACCGGAGATTGGAAGCTGAATGTCCTTGATTGCTAAAGTGTTCCCCGACTGGAAGAGAACACTCCTGCCTGCCGATTGTTGCGCAGTATCCATTCTTCCGTTGTCATAGCATCTGCATGGTCTCGCCAATGTACCACGCCTCGGGTCACCTTTTGGGACAGACATGAGGATAGGTTTGTTCAATGGAATCCATGGTATCCCTGCAGTGCAGAGGGAGGCCATTTGGCTCATTCCGTCTGCACCAACCCTCTAAAAGAGCAATCTACCTAGGCCCTGCTCCCATGCCCCATCCCCGTAACCCCATCTAACCTGCCTATCTTTGGACACTAAGGAGTAATTTAACATGGCCAATCTGCACATCTTTGGGACTGTGGGAGGAAACTGGAGAGCCTGGAGGAAACTCAAGTAGGTACGGGGAGAACGTGCAAATTCCACAGAGACAGTGACCCAAGGCCTGAATTGAGCCCGGGTCCCTAGTATGGCAAGGCAGCAGTGCTAACCACTGTGCCACCCAACTGATTCTCTCAGAGGGTTGTGCGACTTTAAAACTCTGTCTCGGAAGGAGGTGGTTGTGGGGTCATTAAATATTTTAAAGGTGGAGGCAGATATATTCTTGTTAGGCAAAGGAATCAAAGGTTATTGGGGCGGGGGAGTTAAATGGAAACCTAAAAATTAAACACAAACAGATCAGCCATGATCTTATTGAATGGCAGAGCAGGTTTGAGGGGCCGAATGGCCTCCTTCTGCTTCATTTTGTAGGTGTGTATCTGTTTCAAACAAGAAAATAAAGAACTCCAGGGTTTTTTGTCCCTGTGCACAGCCCTAGAATATAGCCTTGAAATTACATTCACTTTGGCAATGTCGAAGTACATAAGAATATATTTTTAAAAATGGAGCAGTGGTGAGCCATCGAACGCCTAGGTCTGTTCTGCTATTACTGCACTTCTACATTAATGCCACTCTCTCGTCCTACGCTCATTATTCTGTTTTCCATTAGTGGCCAAGGAGGTTGTGATCCAGTCTTGAAAATACATAATAAATAAACACCCATAGCCCTCTGGATTGGAGAACTCCAGAGATATCATTCCAATCTCATTAGTATTTGGCTGAACTCAAAATGGGCATAAATTAGTGTAAACAAGTAAACGCCGAACGCACTTCAATATATTACTTCTTTTGAAATTTGAAATTGAAGTTTCAACTCATCCAACCTTCATTCAATGCAAATCAGTCAACAGGGGAAGCAATGGCATAGTGGCAATGGCATTGTCACTGGACACGTAGTCCAGAGACCCAGGGGAGTGGGTCCCCAATGCAGGGTTGTGACTCTGGGGACCCGGTTCAAATCCAACCATGGCAGGTAGTGAAATTTGAATTCAATAAAACTCTGGAATGAAAACCTCATCCGGTTCACTAATGTCCTTAAGAAAAGGCAATTTGCCACCCTTATCTGGTCTGGCCAGACTCCAGCAATGTGGTCTGGTTAAAAGCCCTCTGAAGTGGCCAAGGGAGATGTTCAAGGACAGTTAGGGATGGGCAAAAACTGCTGACCAGCCAGTGACAGACACCTCCCACAAGTGAATAGAAAACAGGTTAAAGAGCCTTCAAGCGAGGAAGCCATTCAGTTTTTAAGGTGATTAATACAAATACAGTAACAGTCTATTGAAAGAAACAGAAAATATAGAGCAGGTCTTAGTAAAGATAAATTTAGAAGGTATAAGCAAAGAAATCTTCGAATTGCAACTGAAGTGGCTGAAAAATCAGCCCTGTTTCTCCTGTGCCTGAGAATCTGGTGGTATTGTTGAGAGCTGGCCAGAAATCACAATTGGAGGATTGATGGTTGGGGCCATGGCTCATTTGTAGGCTGTGGAAAGTTTGAATGGAGAGTTTTCTGAAAAGATATAAAAGATTGAAGAGACTTGTGCGTATTGTAGTTGAGTGCGCAACTCTCTTGCGGCCAAACTTCCATGATCTTTTATGCCACGCATATGGGGAGCGATTCTCCGACCCCCCCCCCCCCCCCGGGCCAGGCCGGAGAATTGGCGGGGGGCCGCGCGAATCGCGCCATGCCGGGACGCCATTCTCCCACCCGTGAAAAAACAGGCGGACGCACATGGCATCGGGCTGCACAGAGAATCGGCACAAACGTCCGTAGCGGCGATCTGCCGGTGGCGCCGCCATTCTCCGGCCTGGATGGGCTGAAAAAATCCGAGTCCCGCCAGCGCCGTTCTAACATGCTCCGGCCGGCGGGTCCTCGGGGTTGAAGGGTCCGGGGGCGGCCTGTGGGGGGGATGGGGGGGGCAACCCCGGGGAGGGCCTCCGTAGTGGCCTGGTCCGGGATCGGGGCCCACCGATCGGCAGGCTGGCCTCTCTGTCGGGGGGCCTCCTTTCCTCCGCGCCGGCTCCTGGATCCCTGTGCCATTTGGCGTCGGGGCCGGTGCGGGGAAGAAGGCGCCGGTCCAACTGCGCATGCGCGGACACCGCAGCGCAGGGTGGACGCCGGGACCGGCCGCTCCAGCGCCGTGCTGGCCCCCCCAGGACCCGAGAATCGGGTCTCGGAACTGGCGTCGGAGTAAAGTACTCCCGTTTTGGCGCCGGCGCGAGCAATCTGGTGCCGGACCAGAGAATCGCGGCCATGATTTATGCCCAGGTTATGTGTCTGTCTCTCACTCTCTTGAGGCAAAGGAAACTCCAGGCCATAATGTGCACGGACTGTATAGGGAACCTGGTTGAATCTTGTTTAGACCTGTAGGGATGATGATTACCGCTTAACGAGGTGAGCAGTTTGTGATGCTGCTCAGAAAGACTCACCAAGTGCACGAAATACAGACACACTCAACATTTGACCAAATTAACTTCCATTTCCTTTCTGCTGTCAACAGCCTATTATCTGATCAAGGATCACTGCCTCTCCTCAACCCTGCCTTTTCACTTCCCAATCTTGTGGCACGAATGTTCACAGAAGTTGGTGACTAAAGTATTCCAATTCACTTAACCTTGTGTAAAGTGACAGGAGTACCTGTGGCAGCATTATTACACCTGATTGTGGGCTGACCTTCTGCAGACATCTCCAAGGGTCATTTGTGCTCTCAATTGATTGAGCAAGCTTCGAAGAAAGTGCTTAATGTCAACGGTTTCTGTTTTGTCACTTGGAAAAAAATTGGAAAGTTGGGGGAAAAAAATGTTTCAAAGACTTTTATTTGTTTCAACAATTGGAATGGAAATGTTGCTGTATTATTAACTTCATTACTGCCCTCTCTACCAGCTGCCCAACTAAGGGTGGAATCTTCCCTCCTTAACTCTCAGTGGCAGGTTTTGTGGCATGCGAGCATCAGTTTCCCAACGTTGGTGTGGAATCTTGGTCTCCTGACAGTGGGTTAAAGGTGGGTTGAGTGTCCCATGGAGCTACCCATTTTCATGTCATGAATGCTTATGCCCGACACACTTGAATCTTGTTTCCCTCCAAGTTTAGCGGGATTTTAGAATGTTCACTTTTACGGCTGTACAAGGGCACGCACTTGACGAGGTCAACTTCTCCCTGGCCTTGGACGTTAGTAGAAGCTGGTTTCACCTCCCTTTCTCACTGTCACTGAGAGATATCATCCACCTATCACACAGGCTGTGCCAAGGCTGGGAACAAGGGAGGGGTGAAACTGAGACAGGACTTAGGGGGAGGGGGGTGGGAGTCAAGGAGCAGAGTGGAAGTGTGAACGACTGTCCAGGTACCGATCAAATATTCCATCCGGATGTTGGGGCCCATGAGGTGAAGGTGGGGCAGGCAGAAATTGCCTCTTCCCGCCACAAGATTCGATGTGATCCTAATTCTGCCTAATTAACGAGCTGAATTCAGAACCCAGAATCGTGTTTGTTCAGCCACCCCGTTCTCCAGTGGAAGTCTCTCCAACTTGTGCTTCCGGCACTGGGCTTAGCCTCTGGAACAGAGTTCCACCCTATGGTTGGAAATTGCATTAGCTTACCACATGTTGACCTTTGACAGTTGCTACCTGAACCTGTTGGGCATTGTTTTGGTTTTGTTTGGATTTCTAATAATTTTGTGTTTGTTTTAATGGGATTCAATTATGTTGTTTAATGGATAAATATTAGTCAAGGTGCCAAAAAGTACTCCTCTGCTCCTCTTTATTATAGTTCAATATATCTTTCATTATTTGGGCATCTATCTCATTGCTTTTGAGTGTTTAAATTGGTTCCCATGCTTTCTCAGAAAAGAACAAAGCTTCATAAAATAAATCATTGACTGTCAAGCACTTTGAGGACACGAAAAATGCAATGTAAAACAAGCCTTTCATAATTATGTTTTTTTTAATACATATCAATGAAAGGCATATATGCATTAGGTCTTTGTATCCATTGAATATAAACTGATTAGTCTATAAAGCTTTTATTTTCAACATCCGGTCTCCGCAGAAGGTCAGTTCCCAGCATTAAGCACAATAGCACATGCAACTTGTCAAAGGCGAAGATGTTTCAATTAAAGGATCACACAGTAACTTCATTTAAAATGTGGCATTTGAAAGTTTTCTAATAATATTGGGCATGATCTAACGGAAAGGTTTCTTCGTGTCATTTGTGGCTGGTTTTGCAGGGAGTTTCCTGCTGACTCTGCTGGCAAGTTCCTCACCGCTATCCAATGACACTTAAGTCACTTTTTAGGCCCTGAGGAGTTTCTCACCAGTTTAGCCCACAATTAGCATTTTATTCATCACTGGGGAGCTGAACT
Organism: Scyliorhinus torazame; assembly: GCF_047496885.1. Classification (NCBI taxonomy): domain Eukaryota; kingdom Metazoa; phylum Chordata; class Chondrichthyes; order Carcharhiniformes; family Scyliorhinidae; genus Scyliorhinus; species Scyliorhinus torazame. The sequence continues at coordinate 122,806,693 of NC_092723.1, forward strand.
CCGAGACCAGGCCGCCATTTTGAAAGTGTGCCCCGATTTCTAAGTGAGCGTGTAGGTACAACCCTCACCCATGAGCAATGTCCCCCCTACCCATGGGCAATGTCACCAACCCCCGCACATATGGCACTGCCCCACACGCGCTATGGGGTCCCTGGGGATTCCCCCACTTCAGACCCTCCCACACCCACTTCCAGGCCCCCCATTCCAGGACTCCCACCCATCAACTCCTTTCCCGACATCTTCCGGTCACATAGCGCTCCCAGTCGGGCACGACGTGGCCTAAAACCGCACCCAATGACTGAGTAGCCAGAATGAAGCAACAGGCCTAGAACAAGCTAGAGTTTAGCAGGTTCTTCTCTAGCTTCTCTGTAGTCTGCTGGACAGTGAAAACACACGACACTGCAGATCCCAAATAGGCCCGATTATAACTCCCTGGTGGGAATGTGGCAAATTGGGTGGCCAGGTTTCATTGGCTTGCCCGCTCCCAGCTGTTGCTCCAATGGTCACACTCTCACCTCTGAGTCAGAAGGTTATGGGCGCGATTCTCTGGAAAATTTTCAAGTCTGGTATTGAGCGGGAATTGCCGCAAGCTTCCCAGCGCTTTGCCCTAGCGTGGCCGGCAACGCTATTCGGTCCACTTATCAAGGCTTCACGGGCTTCTCGCTGCAAATGAAGGCTCGACAGCCGATTCGCCGGGACCGCGCTCGCCAGCCCCCCGCTAACAAGGTCGAGCTGCACTTGCTCAGCCAAACCCAACCAGATCGCAATAATGATGCCGAGGAGATCAGCCCCAAGATTTGGGGATGCTGACCTGGGGAGGCTGGTAGACACCGTGAAGGCCAGGAGGGATGTCCTGTACCCACGAGGGTCCAGGAGGGTCAGCCAAAGGGAGCCAGTGCTGCCTGGGATGAGGTGGCGGCAGCTGTCACCTTGAGGAGTGTGACCAGGAGGATTGGCCTTCAGTGCTATAAGAACCGAGCAGCACAGCTGTCATCCCCACCCCCCACCACCGCAGATACACACAACTCGGTGGGACATGTTGTTGGCGGTAGACACCACCGCCTCCCACGCCCGCCCCAAGGGAGCATCCGCCCCCCCCCAACTCGCCATGCGACCCCCAACCCTCCCTCCATCCCCATCCCCCTTCAACCGTCTCCAACCCTTCCTTCACACCCCCCTTTCCATCACTGTGAACCACAAGTGTAGCTAACGTGCCCCCTCTGTGTCTCCTCAGGATAATCTCTCCAATAATCCCTGGGAGAGGGCCCAGACTGGAGGAGGGGTGCTGGACCTAAGAATCCTCACCTCCTTTGAGGTGCGGGCCCTGGAGGTGACCGGTGTGGCCGAGGACAGACCAGTCTGCCAAGCGGAGGCTGGCAGACGCAGCAGAGTTGAGGAACCACCGGGCTCCACCCGGGGGACCTGTCAAATGTGAGTTGATATTGCCTTACCGACTGACCCATCCCTCCCACTGACCACATGTCCAAACTCCAGCAAATCTTCCAGCCGATGGCGCCAGCCCATCCCGGGCGGCCCCCTTCCTTTTTTTGAGGAGAACATCTCGGAGGAGAGCTCCGAGGATGCAACCGTGCTCGCGGCACAGCTGTCATCCCCACCACCGCAGATACCACAACTCGGTGGGACATGTTGTTGGCAGGCTTCTGGGGCAGAATCTGGTGAACACCACATTGCTGATGATGCACATCAGGTGGAGGCAGGAACCCCCAGGTGAGATAGCAGTCAGAGGGCTGGTGGATCCCAGGACCCAGCTGGGTCCGAGCCTGATGCTGAGCCTGTGGTACAGAGGTACTCGGAGCTGATGGAGACAAAGGATGCAGACGGAACATTCAGAGGGAGATTTCAGCGTCACTCCAGCAGATCCATAGCCACTTGGAGGAGCCCCAGAGGCTATGGATGCAGGAGATGTTGACGGCAATTCATGGCACTGAGGCCAACACTGCTAGGATGGAGACCGCAGTGGGGAGCCTGGTGCACGACGTCGGCAGCATGAGTGAAGGTGTCCAAGGCGTCGCGCAGTCGGCAACCGCCATAGCTGAGGGTCTTGGCAGAATGTCCAACTCGCTGGGGGATGTCACCCAGTACCAGGCTGACGTTGATGAGGTTCTGCGGGCCATGTCCCCCTCTCAGGTAGGCATTGCCGAGGCGCTGCAGAGCATGTCCCAGTCACTGAGGAGCAGCGCGGAGGGCGTTGACACGATGGTGCAGACATAGGGGAGCTGCCTGGGTGGCAGAGCCAGATGATGCAGGGGCAGCCGGGGCTCGAACCAGCTGCCCCTCCGTCCTAAGGTGAACCCCAGGGCCCTATGGACACTGATCGGGAGGAGTGGCCGCTGGGTGCCGACCTGGACCAGAGGGGTCTCCAGAAGCATATTACTACCTGAATGGTTGTAAATTGGGAGAGGGGAGTGTGCTGCAGGACGTGGGTGTTCTTGTGGATTGGCCATGATAAATTGCCTTAGTGTCCAAAATTGCCTTTAGTGTTGGGTGGGGTTACTGGGTTATGGGGATAGGGTGGAGGTGTTGACCTTGGGTGGGGTGCTCTTTCCAAGAGCCGGCGCAGACTCGATGGGCCGAATGGCCTCCTTCTGCACTGTACATTCTATGATAATCTATGATAATCTATGTGCACCAGTCGCTGAAGGTAAGTATGCAGGTGCAGCAGGCAATAAAGAAGGCTAATGGTATGTTGGTCTTCATTGCAAGAGGTTTCGAGTACAGAAGCTGGGATGTGTTGCTGCAATTGTACAGGACCTTGGTGAGGCCACACTTGGGGTATTGTGTGCAGTTTTGGTCTCCTTCTCTGAGGAGGGATGTTCTTGCTCTCGAGGGAGTGCAGTGAAGGTTTACCAGACTGATTCCAGGGATGGCGGGACTGTCATATGAGGAGAGATTGACTAGGTTAGGATTGTCCTCGCTGGAGTTCAGAAGAACGAGGGGGGAATCTCACAGAGACTTAGAAAATTCTAACGGGACTAGACAGGGTAGATGCAAGGAAGACGTTACCAATGATGGGTGTGTCCAGAATCAGGGGTCACAGTCTGAGGATTCAGGATAAACCATTTCAGACAGATATAAGGAGACATTTCTTCACCCAAAGAGCGGTGAGCCTGTGGAATTCATTACCACAGGAAGTAGTTGATGCTAAAACATTGAATATATTCAAGAGGCGGCTAGATATAGCATTTGGGGAGAATGGGACCAAAGGCTATGGGGAGAAAGCAGGATTAGGCTATTGAGTTGGATAATCAGCCATGATCGTGATGAATGGCGGAGCAGGCTCGAAGGGCCAAAAGGCCTCCTCCTGCTGCTCTTATCTTCCATCTATGTATCTATGTACTGGGAAAGTCCAAGGCTACCTTGTGGGATCCGAAGGAACTACTTCCTGCCTCATGCTCCATAAGGAAAGCTGTAAGTTGGTTCCAAATGTTTCCTGCCTGGGCCTCTAGCACTGATCCCAGATGGCTTGAATAATGGGATCATCTCAGCGAACTACGGGAGGATTTTGGAGGAGGATAGGGCACCGTTGGAGGCGGTTATGGTCAAGTGGGAGGAGGGGCTTGGGATGGCGCTGGAGAAGGGGTTGTCGTGTGAAGTGCTGTAGAGGGTGAATGCCTCAACCTCAAGTGTGAGGCTGGGGTTGATAAAGCTAAAGGTGCTACATGGAGCGCACCTGATGAAGCCGAGGATGAACAATTGTTTGAGGGGGTGGAGGACATCTGTGAACAGAGCGGGAGGGGTCCAGCCACCATGCACATATGTTCTGGTCCTGCTCAAAGTTGGAGAAATTTTGGAGGTCATTCTTCAGCATCATGTTGGCGATTTTGGACGTGGATTTGGAGCCCAGTCCCCTGGGGGCCATATTTGGGGTGTCGGTCTTGCTGGAGCTGCAGTTGGGAGCGGGGCAAATGTTTTAGCATTCGCCTCACTGATTGCTCGCAGGTGGGTCCTGTTAGGGTGGAGGTCAGCTTCTCCATCCTGTGCCTCGGTACGGTTGGGAGATCTGATGAAATTTTTGTGTTTGGAGAAGGTCAAATTTGTTTTGTGGGATTCAGAATCTACCTGGGGAAAGGGCGAACACTGGTCAATTGTTGTGGTGAACGTCATCCAACTATCTACAGGAAGCCCAGGGACAAGTTACAATAGTTTATTCATGATTCAAGCACTCCGAATCATCACTCTCCTAATACAGCCCTCACAGAGAGAGCACTCAAAATCACAGATACACGGTTTATACAGTTAATCAGTACATAGAACGTTGTTTCAAATTTCGATCTTGTCTACATAGATTTATTATTAAACCTTCACCCAGAAGCAGGTCTGCTATCTCCTCTTAGCTAGAGACTATCTGCTCTCACGTAAACAATCAAGGCCTTGCTGGTGAGAACTTGCTCATCAGATCCTTGAGGGTGTGTAAAGTTCTTTTGGGGTATAAGCATTTGACTAACATGCAATTTTACTTTAATGCAGGGGTTTTAGCAATAAACCCCCTTTTACTCAAACTATAAATTTCCTCTAACACCAATGGAATACCATAAGAATCAGTGCTAACCACAATCATGTTCGATGTTTATACAAAGGACCTGCCAATAACCACATCTATGCTGGTGACAATTGTTGTTTCACACAAGCTCCATCCTTCTGCACTCTGGACTAGATTCTTGACAAAGAAGTGTCCTCGCAAACATCATTCCAACAACGAGGAGGGTGGTGCCACTGGAAAAGTCGGGAAAACCTTCTTCGTGAAATCCTGCACCTGCATGTACCTGAAAACCTACCCTACGGAATCACAAACTTCTCCCCCAACTCTTCTGCCGTTGCGCAACTCCAACCCTTTCACTGAATCAACTTAGGCCCAATGACAAACCTCTCCAACACCACAAACAAATAACTCCACTCTACTCGAGAACACCTTCTCCGCATCCAACGCCACACCACCTCTTACCCCCCCTAGTGCCGAAGAGAGTACCACATTTAACAGACGCTGCGTGTTCAAAGCCAACTGCCTGCCCTTTACGAACCTCGTGTGATCCTTCCCAATCGCCTCCAGGAGGCACTCCTCCAACCTAAGCACCAACGCCAGTTCATTAACTTTGAAGTGTCAGGACTGCCATGGCCTGCATGTTGTTATCGTTGTTTCTTAAAATTGGTTTATTTTCCAACGGTGTCCTCGCCAGATGGGGAAGATTTTTGGGCAGCTTGGTTCAGGGTGACTGATGGGCGATTTTATGTGGGTGATCTTTGGGCTGCTCTAAGGCGATGAAGCAGGCTCCAGCACGTCTGACCGGGGTGAGTGAAGTTGAGCTCTGTTGTCATTTACTCCCATCTGTGCAGCATTGAGAGTAGGTCGAGGTGGTCTGCTTCATCCGCGTCTCCAGATGATTCATATTCCTTTAGGAATGCTGCACTCTCAGCATCAAGGTATGGGATGTAGATGGCTTTTTAAACATTATTTAACGGGCTGTGGGCATTGCTGGCTGGGCCAACATTTTTGGTCATCCCTAATTGCCCTTGAGAAGTTAGAGGTGAGCTGCCTTCTTGAACCACTACAGTCCATGTGGATGGTGAGTGACGCAAAGGGAGAATGTCCATCAGGTCGAAGTAAATAATGAAATGACTCCTCAATAAACAGCCAAAAGTTGAAATGTATATTTCAGAGTTTGATTTATGCCTGTCTTGATTATTCATTCCCTGGATATCACCAGCGAGGCCCATCCACTACCAGAGGTGGAGGGAGTTTCAGTTCAGGACGGGATGCCAATCAAGCCGGCTGTATTGTCCTGAATGTTGAACTTCTTCAGTGATGTTGGAGCTGCACTCATCCAGGCCAGTGGAAAGAGCATAACATCAGACTCCCGACTTGTGCCTTGTAGATGGTGGACAAGACTTGGGGAGTAAGCAGGTAGCCTTTGACCTTCTCTACAAGCAGCTTTGTAAATGACACCACAAAATTGTGGTATTTTCAAAGAGAAGGTTGCGGATCATGAAGGTACAAAACAAACAGGAGCTTTATTGGGAAGATGTTGTCACACAGGCTGCTAATGTAAACTGAATGTTATCCCGCCCAAACTGCTAGTGCCCTCACCAGTACGTCACATGATTGAACTCTTAAAGTGACCTTGTCCCAGCTAGGAACAAACATGAATACACAACAAAAAGCGTTGAATGATTCCGCCACAGGTAGATCATAAATAGGCTTAGTAACAATGACATGGTCCACGGGCAGCACGGTAGCCTTGTGGATAGCACAATTGCTTCACAGCTCCAGGGTCCCAGGTTCGATTCCGGCTTGGGTCACTGTCTGTGCGGAGTCTGCACATCCTCCCCGTGTGTGCGTGGGTTTCCTCCTGGTGCTCCGGTTTCCTCCCACAGTCCAAAGATGTGCAGGTTAGGTGGATTGGCCATGATAAATTGCCCTTAGTGTCCAAAAAATTGCCCTTAGTGTTGGGTGGGGTTACTGGGTTATGGGGATAGGGTGGCAATGTTGACCATGGGTAGGGTGCTCTTTCCAAGAGCCGGTGCAGACTCGATGGGCCGAATGGCCTCCTTCTGCACTGTAACTTCTATGATAATCTTGCTGTATTTTGGATAGAATCGTGTTTTATTTGCATAATTGGTGACTGGAAGGCAGAGGTCAATGTGAATGAGCAATGGGCCTGTGTTGACAATGTGGGAAGTGACCCAGGTCTAGGTACTATGCTGGTTAAGGGTGACTATCAAGGGGACTGACACAGCACTGGTCAGATGAGTAATTCCAATCCCACCTGACAGAATAGAACTTTCTTGTTGCTTGAGGTCATTTATCAAGGTGAGGTGGTTTCTGGAAGTCCACCCTGTGATGTTCTTTGTGTTGTTTATTTCAGGATGGTTGGCGTAGTGTTCGCAAAGACCACAAAATAGCTTGAACTTAAGCAAAGCTATAAATTTATTAACACTGCTAATTTGGATTCAACACGAACTCCAAAAGAATACACAGTCTTTTAAAATAAATTTAGAGTACCCAATTATCTTTTTTTCCAATTAAGGGGCAATTTAATATGGTCAATTCACCTAACCAGCACATCTTTGGGGTGTGGGGGTGAAACTCATGCAAACACAGGGAGAATGTGCAAACTCCACACCGACAGTGACCCAGGGCCGGAATTCAAAGCTGGGTCCTCAGAACCGTAGTCCCAGTGCTAACCACTGCACCACCGTGCTGCCCTAGAATATACAGTTGATTATTAACATTTAAACTACACTCATGTACAGCTAATCTTAATACTGATATAAACTATGATCTGCTCTCACTCACACTATTTGTACTTCTGACTCTTTCTAGCTAACTCCTGCACAGACCCCCCCCCACAAGGCTTAGCATCACTGCCTTAAATACTTGTAACTGTTGCTCCCTCTAGTGGCTACACTACACACTTCATTAACCCTTGCAGTTCTTACAGTTATGATAATACCACACACTCTTGGAGCTGTCATTCTAACCACCGACTGTCATAGAACGTGGTTGATGACATGGCAGCTACATCGGTGATGTCAGATCGGAAACTGACACTGTCGTGTTTAGCATGAGGAGAGTTGCACAGTAAGTCAAAACCTTTGATGTAATAGCGACCCATTTATTCAGTTCCAGTATGAGTCTCTTGTAGGCAGATAATGTTGATGGAATGTTGGATGGCAAGACATTCAATGAGGTTTCACCTGGCAGCTGACAGGCCTTCAACATTAAGGTGTAGAATTTGGAGAGCATGCCCTATTTCCATAAAGCCAAAGGGCTGCTTCACATTGAGACTGGCAGTTTTGGCGGGACTGGGATTCCACAAGACGGCTTTTCTCTGGAAATTCAGTCTGCTGATAGGATCATCAGTTTAGCCAGGGGTGCTTGGATACTGATGAGGATGGGGGGGGGGGGTTGGGGGGTCTCCTGAATGATAATCCATTGTCTCCCTCCCCCCACCCCCCCCCGGCCCGGTTGAAATGGTAAATCGGGTGTGGCTGTTGTGGGCCAGGGTTCAGAGAACCCCAAAGTGTATCATGGAGTTCATCTGACCCACAACTTTTACTAGATTGTGGTATGGGGAGCACACGGCCCACTCTACAAGGGTGGTACAGCAGAAATGGAAAAGTTATTTTTTAAAGCAAAACAATGTTTATTCTATGAACTCAAGTTAACCTTTTTAAAACAAACAGTGAATATCTTAGCAACCATCAATTCAGATGCACCCCCCAAAGAATACAACACTAAGTAAACTGTGTGCTGTCCTTTCACCCAGAAGACTTAACAAACATTTAAACAGAAATACATCAGAGTTTACATTTATAATTCTGAATTCACCAAATGATTAAGAGATAGTCCTTCATGGCAGAGAGCTCAACAATACAGTTGCTTTGGCTGACTTCAGCTGCAACACACTGAAAAACGAAACCAAAAAAAACCAGACACACCCAAGCTTTTCTCAAAGTGAAACTAACAAGCAGAGCCAGAGCTCAGCTCCACCCACTCTCTGACATCACTGCAGTAACATGAGCAGACAGACATTTATTAAAGCGACATTCTCATGACAGTGGCCATGACTGATTTCTTGTGAAATGCTTTTTTTTGGGACACTTTTAGTAATCCCAGTCTCTGAAAGTGTAAACTCAATTAAGATGGGTAAATCTATGTATACAATTGTCTATTTTAGTTGAGCTCCCATAGTCAAGTTGAAGTGTGACCTTAAGGTGAAGCAGGGTTAGAGGGCAATGTGAACTGATTGGAGAGATGTGAGAGTGCTAAAGCATCACCATTGTTGGAAAGGTGGAATTGTATCACGAGAATTTTACATCGGCAGTTTCTAAAATCGATGATGATGGAGGAATTTAGAAATGGGAAAGATATGACCAAACGTGTCAGCAGAAAGTAAGGGTTTGTAGGCAGTCAGTACGTATCATATATCATTTCATCTGAGTGCTCTGGTTTCCTCCCACAGTCCAAGGATGTACAGGTTAGGTAAATTGGCCATGCTAAATTGTCCCTTCGTGTCTGAAGATGTGTAGGTTAGGTTAAGGGATTATTGAGGTAGGGCGGGGGAGTGCGCTTGCGTGGAGTGCTCTTTCAGAGGGTAGGTGCAGACTTGAATTGCCGAATGGTCTCCTTCTGCACTGCAGGGATTCTATGATTGTGATATTTAAAGAACTTTGTTCGACTCGAATGATCACATTTGTGCCCTGCACTGCCACAATGGACCAAGTGGCCCCCTTCTATGCTGCATCATTCTTTGATTTCTTGGCAAGAACAAATTAGGAGGATGCTTTGATTTCTACCTCCCCAACTGTGATTGACATAACGTACGTTTGCATTGAGTCATTACTGCTTGTTGACGCACCCAATAGAAAATGTGTGTGTACAAGAAGAGCTTGAATAAATACAGAGGATTAGACGTGAATTACACGCCAAACAAGTCAATTTCTAGAATTGCTGAGTTTCCTAAATTCTTTGAATGACTATACATTATAATGAATAAAGTGCTGCTTGTGCTGATACTTGGCTGCATAAGGGCACCAACAGCCTGCATGTTCTGGAAATGTGAACAGATGAATCTCTGTGAATTATGAAGACAGGAATCTGCTTAAAAACAGCAATTAATGCTAAAAGCTGGAATATGCTTTCAAGATTGAATATTGCCTTGCGGCATCACTAACTCAGCTGCAGATCTTAAAATGTCCCTCTCTCTCATCTTTTCTGTGAAACAGAGACATGTGAAAGGAACAAAAAAAAAAAATCTACATCTATATCTTTTACAGCCTCAGAATACCCCAAAGTGATACAGACAGAGACATAGAATTTACAGTGCAGAAGGAGGCCATTTTGCCCATTGAGCCGGCACAGGAAATCCAACCCACCTAAGCCCACACCTCCATCCTATCCCCACAACCCAATAACCCTACCTAAACATTTTGGACACTAAGGGCAATTTAGCATGGCCAATCCACCTAACCTTCACATCTTTGGACTGTGGGAGGAAACCGGAACACCCGGAGGAAACCCACGCAGACACGGGGAGAACGTGCAGACTCCGCACAGACACTGACCCAAGCCGGAAATCGAACCTGAGACCCTGGAACTGTGAAGCAACTGAGCTAACCACTGTGCTACCATGCTTTAAGGTCGCTTAAGTATTTTTGTTTATAAGTATAATCACTTTTATAACATAGGAAGAACAGTAGACAATTTCAGAATCCTTTCCATTCCTGCTGTCGACTCCCCCTCTCGTAACACTCCCACAGCAGCTGGGGGCTCACACCCCTTGTGCTCCGAGTCTCCTGTTGACAGTAACAACAACAACTTGCTTTTGTGTAGCACATTTAACATAGTGAAATGACCCAAGTGTCATGATATGCAAACATGCAGATAATGTTATACAGACAGGCACTGACAGGCAGCTAATGAACACAGAGAACAGGACATGACCAATGAGCAGGCAGGATACTCAGGGGTGGTATCTCACTATAAAAGGCATGAGGCACTCACACTCCGCCTCTTTCCACTGATGAACATCTACAGAGTGAGCCAGGGTGTATGTACAGTATCACACCTCCAGCACATGGCTAAGAGCTAGTCTGGTTCAGTCAGACAGAGTAACCACACTTAGGTTAGCAAAGAGTCGAACTCATAGAGAACTGTGCTACTGGTTCAATAAATCAGATTGAATTAACTTCAAGGTCTGGAGTATCTTTTGGTTAAAGCTGCATCCAGTTGCAGCCTGTGTTATCTCAGACGACATAACACGACTTGCTACCAGGAGACTGCTTAATCTGGGTGGTTTGCCTCAGTCCGTTCTGTGACGACCAGCGAATGTATCCCAGCACCATGGAGAAGATTCAGGCTCCTCACCAGCTCAGGACGTCCGGCAATCTCAGTGCCAACTGGCGGACATTCAAGCAAAGGTTTCTGCTGTACATCGAAGTTTCAGACCTTGTGGATGCATCTGATGCAAGGAAGATCGCGCTTCTCCTCTCAACAGCAGGTGATCAAGCCATTGAACTCTTCAACTGTTTTCACTTCACCGAAGACCAGGACAAGACAAAGTTTCAGACCATCCTGGACAAGTTTGACAGTCACTGCGAAGTGGACACCAATGAAATCTTCGAGCGCTACATATTCAAACAGCGTCTACAAGGTAAAGATGAATCTTTCAACTCCTTCTTAACTAACCTCTGCCTGCTAGCGCTGTCCTGCAACTTTGGTGATATTGCTGACTCCATGATCAGAGACCTCCTCTCACAGGCAGATTTCAAACGCATCAAGAAGCCCCCCAAGGTCCTTCCAGCAGCCTGCAGGCTCCTGGACTACAACGGAAATGCCATCACGGCACTGGGATCCGGCCATCTACTCTCCTCCAACCGGAGCACCCATGCACGGTTACGTTTTGAAATTGTCAAGCCAGACAGGGCATCCCTACTTGGCGCGCAGGCCTGCAAGCAGCTGAACCTCGTGCAGTGGGTTTACACAACAACATCCTCCAATGTGGATCTTCAGGCCGGCATTGACGACATCCTCGCTCAGTATCCGGATGTGTTCGACGGGATGGGCACGCTGCAATATCGATACAAGATTCTGCTACGACCTCATGCCAAGCCTGTGGTCCACGCACCATGCCGGGTCCCGGCTCCGCTGAGGAAGCGCCTGATGGCACAGCTCAAGGATCGTCAGCAACAGGGCATCATTTCCAAGGTAACTGAACCGATTCACTGGGTCAGCTTGATGGTATGTGTTAGAAAGCATTCGGGAGACCTGCGAATCTGCCTTGATCCCAAGGATCTCAATAAGAATATAATGCGTGAACACTACCCCATCCCGAAGCGGGAGGAACTCACCAGTGAGATGGCACATGCACGTTTTTTCACCAAGTTAGATGCGTCACATGGATGTTGGCAAATCCAGCTGGATGAGTCCAGCAGAAGGCTCTTCACCTTCAACACACTGTTTGGCAGACACTGCTATAATTGCATGCCGTTCGGCATCGTCTCTGTATTGGAGATCTTCCATCGCATCATGGAGCAGATGATGGAGGGCATTGAAGGGGTTTGTGTGTATGTGGATGACATCATCATATGGTCCACGACCCCTGAAGAGCATGTTTCCCGTCTCCAGCAGGTATTCCGCCGTGTCCATGCCAATGGCCTGAAGCTGAACAGGTCCAAATGTTGCTTTGGCATGTCGACACTCAAGTTCCTAGGTGACCAGATCTCTCAGCAGGGCGTGTGTCCGGACACAGACAAGGTCAAGGCCATCGAAGCCATAAAGGTCCCTGAAGACAAGAAGGCGGTGTTGCACTTCCTGGGCATGGTCAATTTTCTGGGCAAGTTCATCCCAAACCTGGCCACACAAAGCACGGCCCTACGAAACCTGGTGAAAAAGTCCACTGTCTTTGACTGGAAGGCAGCACATCAGGCAGAGTGGTTGGAGCTGAAAGCCAAGCTCACCACTGCACCCGTCTTGGCATTTTTCAACCCAGATAGAGAGACGAAGATCTCGACAGATGCGAGCCAGGATGGCATCGGTGCGGTGCTGCTTCAACGTGATGACACTTCAACCTGGGCACCGGTAGCCTACGCATCGAGGGCCATGAAGCCCACCGAAACAAGGTATGCGCAATTAGAGAAGGAATGCGTGGGTCTTCTCACTGGCATTCTCAAGTTTCACGACTATGTCTACGGCCTGCCGACATTCACTGTCGAGACGGATAACAGCACCTGGTCCACGTTATCCACAAGGGCCTGAACGACATGACGCCTCGGTTGCAGCGCATCCTCCTCAAACTCAGAAGGTACGACTTTGACTGAGTGTACATGCCTGGCAAGGAGCTCATCATCACAGATGCATTGTCCCGCTCCATCACATTGCCTAGTGAACCACTGGAAATCATCCGGCAGATTGAATCACAGGTGCAGCTGTGTGCTAACACCCTCCCGGCGTCTGATGAGAAGGTGGTTCGTGTCCGCGAGGAGACAACCAATAAAACCCTCTTGTAGCTTGTCATGCACCACCTCGCCACTGGCTGGCAGAAAGGGCAGTGCCCTCAATTTTACAATGTAAAGGACGACCTGACGGTGATTGATGGTATCCTCCTCAAGCTGGACCGGATTGTAATTCCACTCAGTCTCCAGAGCTTGGTGCTCCGCCAAATCCATGAGGGACACCTGGGCGTCGAGAAGTGCAGACGCAGAGCCAGGCAGGTTGTCTACTGGCCCGGGATCAGCCAGGACATCTCGAACATGGTCCTCAACTGTGCGACCAGTCAACGCTTCCAGCCAGCGCAGAGCAAGGAGATGCTCCAGCAGCACGAAATCGAGACCTCCCCGTGGTCCAAGGTTGGCATCGACCTCTTTTCGTGCGAATGGTCGTGACTACGTGTTGATTATTGACTATTTTTCCAATTACCCTGAAGTTGTGAAGCTCTTAGTCCTCACATCTCGGACCGTCATCAAGGCCTGTAAGGAGACTTTCTCCAGGCATGGTATCCCACTCAGTGTATTGAGTGACAATGGCCCGTGCTTCAGCAGCCACGAGTGGTCTATGTTTGCCAAGTCATACCATTTCAAACATGTCACTTCCAGCCCACACTATCCGCAGTCCAATGGGAAGGTTGAAAACGGGGTGCACGTTGTGAAACAGCTCATCTGAAAGGCCGCGGATTCTGCTTCTGACATCTACCTCGCGCTGCTTGCGTACAGGGCGACCCCACTGTCCACCGGCATGTCGTCGGCTCAACTCCTGATGAACAGGGACCTGCGAACGACACTTCCAGCCATACACTTGCCCAACCTGGATCACCTCCCGGTGCTGCAAAAGGTGCAGCAGCTCCGAAACCAGCAAAAGCAGGGCTATGATGCTCATGCCACCGATTTGCCCGTGTTATCCTCGGCAGACACTGTCAGGATCAAGATACCAGATGGTGGCTGGTCTGCTCCAGCTGTTGTTGTACGACAGGCTGCGCCCCACTCGTATGTTGTATGTATGGCTGATGGTTCTGTTGTGCGACGAAACAGACGGGCACTGCGCAAAGTTGCCTGCCCGCAACCGCTTTCTTCGTTATTTCCGTCCGTTGTTTTGCCACCTCCTGATACCTCGAATTATGAGGCCAACAGTCAGGCTTCTATCCGGCCTGTCAAGGCACCGTCGCCCCCACCACCACCTCTCCGGCGGTCGACAAGGATCAGATGCAAGCCCCAGAGACTGGACTTATGAACATTTGTTTTGTTTGCTATGTTCTGTTTTCTCACATTAGACAGCTGTCTTCACATTTAAATACGTTCACATATGCCACCGCTTGTAAATATGTTAATATATGCCACCATATGTAAGTACTTTCCCATGTGCCAACAAAACAAAAAAAAGGGGGAGATGCCATGATATGCAGACATGCAGATAATGATATACAGACAGGCACTGACAGGCAACTAATGAGCACAGAGAACAGGACATGACCAATGAGCAGGCAGGACACTCAGGGGTGGTATCTCACTATAAAAGGCACGAGGCACTCACACTTCGCCTCTTTCCACTGATGAACATCTACAGAGTGAGTCAGGGTGTATGTACAGGATCACACCTCCAGCACGTGGCTAAGAGCTAGTCTTGTTCAGTCAGACAGAGTAACCACACTTAGGTTAGCAGAGAGTCGAACTCATAGAGAACTGTGCTAACTGTGCTACTGGTTCAATCAATCAAATTGAACTAACTTCAAGGTCTGGAGTATCTTTTGGTTAAAGCTGCATCCAGTTGCAGCCTGTGTTATCCCAGAGTACATAACATGACACCAAGGTGCTTCGTGAGAGTGTTGTCAATCAAAATCTGACACCAGGTCACCTCAGGAGCTATTAGAACAGTTGACCCAAAGTCTGGTCAGGGAGGTAGGTTTCAAAGGATGTCTTAAAGGAGGAGAGAGAGATGGAGAGGGTTAGGGACGGAATCTCCGCGCTCAGAGTCTCGGCAACTGAAGGCTCAGCCACCGATGGTGGAGCCCTGAAAATCGGAAGAGACCAGAATGGAGGAAGTCTTGGAGGGTTACAGGATTGGAGGAGGTTATTGAGTTAGGGGGGAGTGGGGAGGGAGCCAGAGTAAACACTGTCTGAACAACAGTTCTCTATTGAAAATGGATTACTTTTGAACTCCCATGAGTTTAACACGGCAATGGATTTATTTCTGCTCTGCTGGCAATTTGAATAAACTACAGCAGCTTCTCAGCAGAGTAGCTCCATGAGTTTTGCCTGCGGTATTGTTACTAAACCATTTATTGATCTACTGGTGGTGCAATGAATGAGAAGCAAACTGCTAAAACACATAGCAAGCCATGTTGAGGACTTGAGCACAAAAATCAAAGCTTCCACTCCAGTGGAATGCTGAGTGGGTATTGCACTGTTGGTGGTATCATCTTTTGGATGATTTGTTAAGCTGAGGCTACATCTGCCCCTATCAGATGGATATAAAAGACCCGATTGTATTACATAGGGGGAGTTATTTCCAGGGTCCTGGTCCAATATATTTCTCCTTCAATTAATATCCCTAAACAGGAACTTCCGGTGACGTAATGTAGGAAGAACAAGCGCACAAGGAGGCTCCCGCTGGAGTACTGTACGTTTTGCTCCTTTACTTGGTGTCACGGATCACTTATTCTTTGGGAATCCATTTAGTTATTGTACTAGAGGTCTTTTATGACTAAAATGTCCAAAACAATTCTAAGAAAAGAAGGTTGGGAGCACAAATTCATCGACAGGGTCAGAGGCCTCTCAGAGTTCAACGGCAAGTAAAATGGCAGTTTCTGGTTCTCTGTCCACTGCACTAATGGCTGGGGTTCTTTCTAATATCCTGGCGAAGGAATTCGAAAAGCACCGACGAATTGTGTCGGAAGACCTCAAGAAGTCAATTGAAGAGGCCTTGGCCCCCATGCGAGCGGCTCTTTGGAAAACTGATCAGACTGTTGAAGTCTAGGCTGACTATGGAGGTGGCCTCATCGGACCACAGCGATCGGATTGCCGTGCTGGAATCGGAATTGTCTTTGGTGACCAAAACAAATAGATCGTTGAGAACCACGATGAATGACCTACAAAATAGGTCCAGGAGGCAAAATATTTTGATTGTGGGGTTGGCGGCGGGGATGGAGGGCCCAGTGCCCATGGACTACATCTCGGGCATGTTCAGCAAGATGATAGGTGAGGGTGGAATTACGTCCCCTCATGAATTGGACCGAGTCCATTGCACACTTTGGCCGAGGCCTCGTCCTGAAGATCCACCTCGTGCAGTGGCAGAGGTTCCACAGCTTCAAAGAAAAGGAGAGGGTTTTACAATGGGAAAGGAACACCGTGATTTTAAGTGGGAAGGATACTCCATCATGTTCTATCGGGACATGGGTGCGGAGCTAGCAAGGAAGAAGGCTGCATTCAATGGAGTCAAGGCTGTCCTATATAAGAGTGGAGTTCGATTCGGGTTGGCCTACCCAGCTTGGCTCAGAGTGACATTTGAGGGAAAAGACTATTTCTTCGAGGTGCTTGGAGAGGCAGACGCTTTCATTAAAGGACAAAGTTGGGTGCATTGTAATTGGGTTTTTGGCTCTGTTGATGGGTATGTTGTATTGTTACATTGTTAAGGTTTTATGTTTGTTCTGGTTTATTCCTGTTCTTGTAGGGGTTGAGTTCTTACAGTTCTTGATTAGAATTGGGGGTATACACTGTGGGGTTCTGTTCATTGTGTTAATATATAGCTTCCTTTCGGTGAGCAAGGTATTGGGGTTTTGGTATTTTGTTGTTTATATTTATTTTTCCCTTTCTCCAGTCTGGAGCCTAAGGAGTTAGTTATCAGGAGCGTTTCACTGCAGCTCATTATAGCAGTTTTTTAAAGATAATGAGCTGAGAGTACTTGGGCGGAATTCTCCGTTGGCTGACGCGGAAATCGGGATACGTGATTGGGCGGAGGATCGTTTTGACACCAAAATCGTGGCGGGTGCTGGTTTCATGCCAAATCGCAATTCTCCGGTGTCAGTGCACACGCACCGTAAACAACCTTGGCATATCATTAGCGGGCCTGACCCGGTATCCTCCTGAGCCTCCGCGATCCTCCGTCTCGACCAGGGCGAATTCCCGACGACGAGGTTCACTGGTGCATCTACAAATCATGAAACTGGCTCCATGGCCGATGAGGGAGAGAGAGAAGGTAGGACACAGAGAGGTGCGACCACGGGCTGCCAGTCCTGACAGTGGCCGGGCTGGCTGGGGTGAGGGGGTGCCTTGTTAGGGGCAGGAGGGGGTGGGGGGGGGAGGGCCTTGGGGCCAGGGTGACTCCCCCACGGGACTGGGCGGTGACCAGGCATGGACCGCCATTGCCGTGGCCTGCAATGCAGCCATCTTACTGCGCACCCCACTGGCCACCCACCTTGGCCCCTAGTTCTGCAGAGTGCCATCGACCGTATGGATGCCCCCATTCCACCATCCCCGCACCCCAGCCTCTACCCTCCACCCCACCACTCCTCGTAGCTCACACTGTGCCATACCACCCCCTCTCCCAATCAGCCGGTACCCACTGGCAGGGCATCACATGGCCCACCCAGGGCAGCGTCCACAGTAGCCCCTACAGGGGGCGCCAGACTGGGGAACCGGAGTGTACCACTGGCAAGGGCAGTGCCAGCCAATAGTATCACTGGCAGCAGGGACGGGCGCCAGGGCCAGCGGCCCCCACCGTGTCAGGCACCGACAAGGCCAGGAGCGCGGAGAAGGGGGGGGGGAGGGGGACATGCGGGGGCAGAGCCCATAGTGCCAACTGGGGCCAGCGTATGGCCCAGTGGACTTGTTTGGGCATGGGGGTACGCACCATGCTAATCTTTCACTCCCTGCAGACAATGGATATTGGAATACAAGAAGCAATGGTGGCCTTCCTCCTATTCGCCGCAGCCCTGGGGGAATGACCTGCGGCAATATGAGCTTGAGTTGCTCAAGGAGGAGGAGGAAGTTGCAGTAGCGGAGCCTGCCCAGTGGAACAGGAGGCAGCTGGTGAGAATGTAGAGCCGGCCGCCCAACAGGCCGAGGAGGAGGAGGAGGTGGAAAGGAGGCGCCGCATGAGGCCTTGTATGTACTGCAGTGCCTGTCATTCGAGGACCTGCCAGACCAGGCATCCCGTCAAAGACTCCGGCTGAGCAGAGGAGCAGTATGACATATCATGGTGGCCATCAAGGTAACAGTCGCCTAGAACCTTTACACAACGGGGTCCTTCCAGGCACCGAGTGGGGACCTGTCCAGGATCTCTGAGCTCAATGCACAGGTGCATCTGCCATGGATATGCCCAGTCGGTACAATACATCCATTTCAATGTGGACTGAGCCCACCAGAAATCGCCGAGGTCGAAGGGATGCCCTGGGTCCAGGGGCTGATCGGGTACCTGCAGATGTCAGCACCGTACGAGCACCTGCAGATGACAGGCCGCTCTACATAAACCGAAAGGGGTTCCACTCAATGATCGTGCAGCTGGTGTGTGATCATCAGATGCGCATCATGCACGTCTGTGCCCGGTACCCGGGAAGAGTGCATGGCGCATTCATCTTGTCACACTTGACGGTTCCCAAACTCTTCATGGTGCACCCCTGGCTGGGGGGGTTGGCTCCTGGGTGACACGGGTTAGTCACTGCAGTTGTGGCTGATGACACCTATCCGGAGACCACAGGCCGACGCAGAGACCCATTATAACGATGCCCATGCAGCGACCAGGACGTGATGGAGCAGTGTTTTGGCATCCTGAAGATGTGGTTCAGGAGCCTGGACCTCTCCGGAGGGGCCCTCCAGTATGACGCTAGGAGGGTTGCACATGTGGTGGCGGCCTGCTGCGTTTCCCACAACATTGTGCAGCAGAGTGGCGACGTGCTGGAAGAGGAGGATGAACACCAGTCCTCGTCCGAAGAGGAGCATGCGGGAGAAGGTTAAGTTGGGCAGGACATGGGGCCCGGGCAGGCATAGAAGGAGGCACAAGGTATGCACCAGGGCCAACACACATGACACTCTGCCTCCAGGTTCACTGACTGGTGGGGGGGACTACCACGGCACGGACACCACACCCTCCCCCCCCCCCCCCCCCCCCCCACCCGACCACCCCACTGCTGAAGCCCACCCGTGATACCTACCTGCCACACTACAGGGATGCGGGCCCTGCGTTGGCTGTATCAGCAGGTCTGCCCCATGGGATGCAGGATGTTGACAGCCTGCTCTGGGATGAGCTCTGGTGCTCCGCATCTGACTCCTGCCAACGGTAGCAGATTCCACCGTCCTCCTGGGTAATCCCTGCATGCGAGCTGGCCATTCCATCGCATGGTCCCACTGAATCCCTGGGGTGGCTAAGGCGGGGCAGAGGGGGGTCAGTGGTGGGGAGAGGGGTAGGACACAGTCCAGCCGGCACAGACCAGTCCGCCCCTCACACCCATCTGACAGGGCACCGAGGCAGGTTGTAACAGTGTCAACAGGTGTTTAATGTGACAACATATATACAGATATGTGTCCTGGACCCTATAACTAAACTGTGCCCTATTGGGTCCTACGCTATGTCAAGGTGGATCCCCAGATGGTACAGCAGGAGTGGAGGTGGCCTGCTGTGATTCCCTCCAATCTGAGTACCATCACCTTTGCCAGAATCTTTGCACTTGCATTCAGTATGAAATCGGCTGATATGATACACATTCCACCGGGTACTTCTCCTTCTTCATCAGGAGTGAAATAGATGGCTGCATCATTGTCTCCGGGAGCGACCCCCCGGCCATTGAGTCATCAAATGTCTCCACCAGTCGGCAAATTTTTAGTAAAATTTCACAGCAAACCCATCCGACCCCGATGCCTTTCCTATCTGCAACTTTCCAATTACTTCCGAACCTCCTTCACACCCAGTTTCTCCTCTAATCTTTCCAGATCCTCCTCCTCCAATGTAGGACATTCCAACCCTGCCAAAAATTCCCCCATGTCCAACTCATCCTATGTTGGTTCCGAACTGTATAGCTGCTCATAGAACGCCTCAAACACCCCATTATCTTCTCTGGTGCAGCTACTAACCCACTGTGGGTTGCTAAATTCAGGATGGTTGGCGTGGTGTTTACAAAGACCACAAAACTGCTTTAGCTTGAACAAAGCTATAAATTTATTAACACTACTTAATTGGATTCAACACTTATTCCTATATAATACGCAGTCGATAATTAACATATAATCTACAGTCATCTACTTCTAATCTCCACACTTTTATTAACTATGATCTGCTCTCACTCACATTATCTTTCCTTCAATCTGTACTCTAGCTATCTCCTTCACGTCTCTCCCCACAAGGCTTAGCATCAATGTCTTATATACTTGTATCTCTAGCTCCCTCTAGTGGATGATCTAGACATTTCATTAACCCTTGCAGTTCTTACATTTATGATGATGTCACATCCCCCTTTCTTTGGAAAAAAGTTATAAACTTTGTGGCATTTTTTATTGAACATTACATGAGCGAGCATGAATCATTAACTTGTTATTATTTTTACATTCAGTTGCAAAATAACTATTAAGTGACATAGTTGATGATAAATGAATAGTTATTACAGTCATTACAAATTTAATCTGTTCGGTGGTCTCATTCTATTTGATTTTCTCAGTGGTTTCGTCAAAGTATGCAATTGATTTTCCAAATTGTCTTGCTGCATTAGTGACAAGGAAGGATTAGGAAAGCGAATGTCTTTGAAGATGTTATCCTGAGCAATAATGTTTTGAGCTTTAGATGGAACATGATGTTTTATTTGCAATAGTGCTCTTCTATTTCTTCTGAACAGAGAGCTTGTTCAGTCTGAACAATGTACCATCTGGGTGCGGCTTGTCTTCGAACTTCAGCTATCTGTTGCCATCCACCATCAGGATTTTGTATAAAGGTTATGTGTGCTTGTCAGAGTTCTCTTTTTGTTTCTGTTTTCACAATCTTAGGTGGTTGTGTATCTCTTGATGATCCATATCTGGAATAGTTATCTCAGGTAACATGGTGCTAATTTTTCTTCCCATCAACATCTAGGGAGGCGATAATCCAGATGACAGCAGTATGGCTCTGTACGTCAACAGTGCCAAAGATAGATCCTTATTGTCATTGAATGCTTTATGGAGCAGTTTTTTGACTATTCCAATGCCTTTCTCTGCTTTGCCATTTAATTAAGTGGGCTTGATGTGATGTGATTAAAATTATACCTTTCTGCAAATTGTGTCCACTCCCAGCTTGTGAATCAAGGACCATTGTCAGAGACAACGTGCAATGGTATCCCATGGCGAGGAAAAATGGATTTTGCTGCACGTATTACAGACCTTGTCGTTGAATCATTCAGCGTAACCACCTCGGGATAATTGGAATAATAGTCGATGATGACCAGATAGAAATTGAACTAGATTGAAAGTAGAGCAAATCCATACTACCTTTGATCCATGGATTGGTGATGAGTTAATTTTCTTCCATACTTTCTTTGCATTGCACAGATTGGTGCATTTGGCAAATGCTGCATTCCTGCACATGATTGTCCACATCCTTGTTGATTCCAGGCCAGTACACAGATTGTCTTGCTTGTCTACGACATTTTTCAATACCCTGATGACCCTCGTGTATCTGCTCCAAGATACCCTTGTTGGAGGCATGAAGGAATAACTATCCTGTCTCCTTTGAGTAAGACTCCGTTAATAACTGTGGGGTCATCTTTGGTACTGCGAAAAGCTGAGCAACATCCATTGCGCCATCCTTCTTTGAGGTATTTGATTAATCTGTGGAGCGTCGCATCTTTTTCTGTTTCTTCTTTAATGATTCATAGTTTTCTGTCTGACACTGGTAGCATCTCGGCAATAAATGAGGCTTGTTCTTCCACTATGTGTACTATATCTGTATCTGATGGGTCAGTATCAAAGGTAGCTCTGGATAAGGTACCTTTCCCGGATCTTTATGCTGGTCATTTGAAGTCTTGGCTGTGTGAATCCTTTCAACTAGGTTTAATTTATTGCAAACATTCACCCCAATTCGCGATGACTTATCCTCTTCCACGATATTAAAGCCGATTGACATTTCGATGTTGCCATTTCTAACAATGAGATGGCAGGTACCTCTTGTGCTCTGGTGTTACCATTGTAATTGGTCAGTCGACAAGTAGATTTCTGTATTAGCGGTGTACTGTATGCTTGTTTTAAATTATTTTCTGTAATACGATTTGCATGTGCTCCTGTACCAATTTTAAATGGTATATCTGAGCCATTTATTTCAAGTGATACAGTCCACTCCTTAATTATCTTTGAGAGCTGTTGTACAGGTTTGTTATTACAATTCAGTGCATTAATCCTAATGACTGCATCAATCATGAAAGTATCCTTTAGCGTGTATGGTGAGAAATCTTCATTATCAGTTAAGATATTTGGGGCAGGATTCTCCGCAGCCCCGCGCCGAAATCGCATTACCAGAGGCCCACCCAGCAATTCTCCGCTCCCGACCGGCCGAGTTCCCGACGGCATGGAACTAACCACCGATTGCCAGTTGGATTTTGGCGTGGCGGCTGCGGACTCAGTGCGCCGCGGCCACCCTGGTCGGGGGCGGGAGGGGGGGGATCGGAGGCCAGGGGGGCCTTACCTGCGGCCGGGGATTAAATCTGCGCGGTTTCAGGCTCGGGCGCGCGGCCAATTGGGATGTCTCTTTTCTCTGTGTGGCTCCGCGATCGGAGTCCGCCATGGAGTTCGGCGCAGCCGCTGGAGGCCCCCACCGTGCGCTTGTGCGGACTCCGAACCGGAAGTGCGGGGGCCCATTTCCACAGCAAAAGCTGTGAGATTCACTCTGGGTTCCTGCTAGCCCCCTGCAGGGCATTGAATCTGTTCAACTTTTTGTAAGGAATTTCTAGAGTAAAACTCCACCGCTTTTATGCCAGCGTGGGGACAAAGTCTCATTTTGCGAGAATCCAGCCCTTTGTCTTTTTTCTTCACTCCGAACACTTTGGATCCTTCTGTAGTCATGGTAGGATTTTTAACATTTGGTTAAGGAGAAGCTGTTGAGAAATGACACTCTGTTGCTAAGTGGTTGAACTTGCAACAATTGGAACACTGTTTGCCTTTTGCCAGACAATGTTTTATGCTAAGGGCGTGGCCACGCCGCGTGCACGTCATCACGCTTGTGATGTCACTCTCAAAATGGCCACCAGCCATTGTACGCAGTTTTCTGTGCTGCGACACAGTGTTCATGGCGTCTGCCACGTTTCCCGACATCGTGCCTTTTTCGTTTGCCTTGAACTCTGCATATTCAGAGGATGCTTGTTCACTAGCTTTGCACATATTAATTGCGTCTTTTAGCGGCAAAATTGGTCATCTTAGCATTTTTTCATGCAAACGTTTGTCATTTATCCCAAACACAACTTGATCACGAAGCATTGAATCAGCAACGGAGGAAAAGTTACACAACTGCGCTCTTAACTTTAAAGCTGTAATGAAAGAATTTACCAATTCCACTTTTAGCTGCAGCCTTTTTTTGAACATGTAGCACTAATAGATCTCGTTCACCTGCTTCTTGCAGTGTGCATTGAATTTCTGGAGCACTATGTCATATTTTGTTTTTAGCTCATCAGCAGCAAATGCAAAGCTCTAATGCTTGCGTTCCAGCCATAATAAGAAGTGCTATTAATCTATAATCAGAAGCATTTTCTAGTGTGGAGGCAGATAGGAAAACTTCAAACTGCTGTTTAAAGAATGCCCAGTTTTGACACAGTTTACCGTTTGTTCTGATGCAGTCAGGCTTTTTTAGACTCCATCTTACAATTCTCCTTCTGTGTAAATTTTCTGATCCATGTAGTGGCATGATTGTTTTCTTCCATCTTCTTAAAGGTAACCTGTCTAATCTAACTGCTTCTTATTTGTAGAAATAAACGCCTGGTACCATGTGGTAATGTGGTACCTTAATATTTCCACTCCTGGTAGCGTGTGGTGTTCTTTGTGTTGCTAAATTCAGGATGGTTGGCATAGTGTTCACAAAGACTACAAAAGAGCTTTAACTTGAACAAAACTATGCATTTAGTAATGCTACTTAATTTGATTTGACATTTACTCCTATGTAATACAGAGTTGATAATTAACATATAATCCACACTCATCTACTACTAATCTCTACGCTATTATTAACTATTATCTGCTCTCACTCACACTATCTTTCCTTCAGTTTGTACTCTAGTTATCTCCTTCACTTCTCTCCCCACAAGGCTTAGCATTAATGTCTTATATACTTGTAACTCTAGCTCCCTCTAGTGGCTGATCTAGACATTTCATTAACCCTTGCCGTTCTTACATTTATGATAATGTCACACCCACCTTCCATATCCCGCACCTGAACAATCTCAACTGGCCCATCAACAGGCGACTGGCCTGCTCCCCATATTCGTACATCACCCCCTTTGCATGCCACAGTTGGTGCACCTCCTTCTCCGTGGTCACCAGGTTTAACTGCATCTGCAGTACCTTCCCTCTAGCCACTAACTCCGGGTACGATCCTCCACATATTTAGGGCAAGCTAATCATATGCTTATGTCTGGTCTTGTCCCAAACTGGTAGTCTTTTGGGCCTCATTCTTTGACACCAAGTCCATTTGGATTTAGATCCATGTCTTCTGGTGGCCTTTTATTTATGTCAGATTCACCGGTGATACAGTCTGGGGTGAAGGCGGATGTCCTCGCCTTTGCATCGTTGATAACCCAGAGGTGAATTTTGCTTATATCTCACTCCGCCCAGTGCATCTGCTTGGCTGGGTGACCTAATGTCATTTCACCATCGGTGAAGAGGTTTTACCTACAATGGCAGCCATTTATTTCCATTTTAAGAAGTGATTCGCCATCTACTGTTTGGGAGTTTAGGTTAGTTTTTGTTTTGAAGTTAATTAGGTATGTGATTGTTTCCCTTTTTTTTGTTTGATTGTTTCAGTTTGTATTGATTATTATGAAATTATACTTAATAAATATGTTAAAAGATAATCCCTAAACAAATTATCAGCAACACGGTAGCACAGTGGTTAGCACTGATGCTTCACAGCGCCAGGGTCCCAAGTTTGATTCCCGGCTTGGGTCACTGTCTGTGCGGAGTTTGCACGTTCTCCCCGTGTCTGCGTGGGTTTCCTCCGGGTGCTCTGGTTTCCTCCCACAAGTCCCGAAAGACATGCTGTTAGGTAATTTGGACATTCTGAATTCTCCCTCTGTGTACCCGAACAGGCGCCGGAATGTGGCGACTCGGGGCTTTTCGCAGTAACTTCATTGTAGTGTTAATGTAAGCCTACTTGTGACAATAAACATTATTATTATCTGGTTATTATCACATCACTGTGTGTAACATAGCTGCTGCCTTTCCAACACTACAGAAGTGACTACACTTGAAAAGTTTAGCGTTGGCTTTGAATGCTGTGGAATGTCCTGAGGTCCTAAAAGGCACTATATAAATGCACGTCTCTATTGTGTACAATGAGGAGTATACAAGGGTATATAGATTTTATTGAAACAGTGTAGCTGGACCAGTGAAAAATCAACCAAACCATTCTGCCGTTTGTACATCAACCATTGCAGCCCACCTTAAAACGTTTATAAGTGGGTTGGCTGGGGTGGGAAGGGGCGGTGTGACAGGGAGTTACTGCTTTCTGTCTTATTAAATCACTCTTATGATCAGCTCCAATGAAAGGGGAACAATTTATCAGCTTGCGCTCTGTTATATCTCAGCTGATGTTACTATAGGATGGGACGATCCCAGGATGGAACCCTGACTCAAAACAACTTTTACTTTTATTTTAGAAAACGTGGCCAAACAGAGCCACAGGACTGCAACCACCTTTTAACAACAAAAATACTTACTGTGGCGCAACAGTTTGCACTGCTGCCTCACAGCGCCAGGGACCCGGATTCAATTCCGACCTTAGGTGACTGTCTATGTTGAGTTTGCGTGTTTTTCCCGTGTCTCTGTTGGTTTCCTCCACGTGCTCCAGTTTCTTCCCACCTCACAAAGATGTGCAGGTTAGGTGGTAAATTGCTCCTTGATATCTAAAGCTGTGTTTTTCAAACGTTTTTTTCCCGGGGCCCACATTCGCCAACCAGCCGACCTTCAGTACCCACGTATGCTGACCTTGTGCCGTAACTCTCTCTCTCACACACACAAACTGTGTAGTAACTCTCGCTTACATACCTATTCCATCTATTCACTGCCCCCCTTGTGTGGGAATCAGTGCGTGAATTCCATGCAACGACCAGATCTCAATCGAAAGAGAACATAGAACATAGAACAGTACAGCACAGAACAGGCCCTTCGGCCCTCGATGTTGTGCCAAGCATTTTCCGAAACCAAGATGAAGCTATCCCACTCCCTGTCATTCTGGTGTGCTCCATGTGCCTATCCAATAACCGCTTGAAGGTTCCTAAAGTGTCCAACTCCACTATCACAGCAGGCAGTCCATTCCATACCCTAACCATTCTCTGAGTAAAGAACCTACCTCAGCCATCCTTCCTGTGGGCAGCACGGTAGAATTGTGGATAGCACAATTGCTTCACAGCTCCAGGGACCCAGGTTTGATTCCAGCTTGGGTCACTGTCTGTGCGGAGTCTGCACATCCTCCCCGTGTGTGCGTGGGTTTCTTCCGGGTGCTCCGGTTTCCTCCCACAGTCCAAATATGTGCAGGTTGGGTGGATTGGCCATGATAAATTGCCCTTAGTGTCCAAAATTGCCCGTAGTGTTGGCTGGGGTTGCTGGGTTGTGGGGATAGGGTGGAGGTGTTGACCTTGGGTGGGGTGCTCTTTGCAGGAGCCGGTGCAGACTCGACGGGCCGAATGGCCGCCTCCTGCTCTGTAAATTCTATGATAATTCTATGATATATCTCTCACCCTGAACCTTATAGTTATGCTCCCTTGTAACAGCTACATCCATCCAAGGAAATAGTCTTTAAACATCCATTCTATCTATCCCCCTCATTATCTTATAAACCTCTATTAAGCCACTTCTCATCCTCCTCCGCTCCAAAGAGAAAAGCCCTAGCTCCCTCAACCTTTCCTCATAAGACCTATCCTGCAAACCAGGCAGCATACTGGTAAATTCACCTTTGCACCCTTTCCAATGCTTCCACATCCTTCCTATAATGAGGTGACCAGAACTGCACACAATACTCCAAATGTGGTCTCACCAGGGTCATGTATAGTTGCAGCATAACCCCACGGCTCTTAAACTCAAGCCCCCTGTTAATAAACACTAACACACTATAAGCCTTCTTCACGGCTCTATCCACTTGAGTGGCAGCCTTCAGAGATCTGTGGACATGAACCCCAAGATCTCTCTGTTCCTCCACATTCCTCAGAACCCTGCCGTTGACCCTGTCATCTGCATTCAAATTTTTTCTACCAAAATGAATCATCTCGCACTTATCAGGGTTAAACTCCATCTGCCATTTTTTGGCCCAGCTCTGCATCCTATCAATGTCTCTTTGCAGCCTACAACAGCCCTCCACCTCATCCACTACTCCACCAATCTTGGTGTCATCAGCAAATTTACTGACCCGCCCTTCAGCGCCCTCCTCCAAGTCATTCATAAAAATCACAAATAGCAGAGGACCCAGCACTGATCCCTGTGGTACACCGCTGGTAACTAGTCTCCAGTCTGAAAATTTTCCATCCACCACCACCCTCTGTCTTCTATGTGATAGCCAGTTACTTATCCAATTGGCCAAATTTCCCTCTATCCCATACCTCCTTACTTTCTTCATGAGCCGACCATGGGGAACCTTATCAAACGCCTTACTAAAATCCATGTATACGACATCAACTGCTCTACCTTCATCTGCACACTTAGTTACCTCCTCAAAGAATTCAATCAAATTTGTGAGGCAAGACCTACCCTTCACAAATCCATGTTGACTATCCCGGATTAAGCTGCATCTTTCCAAATAGTCACAAAACCTATCCTTCAGGACCTTTTCCATTATCTTACCGACCACCGAAATAAGACTAACTGGCCTATAATTACCAGGGTCATTCCTATTCCCTTTCTTGAACAGAGGAACAACATTCACCACTCTCCAGTCCTCTGGCACTATCCCCGTGGATAGCGAGGACCCAAAGATCAAAGCCAAAGGCTCTGCAATCTCATCCCTTGCCTCCCAAAGAATCTTTGGATATATCCCATCTGGCCCAGGGGACTTGTCAACCCTCAGGTTTTTCAAAATTGCTAATACATCCTTCCTCAGAACATCTACCTCCTCCAGTTTACCCACCTGAATCACACTCTCATCTTCAAAAACATGGCCCCCCTCCTTTGTGAACACTGAAGAAAAGTGTTCATTCAACGCCTCTCCTATTTCTTCTGACTCCATGCACAAGTTCCCACTACTGTCCTTGACTGGCCCTACCCTCGCCCTGGTCATTCTTTTATTTCTCACATAAGAGTAAAAAGCCTTGGGGTTTTCCTTGATCCGACCCACCAAGGACTTCTCATGCTCCCTCCTAGCTCTCCTAAGCCCTTTTTTCAGCTCATTCCTTGCTACTTTGTAACCATCAAGCGACCCTACTAAACCTTGTTTTCTCATCCTTACATAGAACATAGAACATAGAACATTACAGCGCAGTCCAGGCCCTTCGGCCCTCGATGTTGCGCCGACCTTGAAACCACTCTAAAGCCCATCTACACTATTCCCTTGTCGTCCATATGTCTCCATGCCCTTGCTACTCTCTGAGTAAAGAACCTACCTCTGACATCTGTCCTATATCTATCTCCCCTCAATTTAAAGCTCTGTCCCCTCGTGCTAGACATCACCATCCGAGGAAAAAGGCTCTCACTGTCCACCCTATCCAATCCTCTGATCATCTTGTATGCCTCAATTAAGTCACCTCTTAACCTTCTTCTCTCTCACAAAAACAGCCTCAAGTCCCTCAGCCTTTCCTCATAAGATCTTCCCTCCATACCAGGCAACATTCTGGTAAATCTCCTCTGCACCCTTTCCAATGCTTCCATATCCTTCCTATAATGTGGCGACCAGAATTGCACGCAATACTCCAAATGCGGCCGCACTAAGAGTTTTGTACAGTTGCAACATGACCTCATAGCTCCGAAACTCAATCCCTCTACCAATAAAAGCTAACACACCGTACGCCTTCTTAACAACCCTCTCAACCTGGGTGGCAACTTTCAGGGATCTATGTACATGGACACCGAGATCTCTCTGCTCATCCACACTGCCAAGAATCTTACCATTAGCCCAGTACTCTGTCTTACTGTTATTCCTTCCAAAATGAATCACCTCACACTTTTCTGCATTAAACTCCATTCAACCTCTTTTGTGAACCATGGTTCCCTCACACGGCCAGTTCCTCCCTAAATGCTGGAAAACCTTAGCAGGTCTGGCAGCATCTGTAGGGAGGGAAAAGAGCCAACGTTTCGAGTCTGATGACTCTTTGTCAAAACGGAGTCTGCACGTTCTCCCTGTGTCTGCGTGGGTTTCCTCCGGGTGCTCCAGTTTCCTCTCTGTAGCGCACAAAGACTCCGTGAGACGAATAGAGTGAAGTCAATGAGGCTTTATTAAGCGTGTCTGTTCCCCCGCAGCTCGATAGTAGAATGGCCTGCGGGGGAGGACTCCGGCTTCTTATACTCCGCCTTCAGGGCAGAGCTAGAGGTCAACGGCCAACCAGGACCCGGGATCTGTCAGCCAATGACATTAGGGCTTCCAGTCCCACATGACCCCTAATACATACTACCACATTCACCCCTTGTCAAAAATGAACCCGGCGGGGTGATGCTTCGCATGGTGGTAAGGGTTTACAGGGCTGGTCCTGGGAGGAAAACATTCATATGGCAATACAGTATGTACAATTTTGTCCTGTTTCAACTATTTACAGAAGGTATCGGGAGAAAAGCAAAATGTTCTTGTGAAAAGTCCATATTGATTTAGATCGACGCCACGAGTCGGTCGGGCGGTCTGGTCGTCTGTGTCGATCGCCTCGGCCCCGGTGGTAGTGGTGGTGCTTGTACCGGTGTTGTCGTCTCCGGGAGCCTTACGGTTTCAGCTTGGGCTTTATTCTTGGTCAGGCCTGAGGGGAGGGGAACCGACCCTCCTGGGAAGGGGGCGGTCGCGGGGTGCGGCGGTGGCAGGAAGGGGGGGGGGGGGGGGTTGGGTGAATGGTGTCGGGGGGGTGTGTGTGTTGCCGGCGGGCGCCAGATCCCGCAGGGAGACCGTGTCCTGTCGGCCGTCGGGGTACTCCACGTAAGCGTACTGCGGGTTCGCGTGGAGGAGGTGAACCCTTTCGACCAACGGGTCCGCCTTGTGTGCCTGCACATGCTTTCGGAGCAAGATGGGTCCTGGGGCCGCCAGCCAGGTCGGCAGCGACGTTCCAGAGGAGGACCTCCGTGTCGGGGTGGATAAAGCTCTCCGTGCTCCCGGAGTCGACTAGGCATGGTGTCTCGTGCCCGTTTATTAGCACCGTTGACGTCGTCGTCTGGAGTGTCCGGGGCCGAGCTTGATCGAGCGTAATTGAAGCGAGACGTGGTTGTAGTAGTGGAGCGTCTTCCTCGAACCCCGTGGAGCCGTCGACACTGGGGTCCGTTGTTGCCGTCCAAGATGGCGTCGGGGATGAACAAAATGGCTGCCCCCATACATTGCACATGGCTGGGGGTCACAAGATGGCGGCGGGGGTGGACAAAATGGCCGCCCCCACGTGTCGTACAGGTCTGGGGTGGTCCAAGATGGCGGCGCCCTTCCTCCCCTCGTGGTGGCCGGGACCCAAAATGGCGGTGTCTGCGGGTCGCACATGGGGCGCTGGGGGGGTTGGGGAGCGTTAGGACCGCGCGGGGCTCCCTCAGCTCTGGGGACAGCGGTGGTCGGGACCCAAATTGGTAGCGCCGGCGGGCCATACGTGGGGACGGGGGGGGGGGGGGGGGAGGGTTGGGGAGCGTAAGCGGCATGCAGGGCTCCCTGTTCTCCCGGGACCGCGGTGGTCGGGACCCAGAGTGGCTGCGCATGCGGGTCGTACATGGGGCGCAGGGGGGGTTGGGGAGCGTAAGCGGCGTGCAGGGCTCCCTGTTCTCCCGGGACAGCGGTGACCTCGCGGGACCGGCACACAACCGCAAAATGGCCCTTTTTCCCGCAGCTCTTGCAGATTGCTGCGCGGGCCGGGCAGCGCTGCCGGGGGTGTTTCGCCTGGCCGCAGAAATAGCAGCGGGCGCCCCCGGTGCGACTTGGTGTTTGGACCGCGCAAGCCTGTGGGGTGTCCGGGGGGGGGGGGGGTTTGTCGCGACGGGTACGTACGGAGCCCAATGGGCTGCCGCGCAGTCGGGGCCGTAGGTGCGGGTATTACGCGCGGCCACGTCTAGGGAGGCTGCTAGGGCCCGTGCCTCTGAGAGTCCTAGCGACTCTTTTTCTAGAAGTCTTTGGCGGATTTGGGAGGAATCCATACCTGCCACAAAAGCATCGCGCATTAACATGTCCGTGTGTTCATTTGCGTTCACCGAAGGGCACCTGCAGGCTCGTCCCAAAATCAGCAGCGCGGCGTAGAATTCGTCCATCGATTCTCCGGGACTTTGCCGTCTCGTCGCGAGCTGGTAGCGAGCGTAGATTTGGTTAACTGGGCGGACATAGAGACTTTTCAGTGCTGCGAACGCCGTCTGGAAATCCTCCGCGTCTTCGATGAGGGAGAAAATCTCCGTGCTTAACCTCGAGTGCAGGACCTGTAGTTTTTGGTCTTCTGTGACCCGGCCGGTGGCCGTTCTGAGGTAGGCCTCGAAACAAGTCTGCCAGTGCTTGAAGGCTGCTGCCGCGTTCACTGCGTGGGGGCTGATCCTCAGGCATTCCGGGATGATCCTGAGCTCCATAGTCCTTTTTAGGCACGCTTAATAAATTGTAGCGCACAAAGACTCCGTGAGACGAATAGAGTGAAGTCGATGAGGCTTTATTAAGCGTGTCTGTTCCCCCGCAGCTCGATAGTAGAATGGCCTGCGGGGGAGGACTCCGGCTTCTTATACTCCACCTTCAGGGCGGAGCTAGAGGTCAACGGCCAACCAGGACCCGGGATCTGTCAGCCAATGACATTAGGGCTTCCAGTCCCACATGACCTCTAATACATACTACCACACTCTCACAGTCCAAAGATGTGCAGGTTAGGTGGATTGGCCATGATAAATTGCCTTTAGCTTTGACAAACAGTCATCGGACTCGAAACGTTAGCTCTTTTCTCTCCCTACAGATGCTGCCAGACCTGCTGAGATTTTCCAGCATTTTCACTTTCGTTTCAGATTCCAGCGTGCGCAATAATTTGCTTTTGACCAGATCTCAATCTTTGTCTGCAAATCAGCTTAGTACGGACTACGAAAATAAAATTCATGTGAAAAGGATTTCATTTATCATTGCAAGTGGTTAGAAATAAATACATCTCAATTTCTTCAACCTCTAAGCTGACATTCTGTCAAACTTTTGTATATTTTGTTTTTGGAGATGTGATGAGTGAGATCAGTTTTATAATCTGGAGAGACGTGCATGTAGACAAAGGAAGGGATTGTCTCAACTGTTCCGGAATACACTGGTCACTAGCAGACTCATTGGCAACCAGGTCTCACCGGTAACTGGCAAGACCATCCCAAAAATGACACAGAACCCAGTGGCATTTACAGAATCATCATTTGGTTCCACAAGTATCTCCAGAGTACAGAGTTAGCTGGAGCTTTGAGGGATTAGATTCAAGCATCATTGTTCCAAAACAGAGTCTGGCTTGATTCTGCATCTAAATGGGCAGCACAGAAGCACAGTGTTAGCACTGTCGCTTCACAGCTCCAGGGTCCCAGGTTCGATTCCCGGCTTGGTTCACTGTCTGTGCGGAGTCTGCAAGTTCTCCCTGTGTCTGCGTAGGTGCTCCGGTTTCCTCCCACAGTCCATAGATGTGCAGGTTAGGTGGATTGGCTATGATAAATTGCCCTTAGTGCCCAGAAAGAAAAAAGGGTAGGTGGGGTTACTGGGTTAGGGTGCTCTTTCTAAGGGCCAATGCAGACTTGATGGGCTGAATGGCCCCCTTCTACACTGTAAATTCTATGATTCTAAATGCACTGCATTAACCATGTCCCGTTCGCTCATGCAATGCTGCTGACTCCAGGATCTGCTGACTGTAATATTCCAACTCCACCTCTTGACAAATCTGCTTGTGACTTTGACCTCTCATTGCTATTGGGAATTGAGCTGTTCCCCTGTGTCCGATCTTCATCTGCGTGATCTTCTGGGCCATCATAGAACCTTTCTCCACCATCATCTGTTGCAGAGTCTGGGCCATGCTCTTCCGTTGTGCTACGCTCAACGTGAGCTGCCTCCAGAATAAGGTTTAGTTCTTTCAATAACACTTGCTTGAGCTTTAGATTTTTCCAGAGTCCCAATGACGAACTCTACCTGGCGCTGCAGAACTTTGTCAGCTGTCTGATATTGACAACATGCTGCACTATCTGGGGGCCCATCTGTCCCTTGCTTTAGCGATGCCAGGAAACTGTACTGCTCTGGAACATTCTGAATTGAGCCTCCATCACGAGTCATCTTCTGATCGCTCAGCGACCCTCCCGACACCCTGGGTCGCGACCCACACTTTGAAAAACGCTGGTCAAAAGGTTAGGTGGGTGTACAGGCATAGGGCAGGGGATTGTGCCTAAGTAGGGTGCTCTTTCAGAGGGTCAGTGCAGACATGATGGGCCAAATGGCCTTCTTCTGCCCTGTAAGGATTCTATGAAATCTGCAAAGTTTGACTGTAATACCATACTCCTTCACTCCCACCTATTTTCACAAATGTACACCGATTTTAAGGATAGCGCAGGTTACACAATATATCTTATGCTATAATGTTCTCAGTAAACACACAGCCCCTGTAACTCAGAAGGCTAACTGTGGTCAGACAAACCCCACTCTGAAACCCAGTGGTCGATGCCACTCAGTCGCAACTTGTGTAGATTCCCCCTCAAATCCCCCCAGATGATTATTACACCTTGAACCAACTGATCTTAACTAGACACCGGCTTCCATACGAGTGTTTCCAAACTCCACTCCACGTGCACTCAAGCTTCCCTACACAATCTCTCAAGTGCTCAGGGCCCAACCAAATATCATGGTTCCAAAAACCGGAATAAGGACACCAACCTTATAATTGCTTCAGATATCTGGCTTTTCCCCAACCAATTTCATCCAGTCTGCCTTTCCAGGTTTGCCTTTAACTTCAGCAAGCAGTACCCTGTTCCAATTCCTCTGTCCATTTCACTCCAGTTTCCTGGAACTTCTCCTTTTTATTCCCAGATTTCTATAACTAATTGTTTATAATTTCAGGGACTTGCATTCTTCCCCATTATTCTATTGTCCTGCTTCTGGTAGAACTAAGAGAGCTGTTCTCTCTGTAGCTGCTAAGTTCTGACTGCCTGGGTCCAGCTATACTAAAAACATGAGGGGCGGGATCTTCCGGCTGTTCACGGTGGTGGAAATTTCTCGTCCTGCTGACGACGCACCCCCATCGAAGGTTTCCCAGCGGTGTCTGGTGGATTCAATGGGAAATCCTATTGACAGCAGCGGCACTAGAAGATCCTGCCACCAGCCAATAGTGGGCTGCCTCCCACCGCGAAGAAACACGCCATAGAATCTCACCCAAGGTTTTCCCCCCCTAAAGGTGGCCCCTGGTTGCTAAGCAACAGCTCATTCTTCTCCCAAGCTCCTGTTTACTTTCCATGCCATAAACTCTCTAAGAACAATAGAGACACATTTTAAAATGAAACCAAAAACCCCCATACATGCAAACACCTTTGTTTAACATGACTCCAACTAGAGTTTTTCCCTTTCTTACAGGGTTAATGGGTAGCACCTTCGCCTTTGAGTCAGGAGTCCACGGGTTCAAGCTGCATTCCGGAGGCGTGAGCATGAGAACAAGGCTGACACTGCAGTGCGGACTGAGGGAGTGCTGCACTGTTGGGGGTGTTATCCTTTGTCAAGCTGTTAAACCAATGCCCCTGCCCCCCAGTTCCCTTTCCGTAGGATGTCTGCGTCCAGTACATCCTCTAGCAGTGATTGTTGTTGTGGTCGTGGATACATCCCCGTTTCCCTGTGTAGAGGTCAGTGTCCCCCCGTCCTGTCTCCACCTTCTAAGAGTGGCATCCATTCTCGCTGGCATGAACATGTGGTTGTTGCAGATGGGGGCCTTGTCGAACATTTTGCTGAGCCTGAAGTTCTGTCGCAGTTGGTTCCATGACTGGAGTGTTGCTACCACCACTGGGCTTGTTGAGTACTTATTCGGTGGGGGTGGGAGTGCCGCCATGGCTAGGGCCCGGAGGCAGGTCCCTCTGCAGGAACCCTCCTCCAATAGCAGCCACTCAACTTCTGGCTCCTTTATGCACCACTTTACCCTCTCCGCGGTTACCGCCCAATATTGTAGGTTTGGGAGGGGTAGGCCACGCATGGATCTCGTTCTCTGCAGTACTCTTTTTGGGATCCTTGCATTCTTCCCGTGTTATGGGCCAGGGTTTAGAGAACCCCAAAGTGTATCATGGAGTTCACCTCACCCACAACTTTTAATAGATTGTGGTATGGGGAGCACACGGCCCACTCTACAGGTGTGGTACAACAGAAATGGAAAAATATTTTTTAAAGCAAAACAATGTTTATTCTATGCACCTTTTTCACCTTTTAAAAATATACAGTGAACATCTTAGCAACCATTAATTGAAATACAACCCCCATAGACTACAACACTAAGTAATCCTTTAAGCTTTCCTTTTAACATCCATATGACTTAAAAACAAAACCTTTAACAGAAGCACATCAGGTTAAAGTCACTACTGAAAACATTTATAATTCTGAATTCACCAAATGATAAAGAGATAGTCTTTTCATGGCAGAGAGAACAGCAGTACAGCTGCTGTGTCTGGCTTCAGCTCCAACACTGAAAACGAAACTAAAATACATCCTGCAGCAAACAGCCTAAAACGAAAGTAAAAAGCTGACACAGCCCAGCTCCACCCACACTCTGACATCACTGCAGTAGTAAACACCCATTTCTTAAAGGTACTCTCACTACAGATATTTATATACACATCCATTTATAAACACCCATTTCTTAAAGGTACTCTCACATGCCACGTCCCCCCACACACAAACACCATAAACAGTTTATCCAGTGAGTTGAAAAAGTCCTTGGGGATGTAGATTGGGATGCATCTAAACAGGAGGAGGAACCTGGGCAGTACGTTCATCTTGATCAGGTTCCACTTGTGGATCCCTGCCCAGTATTGAGTGATTTGGATCCCCAGGTAGCAGAATTTGTGTTGGGCCTGTTTGAATAGCGTTCCCTCCAGCTCTGCCCCTCCCCCTTTGTGGGTTCACCAGGAAGATCTCGCTTTTGCTCAAGGTTAAATTTGTAGCTCGAGAAGGCTCCAAACACTTTCAAGAGCACCGTGATTCATTCCTTGCTGCTTTGCGGGTCCAAGCTACAGAGGAGCAGGTCATCTACATAGAGCAAGACTCTGTGCTCTCTGTCTCCTTTCTGGATCCCCTTCCAATTCTTTGCCTCCCTAAGCATGATCGCCAGTGGTTCGATTGCTAGGGCGAACAGTAGTGGGGACAATGGGCATCCCTGCCTTGTCCCTCTATGCAGCTGGAAGTACATAGAGTTGGTGGTATTTGTCCGTACACTGGCTGTGGGAGCGTTGTACAGGAGTTTCTCCCAGGTGAACCCTCTTCCAAGCCCGAACCGCTCCAGTACCTCTATGAGGTACTTCCATTTGAAGGCCTTTCCAGCGTCCAGGGAGATGATCACCTCAGGCGTTCTCTCCCCGGATGGGGTCATGATCACATTCAGCAGGCGCCTGATGTTCAATGTTAGCTATCTACCTTTGACAAAGCCCACCTGGTCTTCTGCTACCACCTCTGGTACGCAGTCTTCCAGCCTCTTGGCTGGGATCCTGGCCAGTATTTTCACGTCTGCGTTTAGCAGCGAGATGGGTCTTAGGAATCACATTCTGTTGGACCCTTTTCTTTCTTGGGTATCAGCGAGATTGGGGCTTGTGCTAGCGTAGGCAGCAGGGTGCCCCTTGCCAGTGAATCTGTGAACATTTCCCGCAGGTGCGTGGCCAGTGCTGTCGTGAATCATTTGTAGAAGTCCGCCGGGAACCCGTCTGGTCCCGGCAGCATGAAACAGAATAATAAGAGTTTTCTGCCTTACTATTGTACCTGAAATGAAGGAGATATCTGCTAATTTTCTGCTAATTTGCTGAAGCTGACATTTCTTAACCGAGGCTCCCATTCAATGAACAGGAGGTGTGAATGAGTTCACAAGCGGATTAATTCAGAAAACGGAACGATGGCACTTATCAGCAAAGTAGGAATGGTGCGAGACTGAATACACAGCACGATCAATGAACCACACAGGAAACTGGGTGACTCATAGCTTTAAAAAAAACACCTCAAAAGTCTGAAACTCAAAAAGGCTTTGAATCCAGTCAAATACATTGACAGGAGTCTCCTAGCAACCTCCATTCTGTTCATCACTCAATTGGCTCACAGTTCAATCTATAGCTTTCTCTGATTTTATTCCTTTATATTTTAGGTCTCAAGAATGATATATATGGAGGCACTTAATTAATTCCTCTTGCCTTGTCAATACTTTAAACATTGCAATCTCAAGGCTTTATTTCCCTGTTCACCTTTATGCTATGAGTCATCCCTCTGTCTCCAAAAATAGTTTTTAATGCGTTTTTTGGTTTCCTTAGCACCACCTGAAATTCATTGCACGGGGAGATTAACTACTGGCAGGCTTCAGATAATGCCGCTTTATTTTTGTATGCCCTTTCTACCTTCAGGCCGAAGTCCCAGTTGCTGTCCCTCTTTCCACTAGCTCAGGCTTCCTTTGAACACTAAACAAATACCTGGAATGGGTGGGCTGTTTTCTAAGGAAAGGCTGGACAGGCTAGGTTTGTATCCACTGGAGTTTCAAAGTTGAGCTGCTCGCAGAAAACTACTTTTCACTGTACCTCGGTACACGTGAAAATAAACAAATCCAATCCAATCCAAAGAGTAAGAAGTGAATTGATTGAAACATATGGACGATGTTTCGTCTTGTGGGAAAATCTAGAACTGGGCGTTGGACCAGAGTGAAGTCCCACGGGACTGGGTGGTGTCCAGGCATGGATGGTCATTGCTGCAGCCTTCAAGGCAGCTATCTTGCTGCGCACCCCACTGACCACCTACCTTGACCTTGGTTCTGCAGAGTGACACCAGCCATATGGGTGCCACCACCACCACCTCCATATCCTACCCTCCACCATACCAACCACTCCAACCAGCCGCCACCCGCTGGCAGGGCATCATGTAGTCTGCCCAAGGGCAATGCCAACAGCAGTCCCGGAAGTGCTGGACGAGGGTCACAGAGCGTATCACAGGCATGGGCAGTGCAAGCCGATGGTACCCCTGGCAGCAGGAATTGTCAAGAGGCCCCCACGGTGCCGGACAATGACGGGGTCAGGGGTGCAGGGAGGAGGAAGGATTCGCTGTGGGGGACATGCGCGGGCAGGATCCACGGTGCCAACTGGAGGCCTGGTTTGGAACGGGGTTACGCACCATGCCAACATGTCGGTCTTTCATCCCTGCAGACAATGGATATTGGAATTAAACCAGCAATGGTGACCCTCCTCCTATTCGCCGCAGCCCTGAGGGATGCACTGCAGCTGTACAAGCTGGAATTGCTCGAGGAGGAAGCTGAAGCAGTGGAGCCTGGCCCAGAGGAACAGGAGGAGGCCGCTGAGGATGGAGGTCCGGCCACCCAACAGACCGAGGAGCAGGAGGTGGCGGTGCAAAAGAGGCATGAGGCCTTGTGTGATCATCAGATCCGCTTCTTGCATGTCTGCGCCCAATACTCTGGCAGTGTACACATCACCTTCATCCTGGCACACCCGACGGTTCCTCATCTTTTAGAGGCGCACCCCCAGATGGGGGGTTGGCTCCTGTGCTTCGGTCGTGGCTGATGATGTCTATCCGGAGGCCACAGACGACACGGAGACCCGCTACAATGATGCCCATGCAGCGATCAGGGGCGTGATCGACCAGTGCTCCGGCTACCTGAACATAATAATCTTTATCAGTATCACACGTAGGATTACATTAACACTGCAATGACGTTTTTGTGAAAATCCCCAAGTCCCACACTCCGGCGCCTGTTCGGGTATACAGGGAGAATTCAGAATGTCCAATCCACCTAACATGCACGTCTTTTGGGACTTGTGGGACGAAACCGGAGTACCCGGAGGAAACCCACACAGACATGGGGAGAACGTGCAGACTCCGCACAGACAGTGACCCAAGCAGGAATCGAACCTGGGACAATGGTGCTTGAAGGAGTGCTAACCACTGTGCTACCGTACCACCCTATGGGGTTCAGGTGCCTGGGCGGCTCTGGAGGTGCCCTCCAGTATGGCACTGGGAGGGTCGCTCGCATCATGGTGGCCTGCTGCGTCCTCCACAACATCGCGCAGAAGAGGGGTAAAGTGCTGGAGGAGGAGATGGAACACCAGCCCTCGTCTGATGAGGA
The DNA here is from genome assembly GCF_047496885.1 of Scyliorhinus torazame. Taxonomy (NCBI): domain Eukaryota; kingdom Metazoa; phylum Chordata; class Chondrichthyes; order Carcharhiniformes; family Scyliorhinidae; genus Scyliorhinus; species Scyliorhinus torazame. Next base: position 122,846,274 of record NC_092723.1, read on the forward strand.
GGATTCGGGAAGGGTGAGGATGGGCAGGACATGTGGCCCGGGCAGCACGGAAGGACGCACAACGTGTGAGCCAGGGCCAACGCGCACAGGGCGTTCTGATTGCCTCCAGGTTCAACGGCTGGGGAGGATTAGCCAGGGGCAAGGACACCCCACATCTACACTCCCCGGCCACCCCGCCGCCTGGAACCGCCTCCGTGATACATACCTGCCTCACTACGGGGTGCGGGCCCTGGGTTGGCAGTAACAGCGCCATGTGATGGAGGATGATGATAACCCACTCTGCGATAAGTTCTGGTCTCCACCTCGTTTGACAGCATCTGACTCCAGCCGAGGCTAGCACTTCCCACCATCAAACTCGGTGATCCGTGCATGCGAGCTCCCCATTCCATCACATTTTCCCATCGAATCCCTGGGGTGGCGGAGGTGGGGCTGGGGGTGGGACACCGGAACGGTGAGCTCTGGCTGAACCGTTGTCCCCAAACCAAGACCACCCTCAACAACCAACCATTCCCCAACCCCTGCGTCCCCTAAGCGGCCAGTCCAGCCCACCCCTCACACCCTTCTGACAGCGCACTGAGGCAGGTTGAAACGTTGTGCACAGGTGTTTCATGTGAAGACAGAAATACAGATTTGTGCCCCTAGCCCCTATCGCTAAACTGTGCCCTGAGCCCGTGCCGGCTTAACTGATGTCTACTTTTCTGTCCTTACGGGCCCTAACGCTACGTCTCGGTGGATCCCCAGATGGTTACAGCAGGAGTGGAGGTGGCCTGCTGTGATTCCCATCCTCCAACCTGGTACCCTTTGGCGGGAGAACGGGCCTGAATGGGTCCGGCTGTTGCTGTGTGCCCCAGGTGGCGTGGTGCCAGCGTGTTCTGCCCACTGCCCACCAGATGCACTAGGTGCCAGGAAGAGGGGAGTCTGAGGTGCTGCGGCCCCTCTTCTGAGGGGTTGCCAGGCACGGGCCCCATCACCTCCTCCTCCCTCAGGGTGCCCAGGCCCACGGGCTACTCCATGGGATGGGGGTGTGGAACCACGGGCCATGGTGAGTAGTCATTTGGTGCTCAGCTAAAATGCTGCCTTGCAGGCCACGGCAATGACGACCTGTACCTGGACACTGCCCCGGTCCCGTGGGGGTCACTCCAGTCCCACGACCCGACACCCCATCACCCACCCCCCGCCCCCCCCCAGCCCACAGCCTGCCCAGCCACTGTCAACCGGCAGCCCACAGTCGCGTCTCTGCGCATCCTACCTCCTCTCTCTCCCTCATCAGCCACGGCGCATCTTCCCCAAATTTTAAAAGCACAAGTGACCTTCGCCGTTGGGAATCTCCCCTCCGGTGGAGGTGGAGCATTGTGGAGGCCCCAGAGAATATGGGTCAGACCCGCTAATAATAATAATCTTCATTGTCACAAGTGGGCTTACATGAACACTGCAATGAAGTTACTGTGAAAAGCCCCTAGGTGCCACATTCCGGAGCCTGTTCGGGTACACGGAGGGAGAATTCAGAATGTCCAAATTACCTATTTACCTTACAGCACATCTTTCAAGGCTTGTGGGAGGAAACCGGAGCACTCAGAGGAAACCGACGCAGACACAGAGAGAACGTGCAGACAGTTACCCAAGCCTGGAATAGAACCTGGGACCCTGGCGCTGTGAAGCAACAGTGCTAACCACTGTGCTACCTTGCCGCCAATTAAGGGGCAATTTAGTGTTGCCGATTCACCTAGCCTGCAAATCGTTTTGGGTTGTGCGGGTGAGACCCACACAGACACAGGGAGAATGTGTAAACTCCTCATGGATAGTGACCCGGGGCAGGGATTGAACCCGGGTCCTCGGCAGCATGAGGCAGCAGTGCTAACCACTGTGCCCGTGCTGCCCCTGAATTATATGCTGATATTTAACTATGTTTATTGAGGGTCAGTTTTCAGCACCATGTCCGAGGCTCTGCATGTGGAACTGGAGCCAGGTCCCCTGGAAGCCATATTTGGGGTGTCGAACCTGGCAGAGTTGCAGACAGGAGCAGGGGCAGATGTTTTGGCCTTCACCTCATGGCTCGTAGGCAGGTCCTGTTGGGGTGGAGGTCAGCTTCTCCTCCCAGTGCCTCGGCATGGCTGGGAGTTCTGTTGGAGCTTTTGGCTTTGGGAAAAGGTAACATTTGCACAGAGAGGGCGGAGGAGGGGTTCCACCAGAGACTGGGGCCGAGGCGGGGTTGTTCATTTTATATTTTGGAGGCCTTGTTGCTGCCAAGGGGTGGGGGTGAAAGAGGTGCATTGGGTTTTGTTTATGTAAAGATGTTATAATGTGAACAAAATTATTTAACTATGTTACACAGTATGGTACGCAACCTCCCTTTCTCATTCAAGTCTCATAATGATATCAATTTACTGTATGTGCGGAGTGGAATGCATTGACGCCACTGTCGAGGAACCAGGGAATTGCGTATTGGCGTGAACCCGGTGCCCACCATGATTTCAGCATCAAACTGGTTCTCCGCCCGATCGTCTTTCCCGATTTTGACATCGACCAAATGGAGAATCCCGCCCAAAACCCTCAGCTACATTATTCCCACTCTCTGGAATCACTCCTTTCCTTGCTGGTTGTTGCTAATTTTTGAAAGGCCCTTTACCAGTGTGTCTTCGATCCTCTCCTACTGCTTGGTGCCTGCATTGTGTCCTGTATGGAGAACTTTTGAGATGGTCCTCATCCTTCTAATCCCTCCATGGCCTCGCTCCTCCCTATCTCTAATCTCCTCCTCCCCTTCAACCTCCGAAATTCAGCCATCCTCCAATTCTGGCCTTTGGAGTACCCCCAATTTTAATCTCTTCATTACTGATGGATATTCCTTCAGATGCCTAGGCTCTTAACTCTGGAATTCCCTCCCTTAACCTCTACCTCTTTTTCTTTCTTTTAAAATGTTTCACAAAAACGGTCTATATTGTAAGTTGTTGGGATGTGAGCATCACTGGCAAGGCTGGCATTTGTTGTCCATCCCTAATTGCCCTTCTCCAATCTACCCACCTAATTAAAGTACCTCTTAAATGCTTACACATCTTTCTTAAAGTGTTGTGCCCATATTTGGACACAATATTCCAGTTGAGGCTGAATCAGTATTTTGTAAAAGTTCACCATCTGCTTAATTGGTAAAGACCGATGCAAAGTACTCATTCAGCCATGTCCTCGGCATCCATGCATAGACCCCCTTTTTACTTCCCAAACATCCCACTCTTTTTATTATTTATACGCCCATAGAAAACGTCTGGATTCTCTTTTATGTTGGCTGCCAGTCTCTTCCCATACTCTCTCTTAACTGTTCTTAACTCTTTTCTCATTTCCCCTCTGAACCTTTTGTATTCAACCTGGTTTCCCTTGTATTATCAACCCCAGCACACTAATCTTTCAATATCACCACATTGCCACCTTCATCCGTCTTTTCCATGTCTTAAACATTTTACAACATGTAAATTCTGAAATTCTTTTCATGCTAGTCATATCATTGAACCCCTGGCAAAAAAATCAAGAGCTGTAAAACTGATCAAATTCACCCACAGCTAAATATTACATTGGTTAGTTTTGGTTTCATGTGCATTGTAACTTCTTACTGGTGAATACAGAACTTTTCTATTTGATTTCATTGGGAAGGTGAAGTTTTAGCATGCATTACAGGAAGGGTAAAATTCCCCTGATATACCTCAGTATGTACCTGATGTACCATAATGATTTCCCGTGCGACACATCTTCATGGTTTTCCTCCATCAAGCTGGCCAATTATTGTTGTATCATGTTGTGCTGTTGACTGTGTCTATTAGACTGTATTGAATTTCACTTAGGACCCTTAAGCCCTGACACTCAGAGCCGTCAGCTACCTGCTGAATCTGGGCTGGAGTTGAAGCCAGGTTTTGCGTTGGTAGATTTTATGCTAGAGAGTCACCTTGGGGAAATAAATATTCAACCTTCCTTCTTTAACATATTTTTACACAACGAGAATTGCAAATCTGGAATTCACTTCTTCCTTAAAGGACACGGAGGGTGGGCCACTAATCTTTTTACCCTAAGATTGATAGATTTTGGTTCAATGAGGGTTTGGAGCAAAGGTGGGTAAATAAATTTGAGGTACAAGTCACTGTGAGCTGATTAAACGGTGGAACAAGTTGGAGGGACTTCTGTAAGGTTGGTTATACAACTTTCCACACTATCATTCAGTCATTAATAGATTAAATGTTGAGGCCTCAGTACAGAACTCTGGGGACACCCACTTGTCAGATTCTGCCAATCAGAGAAAGTTCATGTTATCACCAGTCTGATCCTCCTGCTTCCCAACCAATTACCAATCCATCTCATAAAACTACTTCCAATATCATGAATCTTCTTCTCTTGCTAATAATTTCTTGTGCTGAACATTATTAAATATGTCCTGGTAGTCACTACAGACAGCAGACATAAAGTCTTAATGATCTAATGAATTCAAATCACATAATGCCTTGCCATGTAGGCCTCTCAGAACAGGATTAATATTTCTGGCAGAAAAAAAGTTACAGGCTGCTCTCAGATGGGGAGAGAAAAAAGTCGACTTTGACTTTTTGGCCATTGACTGACTGATATCCCAAACGTGTGGCAAACAGAGTATCGCTCGTTCGATGCATGAGCTGCATTAACATTCGACAAGCAAACTGCAGGCCACCAAACGGGCAGCATGAAGCAGCTCACAGAGCTGAAGCTCCTCAGTACCAGGCCTATTTGTTGACCAATGTTGGTCAGTGGATGGAAAGGGGGTTCACAGAGGGTGGGGGGCTTGTGACAGGAGCAGGCCAGGTTATTTTTGCGAGGCTTCTTCAATTGTTTTTGCCATTAAAGTTTAAAATCAACTACTGCCTCCTTGGCGTTCTTGACCAACAGTTTAGTCACAATTCCACGCATCTAGTCACTTCTGAGACTTACTTCATGTGGGATGGGCCTGTTGGGAGATTAGGTATTCTTCTCTTAATTCAATCATGGCACAAAATGTCATCATCAATTGGGGTAATGGTGCCATGATTAATATCAAGGGAACTGCCCTGTAAGTGGGATCAACCAGATTCCAACCAGCTGAGATCAAACCCCATGATCAGGATCAACCAGCTTCCAACCACCCATGGTTAACCATCTGTTAACCAGATCAACCAGTGCCCAAAGCACAGCTGGCTACTCGACTGGAACTGTTTTTTCCTTCTGGGAATGACTTTTCCTCCATCATGAGGTCAGAAGTAGGGATATTTGCTGATAAATGCACAGCTTTCAACACCATTCTCAACTCCTCAGGCACTTAAACAGTCCGTGTTCATGTGCAGAAAGACCTGGACAAGATTCAGGCGTGGGTTGATAATTGGCAAGCAACCTTCATGCCACACAAATGCCAAGCAGAAGCACCTTCCATACCACTGACTTCTGCCGCTTAGAAGGATAGGGAAGCAGATACATGGGATCACCACTCCTCTAAGCCATTCACTATCCTGACTTCAGTGTCATTGGGTCAAAATCCTGGATCTCCCTCCCTAACAGCACTGTGGGTGCACCTACATCTCATGGCTTTGTGCAAGAGGGCAGCTCAGCACCACCTTCTCAAGGGCATTTAGGGATGGGCAGTGAATGCTGGCCTAGCCAGTGATGCACATATCCCAAGAACAAATTTTTAAAAAATTGCTCCTCAAAAATGATTCCAAACATACCTTTCCAGAGTCACATTGGCTGCATTGCTCATGGAACAGGTCAGAGTATACTCCTAATACGGCAACTGGGGGTTTGAACATGATTTGCATACTTAAAGGGACTGACTGGCTGGGACAGAAATGTGCTCTGGTGCTCAATGATCAGCCCCTTTCAAAATGCCGCCCAGCTCATTGTTGCTGTTAAAGGATGTGTAATGGCTTTCAACCCCATTTTAGAGGCCATTACCACTCCATTAGCCACAGAACTAGAAATAAATCCCCAAATTCAGCAAAGAAGGACAAAGGGATTGATTAAGAAGGGAAAAATACAGTACGAAAGTAAGCTTGCAGGGAACATAAAGTCTGACACTAAGAGTTTTTATAAATATGTGGAGAGAAAGAGATTGGTAAAGACAAATGTAGAGCCCCTTCAGACAGAAACAGGGGAATGCATAATAAGGGACAAAGAAATGGCTGAGCAATTGAATACATACTTTGGTTGTGTCTTCAAAAAAGAGGACACAAATCAGATACCAGGAATGTTGAGAATGAACGGTTTAGTGAGAGGGAAGAACTGAGGGAGATCAATATTAGTAGACGAATGGTGCTGGGAAAATTGATGGGATTGAAGGCGGATAAATCCCCTGGGCCTGATGATCTGAATCCCAGAGTGCTTAAGGAGGTGGCTCTGGAAATAATGGATGCATTGGTGACCATCTTCCAGGATTCTATAGACTCTCTTTCCCTGCAGATTGGAGGGTAGCTCAAGTCACTCCGATATTCAAAAAGGGAGGTAGAGAGAAAGCAGGGAATTATAGACCAGTAAGCCATCATCAGTAGTGGGGAAAATTATTGAATCCGTTATCAAGGACTTTAAAGCGGAATATTTAGAAAGCAGTGGCAGGATCAGTCAGAGTCAGCATGGATTTATGAAGGGAAATCATGCTTGACAAATCTGTTGGAATTCTTTGATGATGTAACCAGTACAGTTGACAAGGGGGAGACAGTCGATGTGGTATATTTGGAATTTCAGAAGGCATTTGACAAAGTTCTGCATAGGAGATTATTGTGCAGAATTAAAGCGCATGGGATTGGGGGAAATGTATTAAGGTGGATAGAAAACTAGTTGGCAGAGAGGAAACAAAGAGCAGGAATTAATGGGTACTTTTCAAATTGGCAGGCAGTAACTAGTGGGGTACCACAGGGATCGGTGCTCGGAACCCAGCTATTCACAATATATATTAATGATTTGGATGAGGGAACAAAATGTAACATATCAAAGTTTGCAGATGATACCAAGTTGGGTGGGAGGATGAACAGTGGTGAGGATACAGGGATCCTACAGCATGATCTGGACAGGTTGGGTGAGTGGGCAAATCAATGGTAGATATAGTATAATTTGGATAAGTGTGAGGTTATTCACTTTGGAAGCAAAAACAGGAAGGCAGATTACTACCTGAATGGTTGTAAATTGGGAGAGGGGTGTGTGCAGCGGGACCTGGGTGTCCTTGTGCACCATTCACTGAAGGTAAGCATGCAGGTGCAGCAGGCGGTAAAAAAGGCTAATGGTATGTTGACCTTTATTGTGAGAGATTTCGAGTACAGAAGCAAGGATGTGTTGTGCAATTATACAGGGCCTTGGTGAGGCCACACCTAGAATATCGTGTGCAGTTTTGGTCTCCTTTTCTGAGGAGGGATGTTCTTGCTCTTGAGGGAGTGCTGCAAAGGTTTACCAGACTGATTCCAAGGATGGCGGGACTGTCATAGGAGGAGAGATTGACTAGGTTAGGATTGTTCTCGCTGTAGTTCAGAAGAATGGGGGGGGGATCTCATAGAGACTTATAGAATTCTAACTGGACTAGAGAGAGTAGACGAGAGTAGGGAAGATGTTCCTAATGGTGGGTGTGTCCAGAACCAGGCGTCACAGTCTGAGGATTTAGGGTAAACCATTTCGGACAGAGATGAGGAGACATTTCTTCACCCAAAGAGTGGTGAACCTGTGAAATTCATTACCACAGGAAGTAGTTGATGCTAAAACATTGAATTTATTCAAGAGGCGGCTAGATATAGCACTTGGGGAGAATGGGATCAAAGGCTATGGGGAGAAATCAGGATTAGGCTATTGAGTTGGATAATCAGCCATGATCGTGATAAATGGCGGAGCAGGCTCAAAGGGCCAAAAGGCCGCCTCCTCTTCTATGTATCTATGTGTGTAAAACAAGGGGAGAGTGAGAGAACTGAAAAAGATTTGTTAATGCACAAAATCCATGAAGAATGCAAATAATACCGAAGAAAGATAAAGACCCAACGGAATGTGGGTCATACAGACCCATCTCACTGCTGAACACGGATGCCAAAATACTGGCCAAAATCCTAGCCAAAAGGCTAGAAGACTGCGTACCAGGGGTGGTTGCAAAGGACCAGACCGGCTTTGTCAAAGGTAGACAGCTTACTTCGAACATCAGGCGCCTGCTGAACGTGATAATGACCCCATCAAGGGAGAGAACACCAAAGGTGATCGTCTCCCTAGATGCAGAAAAGGCCTTCGACAGAGTCGAATGGAAATACCTCATAGAGGTACTGGAGCGGTTCGGGCTTGGAACAGGATTCACCTTCTGGGTAATGCTCCTATACAACGCTCCCATGGCGAGCGTACGGACCAACAACACCAACTTCCAATTCTTCCAACTGCACAGGGGCACCAGACAAGGATGCCCACTGTCCCCGCTGCTGTTCGCTCTAGCGGTCGAGCCATTAGCAATTGCTCTCAGAGCAGCAAAACGCTGGAGGGGGATCCGAAGGGGTGGCAGAGAGCACAGAGTCTCACTCTATGCAGATGACCTGCTCCTCTACATTTCGGACCCATAAAGTAGTATGGACAGAATCATCGCGCTCCTGAAAGAGTTTGGCACCTTCTTGGGCTACAAACGCAACATGAGCAAAAGCGAGATCTTCCCGGTATACCCATAAGGAGGGTGGGCAGCACTAACGGATCTGCCGCTTAAACAAGCACAACACAAATTCCGCTACCTGGGGATCCGAATAGCCCATGACTGGAAAGGGATCCACAAATGGAACCTCACCAGTCTGACAGAGGAAGTAAAAAAGGACCTGCAAAGATGGAACACACCCCCACTCTCCCTCGCGGGGAGAGTCCAGACTATCAAAATGAATGTGCTGCCCAGGTACCTCTTCCTCCTTAGATCCATCCCGACCTACATCCCCAAGGCCATTTCCAAAGCACTAGACAAACTAATCATGGCATTCGTATGGGGGGATGCTCGGATCCCGAAGAAGGTCCTACAGAAAACAAAATCTGGGGGGGGGCTAGCCCTCCCAAACCTACAATTCTACCACTGGGCGGCGACGACCGAGCAAATAGGGGGATGGATCAAGGAGCCAGAAGCCGAGTGGGTGCGCGCGGAAGAGGCCTCCTGCATGGGGACCTCCCTCCGGGCCCTCGCCACGGCGGCACTCCCATCCCCACCCAAAAAACACTCCAGCAGCCCGGTGGTAATAGCCACTCTCCAGTCCTGGAACCAACTATGGCAACAATTTGGCCTGACCAAAATGTCGGACAAAGCTCCCATCTGCAACAACCATAGGTTCACACCAGCGCTGACTGACGCCACGACAGGACGGAGGGACACTGACAGTCAGGGACCTATACACGGACGGCAGGATCACAGCACTGGACGAACTGACGGAGAAATTCCAGCTAGCGAGGGGGAACGAGCTAAGGTACCTGCAACTCAAAAACTTCATATGAAAGGAGACAAGGACGTACCCACAACCGCCACGACAGACATTGCTGGAAGAGTTACTGGACACAAGCATCCTAGATAAAGGGAACTGTAGCGACATGTATGACTGACTGGTAGAAAGGGCCGACACCGTACTGGACGCAACAAGAAAGAAATGGGAGGAGGACCTGGGGATTGAAATAGGGTGGGAACTCTGGAGCGAAGTACTGCATAGAGTCAACTCCACCTTCACATGCGCAAGTCTCAGCAGCACCACCTAAAGCTGCAGACTGGCTGTCCGACCTCTCAGAATCTCCAAATGGAAAAAATAAAATTTGCCATCGGTGGGTCAGACGATGGCTTCCACAGAACGTGGGAGCCATTCACCCAATAGTTCCGGGACCTGTTTGTGGTCAACGAACATGCAGAAGAGTAGCCAGGTAGCCAAGAATCAGGGGAAAGTAGCCAAGGCGTGAGAGGGAGGGATAGACCGGGGAACGGGGGACGGGGGTTGGGGGGGAACAGCTAAACCTAAGAGAAAAGAAAGGCGAACCACATGATACACCATCAATAATACACAACGAGTGATAAACGTAACTGAGGCTTTAATACACTAAACAGCAAGCCTCCTGCCTCTGGACCCGAACTGGGTCCGTAGGCGGAGACTTGCCAGTTTTATACAGAAGCCCGAGGGGAGGAGCCACAGGCGGTGCCAGCCTGGACAAGCCCAGGCATGCACGATACAGCACAATGCATATAATACAATAATGTGGTTTACCACATTCACCCCCTGTTTAAAAATAGAGTCCGGCGGGCGTGAAGTGGTCTTAAAGGTCAAGTCTGTCGGGGGCCTTGACCTTCCGCCGTGTTCGCCTCAGTTCCACTGTGGTGTGGGCGCCAGCGTCGAGACTGCGTGTCCATTAGCGTGTTGGCATCTTCTTCTTTACCCAGATGTTGAGTCGGCGAAGGAGGGGGCGGTGTACGGGCGGAGGTGGTGGTGCTTTTCGCCGGTGGGCCTGCGGATGTCAATTCGCGAGGGAGGTGAGCAGGGGTGAGGGAAGATGGTGTGGGGTGAGGGAAGATGGTGTAGGGTGGGGGGTGGTGGTGATGGTCTCCGGGGAGTCCGCAGGAGCCAAATCCCGAAGGGAGACCGTGTCCTGCAGCCCATCCTGGTATGCCACGTAGGCATATTGGGGGTTTGCATGGAGTAGCAGGACCTTCTCAATGAGGGGGTCGGTCTTATGGCTCCTTGCATGCTGCCGGAGAAGAATGGGCCCTAGGACTGTCAGCCAGGACGGAAGCGAGATCCCAGATGTGGACTTCCTGGGGAAGGCAAACATACATTCATGAGGAGTCTCGTTAGTAGCTGTACACAGCAGCGACCGGATGGAGTGAAGTGCATTGGGGAGGACTTCCTGCCAGCGGGAGACTGGTAGACTTTTCGACCGTAGGGCCAGAAGGACGGCCTTCCAGACCGTCGCATTCTCCCTCTCCACCTGTCCGTTTCCCCGGGGGTTGTAGCTGGTCGTCCTGCAGGAGGCGATGCTTTTGCTGAGCAGGAACTGACGCAACTCGTCGCTCATAAAGGAGGAGCTCCGGTCACTGTGGATGTAGGCGGGGAACACAAACAGGGTGAAAAGACTGTGCAGGGCCTTGATAACGGAGGCAGAGGTCATGTCAGAGCAGGGGATGGCGAAGGGGAATCTACTTGTCAACGATGTTGAGGAAGTACATGTTACGGTCAGTGGAGGGGAGGGCCCCTTTGAAGTCAATGCTGAGGCGCTCAAAACTGCGGGAGGCCTTCACCAGATGTGCTCTGTCTGGCCGATGGAAGTGTGGTTTGCACTCCGCGCAGACCTGGCAGTCCCTGGTCACGGACCTGACCTCCTCGATGGAGTAGGGCAGGTTGCGAACCTTGATGAAGTGGAAAAAGCGGAGTGGCAGAGGTCGTTGTGGAGGGCCTGGAGTCGGTCTACTTGTGCGCTGGCACATGTACCGTGGGAGAGGGCACCTGGGGGCCCATTGAGCTTCCCGGGTTGTTACAAGAAATCATAGCTATAGGTGGAGAGCTCGATTCTCCACCTCAGCATCTTGTCATTATTAATCTTGCCTCGCTGTGTGTTATTGAACATGAAGGCAACCGACAGTTGGTCAGTGAGGAGAGTGAATCGCCGGCCGGCCAGGTAATGCCTCCAATGTCTCACAGCTTCTACGATGGCTTGGGCCTCCTTTTCAACGGAGGAGTGTCGAATTTCGGAGGCATGGAGGGTACAGGAGAAGAAAGCCATGGGCCTGCCCGCCTGGTTGAGTGTAGCAGCCAGAGCAAAGTCCGATGCATCGCTCTCCACTTGGAAAGGGATGGACCCGTCCACAGCGTGCATCGCGGCTTTGGCAATGTCTGCTTTGATGTGATTGAAGGCCAGTCGGGCCTTAGCCGTCAGGGGAAAAGTGGTGGATTTGATCAGCGGACGGGCCTTGTCTGCATAATTGGGGACCCACTGGGCAAAGTAGGGGCAGCACGGTAGCATTGTGGATAGCACAATTGCTTCACAGCTCCAGGGTCCCAGGTTCGAGTCCGGCTTGGGTCACTGTCTGTGCGGAGTCTGCACATCCTCCCCGTGTGTGCGTGGGTTTCCTCCGGGTGCTCCGGTTTCCTCCCACAGTCCAAAGATGTGCAGGTTAGGTGGATTGGCCATGATAAATTGCCCTTAGTGCCCAAAATTGCCCTTAGTGTTGGGTGGGGATGCTGGGTTATGGGGATAGGGTGGAGGTGTTGACCTTGGGTAGGGTGCTCTTTCCAAGAGCCGGTGCAGACTCGATGGGCCAAATGGCCTCCTTCTGCACTGTAAATTCTGTGACGTCTGTGACAACCCCAGCTTCTCTTCAGGGCCTTGGGGCAGTGGGGGAGGCGGAGTTCGAGGAGCGGGCGCATGTGGTTGGGGCCGGGCCCTAGGACTCCGTGTTCCACGATGTAGCCGAGGATGGCCAGGCGGGTTGTGCGGAAGACGCATTTCTCTCTATTATAAGTTAGGTTCAGGAGTTTGGCGGTGTGCAGGAAGCGCCGGAGGTTCTCGTCATGGTTCTGCTGGTCACGGCCGCAGATGGTGACGTTGTCTAGGTACGGGAACGTGGCCCGCAGCCCATACTGGTCAACCATTCAGTCCATTTCCCTTTGGAAGACCGAGACCCCGTTGGTGATGCCGAAGGGAACCCTGAGGAAGTGATAGAGGCGGCCATCTGCCTCGAAGGCAGTGTATTGGTGGTCCTACAAGCGGATAGGGAGCTGGTGGTACGCAGACTTCAAGTCGACTGTAGAGAAGTCCCGATACTGCGCAATCTGATTGACCATGTCAGATATGTGGGGGAGGGGGTATGCATCGAGCTGCGTGTCCCGGTTGATGGTCTGGCTGTAATCGATGACCATACGGTGCTTCTCCCCAGTTTTGACGACCACCACTTGGGCTCTCCAGGGGCTGTTACTAGCCTCAATGATCCCCTCCCTCAGGAGTCGCTGGACTTCCGACCTGATGAAGGCCCTGTCCTGGGCACTGTAGCGTCAGCCTCTGCTAGCGACGGGCTTACAGTCCGGGGTGAGGTTTGCGAAGAGGGAGGGTGGGACGGCCTTCAGGGTCACGAGGCTACAGATGGTGAGGGGGGTGGTCAGGGGTCCGTTGAACTTTAAGGTAAGGCTCTGGAGATGGCACTGGAAGTTGAGCCCCAGTAATAGGGCAGCGCAGAGATGGGGGAGGACGTAGAGCCTAAAGTTGGTGTACTTTGCACCTTGCACAGTGAGGGTCGCGACACAGTACCAGCGGATTTCTACTGGGTGGGATCCGGAAGCCAGAGAGATTTTCTGGGTTGCGGGAAGGATGGGGAGGGAGCAGCGCCTTACCGTATCTGGGTGTATGAAGCTGTCTGTGCTCCCGGAGTCAAAAAGGCAGGCCGTCTCGTGCCAGTTGATCTGGACGGTCATCGTGGACTTCGCGAGGTGGTGCGGCCGGGACTGGTCGAGTGTGACAGAGGCGAGTGTTGGAAGGCGGTCGGTAGGCTGGTCGGAGGTAACGGCGGCGAGTGTATGGTCGGGTGAGCAGGGCTCCCGGGAGGCTGCGGAGTGGTCCCAAGATGGCGGCCCCCATGAGTCGCACGTGGCGGGTGAGGTGCAAGATGGCGTCCAAGATAGCGGCCCCCGTGCGTCGCACGTATCGGCCGAAATTAAAGATGGCGGCGCCCATGGGTCGCACATGGCGGGTGGTGCGACAGCTGGGGGTGGCCCCAACAGGCAGCAGGCAGCGCTGCTGGGCCTAAAAGATTTAGTGGGGGGATCGGGCCTGGCAGGCTTATGCGAAGTGGCCCTTCTTCCCACAGCCTTTACAAGTTGCATTCCATGCCTGGCAGCGTTGTCAGGGGTGATTACTCTGGTCGCACTTCAGGCCTCCGGCATTGGCGGGCCGCTGCGCGGCGCAGGCTTGCGTCGCACCCTGGTTGGTTGATGGCTGCGCCCACGAAGCCCACGAGGGTGCCGCGCGGTCGGAGGTGGAGGCCCCCATGTTCTGGGAGGCCACCTCCAGTGAGTTGGAGAGTTGTACTGTCTCTGGGAGGCCGAGTGTCCCCCCTTCCAATAATCGTTGGCGGATATAGTTAGAGTGCATGCCCGCAACATAGGCGTCCCTGATCAGCAGCTCCGTGCTGGGTAGTCGATATCACCCGGCCGTCACAGTTCCGGCAGAGGATGCGCAAGGCACGCAGGAATTCTGCGAGTGATTCCCCAGGGCGTTGCCGTCTCGTGGCGAGGAGGTGCCTAGCATATACCTGGTTAACGGTTTTCATGTAATGTCCTTTTAGCAGCGTTATTGCCTCCGCATACGAGGGGGCGTCCCTGATGAGGGTAAAGACCCTTGGGCTCACCCGTGTGTGGAGGACCTGCTTCTTCTGGAGGTCTGTGAAGTCTTCGTTGAAGGATGCGAGGTACACTTCGAAGCAGCTTAGCCAGTGTTCAAACGTTTCTGTAGCGTTGGCTGCTTGGGGGTCCATTTACAAGCGATCAGGCTTGATGAGGAGTTCATCTTGAGTGAAGAGTCCATCTTTAGAAGTTTAGTGTATTAAATTGATACACCATCAATAATACACGACGAGTGATAAACTTAACTGAGGCTTTAATACACTAAACAGCAAGCCTCCTGCCTCTGGACCCGAACTGGGTCCGGAGGTGGAGACTTGCCACTTTTATACAGAAGCCCGAGGGGTGGGGCCACAGGCAGCGCCAGCCTGGACAAGTCCAGGCATGCACGATACAGCACAGTGAATATGAGACAATAACATGGTTTACCACACCACAGGAGAAGGGGAGGGAGCAAGGGGGCAGAAGGGGGGGGAGGGGGAGAGAAGAGGGAGGAGACAGTGAACAATAGAGGGAGTCTAGAGAGGTGGGGGGGGGGGGAGGCAAGGGAATGATAGCCGGAAGGAGGGCACAGGAAACATTAACAAACTTGACAAATACAGGAACAGAGAGCAAAGAAAATACGGGCGAAAGACAGGACGAGCAGCTGATGCGGAGGTGAACGCAAGATGACAACGGCAGCGAAAACCATCCGGGAGAAGCAAATAACAACACCAACACCAGATCCATTCGCATATTGTCCTTTCTGTATTGGACATAATTAATGTAAGGGTTTCTCCGACACCCAAATGTGTATGTACCTCCCCAGTTTCCCCCCCCCCACAAACAAGTGCCTACTTATGTGTTGAAAATAACATTGTCAACTACACAGAGTTGCTGTTGTTGAGCTAGTGCATAATACCCTACCAGTTTTTTTTGTGCTTTCTTCTCTTCTATATATATATATATTTTATTCTGTGTACATAACTAAATATAATTTGTTCTAAAAAACCAATAAAAAACATTTATTAAAAAAAAAGAATGCTAATAAACTTTAATTTGGAATTTATATTCTTCAAACACAGCCTTTCTTAAACAGATAGAATTACAAATCGGATTACTCCCAATTCTGGGCACAGTGATTGTGATTTGTGATTACCTCACGCTCAAGTAGCGTTCCAACCTGGTGCAGCCTCCTAATCTTGAGCAATTCCAGAGGGCAGTCCAGCGTTAAGTGAGCTGTTGGCTGGCTTCACAGTCAGCTGGGAGCTCAGTAACATGCATGCTGGCTCATGTTCCAACCAACCTCCAGAATCTGAAAGACAGCATGTTCCTCTTAAAGGGAAGTTGCTACTTACTGTCCAGGAGTTGACAAGAAAATCGACAACCCCAAATGGAGCAACAGCCAAGTGACAGGGCTCCCAGAGGCGCTGGAGTCCTTATTCCAGGAGGTCGAAAATATGGGGTATCAATGTTTCTATGGGGCGGTGGGGTGGGGGGAGGGGGGGGGGAGTGGTTGGGGAAGCCTGGTTGTGCCGCAGGAGGCTGTGGAGGCAAACCCTAAGAAGGAAATGTGAGCAGGTGGCCGGTATCTCCAATAAATGCCTCCTGTCCTGCCACTTCAGCAAGTGATTAAAATTATGAGGGGCATAGACAGAGTGGATAGTCAGAGGCTTTTCCCCAGGGTAGAGGGGTCAATTACTAGGGGGCATAGGTTTAAGGTGAGAGGGGCAAGGTTTAGAGTAGATGTACGAGGCAAGTTTTTTTACGCAGAGGGTAGTGGGTGCCTGGAACTCGCTACCGGAGGAGGTGGTGGAAGCAGGGACAATAGTGACATTTAAGGGGCACCTTGACAAATACATGAATAGGATGGGAATAGAGGGATACGGACCCAGGAAGTGTAGAAGATTGTAGTTTAGTCGGGCAGCATGGTCGGCACGGGCTTGGAGGGCCGAAGGGCCTGTTCCTGTGCTGTACATTTCTTTGTTCTTTTTTTGTTTTGATGCACTTCAGCAAGTGTAGCCACCTGGGATGGCCACTTCCAGAACACAAAATAGACGCTCACAAAGAATATAGGGAAATGTGGACAATGCTAGACAACAAGCAGGCACAGTGCCTGAATGTATACTTGGGAAGCAGTTACCAGACGGAATCAAAACTCTGGGTCGATTAGCATATTGATGGCCCATCTCCGAGGAACAAAGGACTAACACTCAGGTAGTTGATACTGTTACAGCCATCCCGGCGCCAGAAAGACACAAACAAAGCAAGGCCAACGGCCACCTAAGACACGCCCAGCCATCAGGGCACCCACCCCTTTATTGGTTATGATCGATAACAATGATCGAGAAGCTGCCCAATTAATTGGGACTAAGTTTAAGGCCCGCCTAAAAGCGCGCAAAGTCCCTCCAAGTACAAGAAGGAACCCCCACGAGAGATTCGCTCTCTTGAATTTGGCTCTCAGGCGGCGAGACCCATCCATCAGCATCCCTAGAAGCAAGTATGTTCAAGGTCAACGCTCGCTACCAGACGGACGACCTTAGCTGTTCGCCTGTTACCTCTTCGAACCCAACAGCCTCAGATCCGAACAACGGCCATTGTTCCTCTGACTAAGTGGGCACCCGAAGTTAAGTATAGGCGTTAGCGTTAGAAATAGTTTAGTTTGTAGTACTGTTGTGCATGAGTAGATCTTACTGTGTGTGTAAATAAATAGTATTGACTTTGAACTAACTAACTGGTGTATTGGCTCTTTGATCGGTATTTGGGTTGAACCTTGTGGCTGTATCGAAAGATACCTGGCGACTCTGTAAGTAGAAACATAATCCGGATGAAGAAAGGCGACCATATTGGCCGCCATATTTATAACCAGATAAACAGAGCAACACCTCTAATGAAGAAGCATTGTTTTAAATTTGACACTTGCAGCCACCAGCTCAGAGAGTGGCAATGCGTAACTTAAAAGGTTAGAATAGGGTTTGAATCAGCATGTTGTGAATCACTGGGCACGAATGATCAAGGGGAAAGGACAGAACATGTGCTCTTCCCTAGGGGGGTGACGTTGCGGATGAGCTGTTCTGCAGGGGTCTCGATTGATGGGTGGCTTACACAAGAGCAAGAGCAATGCAAACAGAGAAGCTTGGTGTATCGAGAGACCTACCAGAAAGCTTGCTGTCTCTGTCAAGGAGCATAGCTCCAAATTGGAAAATGTATCTCACTGAGCTTGGAGAACATCCTTTATAGAGCAAAGTGGTGGACAACTCCAGGAGAGCGCTCGTGGACCCAGCTGCGATTCAATGATTGGAGTTCGATGTCTCAGCTCCCCTTTTAGCGCAGGTAGAAGTCACTGACATCTGAGTGCTGCAGTGGAAGCTCAGGATTGTGTCATGAGATCAATCCCTTCCACCTTGCAGCTTCTGACTGCTAATATCATGGCTTTGGATCTGTGTTCACGGAGAATGTGGATTTTCATAGTATTTCTTTTTAGGTATTTTTATTCCACATTTTCAATATTTTTACAATTTGCAGCAAACACAAAACCCCCCCACCACATTAGGTGCCCCACCACCCACCTAACCCCTCCGTCCCTCCCCCCGCCCCAACCCCTCCCTCAGCTGTCAATGGCAACCAACTCTCCAAAATGCAAAATGAACAAACCCCACCTATTGTAAAACCCATCACTCGCCTCCCTCAGAGCAAATTTCACTTTCTCCAGGGCCAAAATCTCCAGCAGGTCCCCCCGCCACGCCGAGGCACAGATAAAATAAGCTGATCTCCACCCCAACAAGATCGGCCGGCAAGCGATCAGCGAGGCGAAGGCTGAGACCCCTGCACCCGCCTGCAACTCCGGCTGGTCCAATGCCCCGAATATGGCTTCTAGGGGACCGGGCTCCACGTCTACATGCAGAACCCCCGAAATGGTGCTGAAAACCATCCTCAAAAACTTTTCCAGCTTCGGGCAGGACCAAAACATATATACGTGTTTTGCAGGGTCCCTCCCACATCGCTCACAGACATCTTCCACTCCCTTGAACAGCCAGCTCATCCGAGACATTGTGAGGTGCTCCCTCGACACTACTTTCAGCTTTTAACTTCTGCAGCACCTCACACCACAATCCCTCTTACAGAGCCGCCAATTCCTCCCAATTCACCCTTAACCCGCTCCATGGACACCCAATCCTTCTCCAAAATCCGCTCGTAAATCACCGAGATGACCCCCCTCTCCAACCCCCCTGCTGACAGCACCGCCTCCAACAGCAAGAAGGCAGGGTGGACTTTCATATATAAAGTCTCAGGCAAGCGACCACTCGGAGGCGATGCCTGGAGCAAAAATGTGGTTTTGCTCAGCTTACTGTACATTCCTCCTACTGCCCAAAGGGTGTCCCATACCCGGCCCATACCTGTGCCTGGGTATTTATATCCCAGCATTGTCATGTTGGGTGTTCTGGTTCACAAACAAGCCAACAATGCTGGAAGTGGTGTAACACTATTTTATTAACTGTTCAACTAGGCTAACACACTGTAAACGTGGGTATAAGCAATACCAGCTTAACTGTGGACCCTTTCCTATCACTAGCTATGGTGAGTCACTCAGCACATGGTGAATGTCTGTGATGCAATCTGTGAGCTCTGTGCTCTGAGCTGGCTGCTGCTAGAATGAGCGGGAACTCTCCTGTCCCCTGTCTTTATAGTGCTTGTGCTCTCACTGGTGATTGGCTGCGGTGTTATGTATGCTGGTTGGTCCTACTGCATGTCCATCAGTGTGTGTATGTGATTGCACCATAATGGACTGATGTATATTATGACAAGCATGTCTTTAACAGAGGGGTTAGCCCTTCCTCTCACCTAGGCCACAGGGACTCTGATGTTACAGATCCCTGGGCCTCCTATGGGATTATAAGACCCCCCCCCCCTTCCGACTCCTGGTCGAACTGATCGATCTCCCGCATTTCCGAATCATCGGGCCCAGCGCCCCACTGGATACCACTGGCAACTGCTCTGGACAGAGGGAAACCACAGGTCTCAGGATCGGTGGTTAGTCCTCAGGTACCTGTCCCACCTGGATGCGGAGATGGTCCACGTGTTGATTTGAGTCCTTCCCTTGCACCCACACTGTATACAAGACCGGCCTGGTGCGTTGCATGACTGTTCCTGGAATGTATAACGCCCCCATCAGCAAAATTCCGGATGTAAACGGAGTCGCCAGCGGCCTCTTATGGGCCTGGCTCGCTGCGCTCCGGCTGTTCCTGCTGGTCGCGGACCTTATCGCTGATGTCTGCCAAAATGAGGCTCAACCACGTGTGCAAGCGACGATCCTTCAAGCGCTCTGCTGGCGTCACCCCGGTGGTAGCGTGTGCCGTGGTCCTACTGTGGAATTGATAGTGGATGAGGTGGGTTTCTGGTGAGCCCACGGTCTGTTTCCACATCTCCAGTTTGAAAATTTGTACGGCACGTTCTGCCAACCCATTCGAGGGCGGGTGATAGGGCACGGTGCAGTCATGACAAACTCCATTTTGCTTCATGAAATCCTCAAACTCTGAACTCGTGAAGGTGGTGCCGTTGTCCGATGCGAGGACCTCCAGGAGTCCGTGAATGCCGGAGTCGTTTGGTGGTGGCACGCGACGTCTTTGTCGCCATTCTGTGCACATTGAACCATTTAGAGTCTGCGTCCACTATCATTGGCACATTGCCCCCGGAAGGGGCCCGCAAAATCCATATAGTGGCAGGACCATGGCCGACCCAGCCATTTCCATGGGTGAAGTGGAGCTGCTGGAGCGAGCTTCTGGTTCTCCTGCAATGGGTACAATGTTTCGGCAAGTTCTTGATCGCCATGTCAATTTTGGGTCACTACGCGTAGCTCCGGACCAACATCTTCATTTTGCAGACACCAGTGTGTCCGCTGTGGAGGTTCTGCAAAATGGCTCGATAGCCACATTCGGGAATGACCACCCAGGAACGTCACAGGAGGATGCCGTCCACTACAATGAGTTCTGCCACCTTCATGGTAAAAGCCCTAAGGTCCTCCGGGAAGGCACGGTGCTGGGCCCCGTACAACACAATGTGATGGACCCTGGCCAGCAGCAGGTCCACCTGTTTCCAAGCCTTTACTGGGGCTGCCGTTACCGGTATTGAGTCCATGAAATGCAAAGCTGCGATCACCTCGTCCGATGCCGCTGGCGTGGGCGGGCTGGTGGGCAGTGAGAGGCGGCTGAGAGCAGCCGCGTGGCAATGCTGCAGCAAATACTGATACACCACCGGGAGGAGAGCCCAACACTGAATGTGGGCGGACGCCACTGGGAAAACGCCCTGTCCTCCTTGAATAACCCCAAAAGTAGTTTATGGTCGGTATAAGCCATGAACGCATGGCAGTCGACATGTTGATGGAATCGCGGAACGCTGAACATCAATGCCAACCCTTTGTTTTCTATTTGTTCCTAATTTTGTTCTGCTCCTGCCAACGTGCGTGAAGCAGACGCAATGGGCTGCTCGGTAATATCATCCACCATGTGTGCCAAAATAGCCGATCCCGTAGAGCGAAGCGACACAGGTGAGCGGCAAGGTTTTCGCCAGGTCGAAGTGTGTCAGCAGGTGGGAAGACGACAATCGCCGCTTTACTTTGGCAAACGCCCCCTGCTGAGGCGGGGCCCAAATCCACCACTGGCCCTTCTTCAACAACACGTACAGCGGGGCCAAAACAGTACCCAAATTTGGGATCAACTTCCCGTAATAGTCGACCAGGCCCGAAAATAAACGGAGCTCTGTGGGATCTCCTGGTATGGGTGCCTGTCGGATGGCCCGAATTCTATCGTCTACCAGGTGTAGTCCATGTCTGTCAACCCTGTCGCCCAAATAGACCACTTCAGTTGCATGGAACAGGCACTTTCCACACCGCGGGCAGACCCCAGCCTCCTCGAACCCACACAGCGCGTCTTCCAGGTTTTTTAGATGCTCTTGGTTGGAGGAACATGATTAGCACATTGTCCAGGTAAACCACCACTTGTGGCAAACCTCGGAGGATATTAGAACATAAAAACATAAGAACTAGGAGCAGGAGTTGGCCACCTGGCCCCTCGAGCCTGCTCCGCCATTCAATTAGATCATGGCTGATCTTTTTTGGACTCAGCTCCATTTTCCGGCCCTAACATCATAACCCTTAATCCCTTTATTCTTCAAAAAACTATCTATCTTTATCTTAAAAACATTTAATGAAGGAGCCTCTACTGCTTCACTGGGCAAGGAATTCCATAGATTCACAACCCTTTGGGTGAAGAAGTTCCTCCTAAACTCAGTCCTAAATCTACTTCCCCTTATTTTGAGGCTATGTCCCCTAGTTCTGCTTTCACCCACCAGTGGAAACAACCTGCCCGTATCTATCCTATCTATTCCCTTCATAATTTTATATGTTTCTATAAGATCCCCCCTCATCCTTCTAAATTCTAACGAGTACAGTCCCAGTCTACTCAACCTCTCCTCATAATCCAACCCCTTCAGCTCTGGGATTAACCTAGTGAATCTCCCCTGCACACCCTCCAGTGCCAGTACTTCCTTTCTCAAGTATGGAGACCAAAACTGAACACAATACTCCACAATATTCTCCATTATCCTCTGGAATATGGCACATGCTGACGAGACCCCAAATGGCAGCCTGGTATATTTGTACAACCCCCTTTGCGTGTTGATGATCACATATGTTTGGGAGGATGGATCCAATACTAACTGAAGATTGGCATTGCTCATATCGAGCTTGGTAAAAGTCTGTCTGCCGCTGAACCTCACATACAAGTCTTCGATCTTCGCCACCGGGTCTTAATCCCCACAAAGGCAGACGGACCCGTTGGGTTTCATTACCGGCACGACTGACGTGGCCCAATCTGCAAATTGCTCCTTGCGGATGATTCCCAGCTCTTCCAAGCGGTCCAGATCAACCTCTACCTTCGGCCTCAAATGGTAAGGAACGGGTTGGGCCTGAAAATAGCATGGCTGGGACTCCGGTCCACTGATATTCTGATGGAGGCTCCCCCGAATGGTGCACTGGCCCTCATAACACCCCTGTGAAATGTGCCAACTCCGTGTCTGGTCCAGCAGGGTGCATTTGGCATACTTGCTGCCAGTCTAGATGGAGGCGTTTCAGCCAGTCACACCCCAGGAAACTTGGGCCAGAACCTTTCACCACACTAGGTAGGCTCGCCGACTGGTATCCTTATTCCATGGGGACCTCCGAGGTGTCCACAATCTCCAACGGTTCCCCTGTATATTTCGCTAGCTGGCCGTTGGTACCCTTCAATGCCAAGACGCGTGTCCCGGAGCAATTCTTGTTGTACGTGCGGCGGCTGATCACAGAGACCGTGGCTCTGGTATCAAGTTCCATCGTAATTGGGAAACCGTTGATCTGGACCATGACCCAAATAGGCCCCACTCATGGTGTTGAAATGCAGTACAGGTGGTGGGCTACCTCCGGTTCGTCTACGAAATGTGTCCGCATTCTGGGGCGGTCGTCAATGGGGCGGTGGTGGGTGGGCGAAGTGTCTCGTTGGCATATGTCCCTCTGTCTCCCTCTGGGGCTGGTGCTCTCATACCGCATGGTAGGAAACTCCGGCATATGGGGTACATGGTGCCCAGCGGTGGGAAATTGGTGCCATTTTCCCAATGCCTTTGCTGTTGCCTGTCAGTCAACCAGAGGTGGTGGGTGTCGCAGTGATATTCACACTGGACTATTATTACAAACCCAGACCAGACCCCAACCGTGGCTAGGATACTGGACCAAAACCCCAATATTTTAGCTTTATTTGGTAAGACTGTGAGGAAAGGATACTTCACCCCAGGAGTCATTACACAAAGAAATAGGGATATGATATACTAAAACAAACTTGATTTTTGTAAAAGCCCAACTGGTTCACCAATGTCCTGATTCACTAATGTCCTTTAGGGAAGGGAACCTGCCATCCTTACCTGGTCTGGCCGACATGTTAACTCTTAAATGACCTACGAAATTGCCTAGCAATCCACTCAGTTGTATTCAACCGCCACAAAGGAAATAAAAGAGAATGAACCTGGACGGATCACCTTGCATTGACCTAGGCACTGAAAACCACAATGGCAAACCCAGCCCAGCCAACCCTGAAAAGTCCTCCTTACTAACATGAATATCAGAATAACACTTGCACTGAAATTGGGAGAGTTGTCTCACAGACTAGTTAAGCAACAGCATGACACAGTCATACCTACGGAATCATACCTGTAGAAACCAACTCTTTTCTAATACACCTGATAGGTAAAAGATAGCTATTTAGCGTAAATATTAAGCCCCAGTTTTAAATACCCATTCTAAATGAAGGATTTCAGCAATCATAACCTTAGGTCATGATTAAAACACATAATTCAACAGATACACAAAAAGCCTGACACACACATAACCAGTAGAGATTAAAACAACACTTTTACTGGGCAAAGATGAGAAAGCCTTTGTTCTAACAAATATAATTTCAAAGACAGTTTGACACTATACTTGTGCTGTACCATTTATCAGATCAAGGACATAAGGCGCTATTGTCCACAATGTGGATAATAGCGAAGTCAGCAGAAGTCCAATTTGAACTGGATTTGATAATGGCACAGAATCACATTCAATACATGCACAAGTATTCAAACATGAAACATTTAAAACTAATGTTGCACATTGAAGATTGACAGCTAACTGTCAAATCAAACTCATTTGATTCTAATCCAAACCAATTAGGATGACTTAGAGGTGTAGATAGATGGCTAAAGACTGATATGATTTCGTATAACTGTGAGGGTTCATATGGCCATCTTCATTCATGAATCATCTATACTTTGATCTAAACTATTCGCTGTCTCTATACTTTCACTTTTCCACTCTAACACTTGAAGTAAATGCAAGCTGTTTTGCCGTAAGTAAGAAACCATTTCTGTATTATTTTGAAAGTTCAAATTGTGTCCAAGTTGCTTCTCTTTAAGTCCTTTTTGCTAGTCAGACTTATTAGAGAATAAGATTTAAGTGACTCTCAATTGTAATCAAATAGAGGCAATAAACGATTCTTATTTGCACCCGAGAAGTTTTAACTCAAATTTCTACTGCGTTTTAGTGTTGCAAGTGCCACGAGATCCACATGGTAGATCACTTTCAGTACCTTACAGATAATGAGAGGCGACAGCACAGCGATATACAATCAGGAGAGAGTTACCCTGGGAGTCCTGAACATCGACTCTGGACCCCGCAAAGTCACATGGCTGCAGGTCAAATATGGACACGGACACCTCCTGCTGATTACCATGTACCATCCCCCTCAGCTGATGAATTAGCTCCTTCATGTTAAATATCACTTGGAGGAAGTGCTGAGGGTGGCAAGGGTACAGAATGTACTCTTGGTGGGGGATTTCAATGTCCATCACCAAGAGTGGCTCAGTAGATCGAGCTGGCTGGGTCCTAAAGGACAAGAGGGAAAAACATACTTGACGTTATCCTTACCAACCTGCCTATCGCAGATGCATCTGTCCATGGCAGTTTTGGTAGGAGTGACCACCGTACAGGCCTTATGGAGACAAAGTCCTGTCTTCACATTGAGGATACTCGCCATCGTGTTGTGTGGCACTATCACTGAGTTAAATGGGACAGACTTCGAACAGATCTAGCAACTCAAGACCGGGCATCCATGGGGTGCCGTGAGCCATCAGCAGCAGCAGAATTGTATTCAATCACAATTTGCAACCTCATGGCCCAGCTTATCCCCTACTCTACCAGTACTACCAAGCCAGGGGATCCACCCTGGTTCAGTGAAGAGTGCAGGAGGGCATATCAGGAACCGCACCAGGCATGACGAAGAATGAGGCATCAACCTGGTGAAGCTACAAAACAGGACTACTTGTGTGCCAAACAGCATAAGCAGCAATGATTGTCATAGCTAAGCAATTCCACCACCAGCAGATATGATCTAAGCTCTGCAGTCCTGATGGTGGAGCCCAGCACATCGGTGTAAAAGACAAGGACGAAGCATTCACAACAATCTTCAGCCAGAACTGCTGAGTGATTAATCCATCTTGGCCTCACCCAGAGGTCCCCAGTCAGTCTTCAGCAAATTTTATTCATTTCACATGATATTGTTGCGAACCATGCTGATGTCAAATGCGAGGATGTCCCAACACCCAGAGGGGTAACTTGGAACACTGATTCAGAGTGGTGTCTGTGTTTTTTAAAATATTATGGAAGGTTAATAGGGTGGTGACAAAGGCAGATGGGACACTTGCCTTTATCAATCGAGGCAGAGATTACAAAAGCAGGGACGCCAAGTTGGATCAGTCGATTTTGGCGGGAGAACAGCTGGTGAGTCAGTTTCAGCGGGAGCAGTGCGGAAGTGGCTGCTGGGAGGTAAGTCTGTCCTTTAAAAGCACTTGTCTTTGCAGGGGCAGGCCAGTCGATTTTGGCGGGAGAACAGCTGGTGAGTCAGTTTCAGCGGGAGCAGTGCGGAAGTGGCTGCTGGGAGGTAAGTCTGTCCTTTAAAAGCACTTGTCTTTGCAGGGGCAGGCCAGTCGATTTCGGCGGGAGTGGAGCTGGCTGGTTAGTCAATTTCAGCAGGAGCTGAGAATTTTTTTTTTTTAAATTAGTGTTTTAGGCGGGAACAGGAAGTCGACCCGCGGACGTCTGGGAAGACCCTCACCAATAAATTCTGGTGGAGAGGAAACCCGAGACACTACACGTGTAGTGTCTCCCACCCGCCCCCCTCCTCTAACCTAATAATAAAACCCATTAGTCTGAGGTAAGTACCATATTTTATTATATTATTATTATTTTTTATAAAAAATTTAATTTAGTTGTTAGCCAGATCTTGGTAGAAAGTTAGAGGAATGGCAGGGAAGGGAGTGCAATGTTCCTCCTGCAGGATGTTTGAGGTGAGGGATGCAATTAGTGTCCCTGCTGATTTTACCTGCAGGAAGTGCTGCCATCTCCAGCTCCTCCAAGACCGAGTTAGGGAACTGGAGCTGGAGTTGGAAGAACTTTGGATCATTCGGGAGGCAGAAGGGGTCATAGATAGCTGCTTCAGGGAATTAGTTACACCAAAGATTGGAGATAGGTGGGTAACTGTAAGAGGGACTGGGAAAAAGCAGTCAGTGCAGGGATCCCCTGCGGTCGTTCCCCTGAGAAACAAGTATACCGCTTTGGATACTTGTGGGGGGGGGGGACTTACCAGGGGTAAGCCATGGGGTACGGGCCTCTGGCACGGAGTCTGTCCCTGTTGCTCAGAAGGGAAGGGGGGAGAAGAGCAGAGCATTAGTAATTGGGGACTCTATAGTCAGGGGCACAGATAGGAGATTTTGTGGGAGCGTGAGAGACTCACGTTTGGTATGTTGCCTCCCAGGTGCAAGGGTCCGTGATGTCGCGGATCGTGTTTTCCGGGTCCTTAGGGGGAGGGGGAGCAGCCCCAAGTCGTGGTCCACATTGGCACTAACGACATAGGTAGGAAAGGGGACAAGGATGTCAGGCAGGCTTTCAGGGAGCTAGGATGGAAGCTCAGAACGAGAACAAACAGAGTTGTTATCTCTGGGTTGTTGCCCGTGCCACGTGATAGTGAGATGAGGAATAGGGAGAGAGAGCATTTAAACACGTGGCTACAGGGATGGTGCAGGCGGGAGGGATTCAGATTTCTGGATAACTGGGGCTCTTTCTGGGGAAGGTGGGACCTCTACAGACAGGATGGTCTACATCTGAACCTGAGGGGCACAAATATCCTGGGGGGGAGATTTGTTAGTGCTCTTTGGGGGGGTTTAAACTAATGCAGCAGGGGCATAGGAACCTGGATTGTAGTTTTAGGGTAAGGGAGAATGAGAGTATAGAGGTCAGGAGCACAGATTTGACGTCGCAGGAGGGGGCCAGTGTTCAGGTAGGTGGTTTGAAGTGTGTCTACTTCAATGCCAGGAGTATACGAAACAAGGTAGGGGAACTGGCAGCATGGGTTGGTACCTAGGACTTCGATGTTGTGGCCATTTCGGAGACATGGATAGAGCAGGGACAGGAATGGATGTTGCAGGTTCCGGGGTTTAGGTGTTTTAGTAAGCTCAGAGAAGGAGGCAAAAGAGGGGGAGGTGTGGCGCTGCTAGTCAAGAACAGTATTACGGTGGCGGAGAGGATGCTAGATGGGGACTCTTCTTCCGAGGTATTATGGGCTGAAGTTAGAAACAGGAAAGGAGAGGTCACCCTGTTGGGAGTTTTTTATAGGCCTCCTAATAGTTCTAGGGATGTAGAGGAAAGGATGGCGAGGATGATCCTGGATAAGAGCGAAAGTAACAGGGTAGTTATTATGGGAGACTTTAACTTTCCAAATATTGACTGGAAAAGATATAGTTCGAGTACAATAGATGGGTCGTTTTTTGTACAGTGTGTGCAGGAGGGTTTCCTGACACAATATGTTGACAGGCCAACAAGAGGCGAGGCCACGTTGGATTTGGTTTTGGGTAATGAACCAGGCCAGGTGTTGGATTTGGAGGTAGGAGAGCACTTTGGGGACAGTGACCACAATTCGGTGACGTTTACGTTAATGATGGAAAGGGATAAGTATACACCGCAGGGCAAGAGTTATAGCTGGGGGAAGGGCAATTATGATGCCATTAGACGTGACTTGGGGGGGGGATAAGGTGGAGAAGTAGGCTGCAAGTGTTGGGCACACTGGATAAGTGGGGCTTGTTCAAGGATCAGCTACTGCGTGTTCTTGATAAGTATGTACCGGTCAGGCAGGGAGGAAGGCGTCGAGCGAGGGAACCGTGGTTTACCAAGGAAGTGGAATCTCTTGTTAAGAGGAAGAAGGAGGCCTATGTGAAGATGAGGTGTGAAGTTTCAGTTGGGGCGATGGATAGTTAAAAGGTAGCGAGGAAGGATCTAAAGAGAGAGCTAAGACGAGCAAGGAGGGGACATGAGAAGTATTTGGCAGGAAGGATCAAGGAAAACCCAAAAGCTTTCTATAGGTATGTCAGGAATAAGCGAATGACTAGGGAAAGAGTAGGACCAGTCAAGGACAGGGATGGGAAATTGTGTGTGGAGCCTGAAGAGATAGGCGAGATACTAAATGAATATTTTTCGTCAGTATTCACTCAGGAAAAAGATAATGTTGTGGAGGAGAATGCTGAGCCCCAGGCTAATAGAATAGATGGCATTGAGGTACGTAGGGAAGAGGTGTTGGCAATTCTGGACAGGCTGAAAATAGATAAGTCCCCGGGGCCTGATGGGATTTATCCTAGGATTCTCTGGGAGGCCAGGGAAGAGATTGCTGGACCTTTGGCTTTGATTTTTATGTCATCATTGGCTACAGGAATCGTGCCAGAGGACTGGAGGACAGCAAATGTGGTCCCTTTGTTCAAAAATGGGAGCAGAGACAACCCCGGCAACTATAGACCGGTGAGCCTCACGTCTGTAGTGGGTAAGGTCTTGGAGGGGATTATAAGAGACAAGATTTATAATCATCTAGATAGGAATAATATGATCAGGGATAGTCAGCATGGCTTTGTGAAGGGTAGGTCATGCCTCACAAACCTTATTGAGTTCTTTGAGAAGGTGACTGAACAGGTAGATGAGGGTAGAGCAGTTGATGTGGTGTATATGGATTTTAGCAAAGCGTTTGATAAGGTTCCCCACGGTAGGCTATTGCAGAAAATACGGAGGCTGGGGATTGAGGATGATTTAGAGATGTGGATCAGAAATTGGCTCGCTGAAAGAAGACAGAGGGTGGTGGTTGATGGGAAATGTTCAGAATGGAGTACAGTCACAAGTGGAGTACCACAAGGATCTGTTCTGGGGCAGTTGCTGTTTGTCATTTTTATCAATGACCTAGAGGAAGGCGCAGAAGGGTGGGTGAGTAAATTTGCAGACGATACTAAAGTCGGTGGTGTTGTCGATAGTGTGGAAGGATGTAGCAGGTTACAGAGGGATATAGATAAGCTGCAGAGCTGGGCTGAGAGGTGGCAAATGGAGTTTAATGTAGAGAAGTGTGAGGTGATTCACTTTGGAAGGAATAACAGGAATGCGGAATATTTGGCTAATGGTAAAGTTCTTGAAAGTGTGGATGAGCAGAGGGATCTAGGTGTCCATGTACATAGATCCCTGAAAGTTGCCACCCAGGTTGATAGGGTTGTGAAGAAGGCCTATGGAGTGTTGGCCTTTATTGGTAGAGGGATTGAGTTCCGGAGTCGGGAGGTCATGTTGCAGCTGTACAGAACTCTGGTACGGCCCCATTTGGAGTATTGCGTACAGTTCTGGTCACCGCATTATAGGAAGGACGTGGAGGCTTTGGAGCGGGTGCAGAGGAGATTTACCAGGATGTTGCCTGGTATGGAGGGAAAATCTTATGAGGAAAGGCTGATGGACTTGAGGTTGTTTTCGTTGGAGAGAAGAAGGTTAAGAGGAGACTTAATAGAGGCATACAAAATGATCAGGGGGTTGGATAGGGTGGACAATGAGAGCCTTCTCCCGCGGATGGAAATGGCTGGCACGAGGGGACATAACTTTAAACTGAGGGGTAATAGATATAGGACAGAGGTCAGAGGTAGGTTCTTTACGCAAAGAATAGTGAGGCCGTGGAATGCCCTACCTGCTACAGTAGTGAACTCGCCAACATTGAGGGCATTTAAAAGTTTATTGGATAAACATATGGATGATAATGGCATAGTGTAGGTTAGATGGCTTTTGTTTCGGTGCAACATCATGGGCCGAAGGGCCTGTACTGCGCTGTATTGTTCTATGTTCTATGTTCTATTTGTACAGAACTTTGGTGAGGCCACAGCTGGAGTACTGTGAGCAATTTTGGTCGCCACATTATAGGAAGGATGTGATTGCACTCGAGGGAGTGCAGAAGAGATTCACCAGGATGTAATGGAACATTTAAGTTATGAAGAGAGTTTGGATAGGCTTGGGTCACTTTTGCTGGAGCAGAGAAGATTGAGGGGGCGACCTGTTCGAGATGTACAAGATTATGAGGGGCGTGGATAGGGAGCAGCTGTTTCCCTTCATTAAAGGGTCAGCGAAAACAGCGCGGGAGGAGAGAGCCGAGAGATTTAAAAAGCGCGGGAGGAGAGTGCTGGGAGAGGTGAGTGCACAAAAGGTGTGGCAGGAGTGCCTTTAGACACGGAGTGCTGATTGGAACAGAGTGCATCTGAGTTTAGGTGAGTGACTGAGTTCGGGTGAGTGGCGAGAGAGGGCTGTGTTTTTGTTGGTGTTCGGCTTTATCCTTGAGGTTATATTAAAAAAAATTTTTTTAAATGTTTTTAAAATTAATTAACTAGTTGAATATGGCGGGACAGGTGATGTGCTGTTGCTCTATGATGATGGAACTGGTGGATCCCATTGAGACCGTCAGTGACCACATCTGCAGCAAGTGTTGGCTGCTCGCGGAACTTCGGCTCAGAATTGATGAGCTGGAGACCGAGCTGCACACACTGCGGCACATCAGGGAGGGGGAACATTACCTGGACGCTTTGTTTCAGGAGGCAGTCACACCCGGTAGAATAAGTACCGTTAATTCGGACAGTGGTCAGGGACAGAGTGGTGTGACTGCAAGGGAGGCAGGTAGGGGGATCCTGAGTTTAGGAGTTGAGGAGCCTCAGCCCTTGACCTTGTCCAACAGGTATGAGGTACTTGCTCCCTGTGTGGATGAGGAAGAGGGCTGTAGGGAGGATGCATTGACTGACCACTGCACCGTGGTACAGGAAGCCATTCAAGAGGGGGGAGCAAAAAGACAAGTGGTAGTTGTAGGGGATTCTATAATTAGGGGGATTGATGGCATCCTTTATAAGCCAGATCGAGAGTCCCGCATGGTATATTGCCTGCCCGGTGCCAGGGTGAGGGACATCTCTGATCAGCTTGAAAGGATTTTGGAGAGGGAGGGGGAGGATCCAGTTGTTGTGGTCCACGTTGGGACTAACAACAAAGGTAAGACTAGGAAAGAGGACCTGTTTGGGGATTATCAAACACTAGGGACTAAATTAAAGAACAGGTCCTCCAGGGTTATAATCTCTGGATTACTACCCGAGCCACGTGCCAATTGGCATATGGTTGAGAAAATTAGAGAAGTTAACACGTGGCTAAAGGAGTGGTGCGGAAAAGAGGAATTCCATTTCATGGGGCATTGGCATCAGTACTGGGGCAGGAGGGACCTGTACCGTTGGGTCTGTCTTCACCTGAACCATTCTGGGACCAGTGTTCTAGCGAATAGGATAAATAGGTTGGTCACAAGGACTTTAAACAAGCAAGTTGGGGGAAGGGAAATGTAAAGCTATGGACAGTATAATTGTTAATGGAGATCAAGGCAGCAGGTTAAGTGACAGGTTATTATGTAGAGATATGGGTTCAAAGACAAGGAAAATTAGGAGAAAGGGTAAGAGGAAAAATAAATTGCGAAAAGTTACTGATCAAGGTGTTAGGATTCATAACAAAGACATAAAAAACAGCATAAGTGTACTTTACCTGAATGCTCGTAGTATATGAATAAGGTAAGTGGGTTGATGGCACAAATCATCGTGAATGACTATGATTTAGTGGCCATTACTGAAACATGGTTAAAAGATGGTCACGACTGGGAGTTAAATATCCAAGGGTATCAGACTATATGAAAGGATAGAATCGACGGTAAGGGCGGTGGTGTAGCTTTGTTGTTTAAGGATGGCATCCGGTCAATAGTAAGGGATGATATTGGCGCTATGGAGGACAAGGTTGAATCAATTT
The DNA here is from genome assembly GCF_047496885.1 of Scyliorhinus torazame. Lineage (NCBI taxonomy): Eukaryota > Metazoa > Chordata > Chondrichthyes > Carcharhiniformes > Scyliorhinidae > Scyliorhinus > Scyliorhinus torazame. The sequence goes on from NC_092723.1 coordinate 122,878,293, forward strand.
GGGTGGAAATCAGGAATAGTAAGGCGAAAAGGTCACTGATAGGAGTAGTCTATAGGCCACCAAATAGTAACAGGATGGTAGGGCAGGCAATAAGCAAAGAAATAATGGATGCATGTAGAAATGGTACAGCGGTTATCATGGGAGATTTTAATCTGCATATCGATTGGTTTAACCAGGTTGGTAAAGGCAGCCTTGAGGAGGAGTTTATAGAATGTGCCCGGGATAATTTCCTGGAACAGTATGTAATGGAACCTACAAGGGAACAGGCGGTCCTGGATCTGGTCCTGTGTAATGAGGCAGGATTGATTAATGATCTCATAGTTCGGGATCCTCTTGGAAGGAGCGACCACAATATGGTGGAATTTAAAATACAGTTGGAGGATGACAAGGTAAAATCAAACACTAGTGTTTTGTGCTTAAACAAAGGCGATTACAATGGGATGAGAGAAGAACTAGCTAAGGTAGGCTGGGAGCAAAGACTTCATGGTGAAGCAGTTGAGGAACAGTGGAGAACCTTCCGAGCGATCTTTCACAGTGTTCAGAAAAGTTTCATACCGACAAAAAAGAAAGATGGTAGAAAGGGGAAAAATCGACCGTGGATATCTAAGGAGGTGAGGGAGAGTATCAAATTGAAGGAAAAAACATACACAGTGGCAAAAATTAGTGGGAGACTAGAGGACTGGGAAGTCTTTAGGGGACAACAGAAAGCTACTAAAAAAGCCATAAAGAAGAGTAAGGTAGACTATGAAAGTAAACTGGCTCAGAACATAAAAGCAGATAGTAAAAGCTTCTACAAATATATAAGACAAAAAAGAGTGGCTAAGGTAAATATTGGTCCTTTGGAAGATAAGAAGGGAGATTTAATAATAGGAGACGGGGAAATGGCTGAGGAGCTGAACAGGTTTTTTGCGTCAGTCTTCACAGTGGAGGACACAAATAACATGCCAGTGACTGATGGAAATAAAGATATGATAGGTGAAGACCTTGCGATGATTGTAATCACTAAGGAGGCAGTATTGGGCAAGCTAATGGGGCTAAAGGTAGACAAGTCTCCTGGCCCTGATGGGATGCATCCCAGAGTGTTAAAAGAGATGGCTAGGGAAATTGTAAACGCACTAGTGATAATTTATCAAAATTCACTAGACTCTGGGGTGGTCCCAGAGGATTGGAAAGTAGCAAACGTGACACCACTGTTTAAAAAAGGAGGTCGGCAGAAAGTGGGTAATTATAGGCCGGTAAGCTTAACTTCGGTTGCAGGGAAAATGCTGGAATCTATCATTAAGGAGGAAATAGCGGGGCACCTGGAGGGAAATTGTCCCATTGACTAATTTGGTAGAATTTTTTGAGGACGTTACCAGTGAAGTAGATAACGGGGAGCCAATGGATGTGGTATATCTGGATTTCCAGAAAGCTTTTGACAAGGTGCCACACAAAAGATTGCTGCATAAACTAAAGATGCATGGCATTGAGGGTAAAGTGGTAGCATGGGTAGAGGATTGGTTAACTAACAGAAAGCAGAGAGTGGGGATAAATGGGTGTTTCTCTGGTTGGCAACCTGTAACTAGTGGGGTCCCTCAAGGATCGGTGTTGGGCCCGCAGTTGTTCACAATTTACATAGACGATTTGGAGTTGGGGATCAAGTGCAATGTGTCAAAGTTTGCAGACGACACTAAGATGAGTGGTAAAGCAAAAAGTGCAGAGGATACCGGAAGTCTGCAGAAGGATTTGGATAGGTTAGGTGAATGGGCTAGGGTCTGGCAGATGGAATTCAATGTTGCCAAGTGTGAGGCTATCCATTTTGGGAGGAACAACAGCAGAATGGATTATTATTTAAACGGTAAGATGTTAAAACATGCTGCTGTGCAGAGGGACCTGGGTGTGCTGGTGCACGAGTCGCAAAAAGTTGGTGTGCAGGTGCAACAGGTGATTAAGAAGGCTAATCGAGTTTTGTCTTTCATTGCTAGAGGGATGGAGTTCAAGACTAGTGAGGTTATGCTGCAATTGTATAGGGTGTTGGTGAGGCTGCATCTGGAGTATTGTGTTCAGTTTTGGTCTCCTTACCTGAGAAAGGACATATTGGCACTGGAGGGAGTGCAGAGGAGATTCACTAGGTTGATCCCAGAGTTGAGGGGATTAGATTATGACGAGAGGTTGAGTCAACTGGGACTGTACTCATTGGAGTTTAGAAGGATGCGGGGGGATCTTATTGAGACATATAAAATTATGAACGGAATAGATAGGATAGATGCGGGCAGGTTGTTTCCACTGGTCGGGGAAAGCAGAACTAGGGGGCATAGCCTCAAAATAAGGGGAGTTAGATTTAGGACGGAGTGTAGGAGGAACTTCTTCACCCAAAGGGTTGTGAATCTCTGGAATTCCTTGCCCAGTGAAGCAATTGAGGCTCCTTCTTTAAACGTTTTTAAGCAAAAAATAGATGCCTTTCTAAAGAATAAAGGGATTCGGGGATATGGTGTACGGGCCGGAGAGTGGAGCTGAGTCCACAAAGATCAGCCATGATCTCATTAAATGACGGAGCAGGCTCGAGGGGCCAGCTGGCCTACTCCTGGTCCTAGTTCTTATGTTCTTATATTCTTAGGTTACAAGGGGACACAAGTTCAAAGTCAGGGCAGGAGGTTTACGGGGGATTTGAGGAAAAACGTTTTTGCCCAGAGGGTAGAGATGGTCTGGAATGCACTGCCTGGGAAGCTTTAGAGGCGGGTTGCCTCCCATCCTTTACAAAGCACGTGGGTGAGCAATTGGTTCACCATAACATTCAAGGCTATGGACCAAGTGCTGGCAAATGAGATTAGGTCAGCAGGTCAAGTGTTTTCCATGCATCGGTGCAAACTCGATGGGCCAAAGGGCCTCATCTGGGCTGTATTATTTTGTGATTCTGTGATTTTGAATGTGAGGAACGGTGTAAAACTCAGTGAGGAACATTCCAGTCATTGTGTGAACTATTAATTAAGAATATTTATTCACCTAACAGAAAGATAAAACCACACATGACAAGAAGGGCTATAATAGGCTATGGCACTTAATTATACTGATGACTGCACACACAGGTTTTCAAGAAACTATCCCTTGGTCCCACACTACCTACATTTACATGATCTCGGAGACATCCCTTTTCCCAAACAACATCTTTTCCCCACAGCCCTGCAATTATTTATTTCCTTTCATGTGTACATATCCATTTCCAAAAGTGTTATACTCCATCCAATTATCAGTATAAAAGACCCAGGGGGTGCTGGTTAGAGTCCCTCAGTATCATGGAGCAACATTGTGAATGAATGTCAACGTTCAACGTTAATTGATGTATGGGTGCGCACATGAACACCTGACATTTCACGCGCAGAGGAAAAGTGAGTGTGAGAAATGGGCAAAGATTAGGTGACTCTCCTCCACATATTGTAAAATTTATTAGCAATATTTGTGTTCAGGATGAATGGCCATTATAGATAGGAAATCTCATTCTCAATCAAATGAACCTCAGTAACCAGTGAAGTGATAAATGTACGGCAATTCCTCTTTCATGTAGTTCACACTGATACAACAGCCCATCAGCAGAGTGTGGAACATCTAATGGGTTGTCTCTCTGTTTCTAAGCGATGAAAAGCTGGCACTGATAGATATTTCCCGTGGAGTGGAACCATTGGCAGCATCAGAGTGTCCGACTGATAAAGGGAAGAGAAACTCATTATCATCCTGTCAAACCTTGTTTTCAAAGTCGGAGATATAACAAATTTAATAATTACTCAGCCCGTCAGATTTGTGACTTTTCTGCGATTATTTATTTTTCACCGGAGCAAAATGAACTTGTTCAACAAACTAGAATAACAGTGCCAGAGGTTGTACTGATGTTCGCTTTCAAATTATTTACAGACCTGCCCCTGAACAGGGTCACCATCTTGTGGTGGAAATATTTTGGGAGATTTAATCCCATGACATCCTGCTACTAACTGGCCCTCACAGTCAAATAACCCTTTCCCCATTTCTGATATATTTTTTAAAACAATCAAGCCCAAGGGGACAATGAAAATGAAAACAAAACATATAGGGCGGGATTCTCCACTCCCACGCCGAAGTGGCCGCGCCGTCGTGAACGCCGTCGAGGTTCACGACGGCGCGGAACGGCCCAGGTCCCGACCGATTCAGGCCCTGACAATGGGCCAGGATCGGGGCCGAGTCATCTACACGCGCCAGGCCTTATCGCCCGCGTAAAACAGCGTAGATGATGCGGCCGGCACCGCACAACGGGCGTCATCCGCGCATGCGCGGGTTGACCGGCGCCAGCCGTGCATGCGTGGTTGCCGTCCTCTCTAAGTCCGCCCCGCAAGAAGATGGGGGACGGATCTTTCGGGGCCGCGGAAGGAAGGAGGTCCTCCTTCAGAGAGGACGGCCCGACGATCGGTGGGCACCGATCGCGGGCCACCCCACATTCCAGGTGAAGCCCGGTGCAGGATGCCCCCTCGCCCCCCCCCCACAGGCTGCCCCCTCAGCGTTCACGCACCGCCCATGACTGCAGCGACCAGGTGTGGACGGCGCCGGGGGGAACCCGCCGGTTTGGCATGGCCGCTTGGCCCATCCGGGACTCCGAATAGCAGGGGTGCCGGAGAATCGCCATTTTCGGTGTCTCCGGCGATTCTCTGGCCTGCGTCCCCGGACATTTTGGCGGCCCAGGCGATTCTCCCAACCAGTGTGGGAGTGGAAAATCGCGCCCATAGTTGTTTTATTGCCCTTTCTGTGACCTTTCTGTTTGGTTTTCGCTCAGCAGTGCCAAGGATATTAATCTACGATCCCTCGAGATGCCAGGACGATCCTAGAGGTTGGGAACCCTGGCCGGGATTGTCCGCCCCGCTTGCGAGGACGAAGAATTTGGCGCGCCGTAGGCAGGCGGTGGGACGTTCTACTCCCGCTGCTTGTCAATGGCTTTTCCCATTGAAACACCACCCCCCCTCCCCCCCCAACGCCGCCGGGAAACCGATGGGTGGGGGTGCACTGCCAGCAGGGCCAGAGAATCCCACCGCCAGCGAACAGCCGGAGAACTCTGCCCCCTACCTCTCAAGAATGATCTTCTGTATCTTTTTCTTCTCCACCACCCCACCCCCTCCTCAGTTCATTACTAAAGTTGCTTTTTCCTCCTTTTTAGACCTTCAAGAACCACCCTTCAATCTTGGTTGGAAAGATGGTTTGATATTTTGGTGTGCTGCAGTTTAGATGGAGCACTAGGGTACATGTGATTGATGGGTCCGGTGTGTCTTCCTGATGTTCCTTCCTCTTTCTGCGATGAAGCCTACTTGGATTGCAAATATATCATGAGACATTGCCTTCTTTTTAAAAAAATAAATTTAGAGTACCCAATTCATTTTTCCAATTAAGGGGCAATTTAGCGTGGCCAATCCACCTACCCTGCACATGAAATGAAAATGAAATGAATGAAAATCGCTTATTGTCACAAGTAGGCTTCAAATGAAGTTACTGTGAAAAGCCCCTAGTCGCCACATTCCGGCACCTGTTCGGGGAGGCTGGTACGGGAATTGAACCGTGCTGCTGGCCTGCCTTGGTCTGCTTTAAAAGCCAGCTATTTAGCCCAGTGTGCTAAACCAGCACATCCTTGGGTTGTGGGGGTGAAACCCACGCAAACATGGGGAGAATGTGCAAACTCCAGCCGGGACCGAACCTGGGACCTTGGCGCCGTGAGGCAGCAATGCTAACCACTGCGCCACAATGCTGCCCTTCATGAGACATTGCTGATGGAATCTTTTGCCCAGCACTCCACGGGACATAGTGTGACACATCAAACTAATTCAAAATTAAACAAAAGCATAGGAAACAATTGTTTCCTGGTGCACTCTCCATGGCAACACCTTGGCCAAGTCACAGTTGACTCGCCAACCAATCAACACTGCCTTCTGATGCAGCATAAATTGTTGCTTACTTTGAAATTTGGTATTCTTGTGTTTGCCCAGATGAGTGCGAGATGAAAAGCTTTGACTGCACCTCACTTTTCTCAGCAATACTCAAATACAGTTTTGTTTATTGTCGTTCCCTCTTTTTCTTAGGTGATCAGATTGCCACACAGAGAAAGGTGCGGCTTACAACTTGGGCAAGATTGATATTCATATATTCTAGTCTGACTGTCAGCACCAAGATGGAGGCATCAATGTCACAAGATCTTTGTCTTGAAGTCTTTCTTCCGACTCTTCCAGGATAAGAATGTTCTACATGTTGCGGGGTATCTTCTTTTCCCAGAGACTAGAGAACCTCTGGAATGTGTTTCCTGCTGGTACCATTTTTGAACACTTTCAAGAGGGAACTGGACTGGTTCCTGACTGTGGCAGAGATCACACCAGACAGAAGATAATCCTTGGTCCATATGAAGTCCTGGAGTGGACTCGATTACCTGAGAGTGTCAGAGAGGAAATTTGCAAAGTATTTTTTCTTTATTGGTCTTGAGTTTGATCTCTTTCCTTTGCCTTTCCAAGGAGAATATATGGCTGTATGAGTGGGAGTAGATGGGGATGGAGTGGATCGGATAGAAGTGCTCAGCCAGCTTTGTGTTGACTATCATAGCTTGGGGAAGACATGGTAGACCAGACGGTATTTTCTGCCTGTCAGTTTTGTATATTTATGATCAATCAGTTAAGTGCATGGAGGGGAGATTTACCAGGTCTTTCGAGATAGGTTTAGGGGTGAGGGAGTGAAAGAAATCAGGGAGAAGTGTATCAAACTGTTCCCCAGCATGCTCCAACCTTTCTCCCACATTTCTTGCGGGTAACCTCTGTGCATTGATATAGCAGTGGCGGGAAGCCAATTAAGCTTCTTAAATTGGCAATTAGTAACACGTTTCCAAGGGCAATACAATTTTGATAGCGTTACGTGGGCCTCACGTGGTGTCAAAACCTTGGCTGCACAGAGAGGCTCAGAAAGGTGGTCGCTACCTCTATTGCGTATGGGGAGTGTGGGTTTGGTGCCTGCAAAGCAGGAGCTGTACCTAGGGCGTGTTTTGGCGCATCAATGGCATCCGTGTGCTGTGGAAGCCATTTCCATGGGGCCTGTTTCTTAAGGAGCTCGGAAAGTGGGGCTGCTTTTGTGGCGAAACCGTCTATATGGTTCCTGCAAAAGCCAACCAGTCCTAAAAAGACCGGAGTGCTGTAACATTATGGGGCAAGGGCAATTTAACAATTGAATCAATACGTTTTTGCTCTCACGTTTACCATTCGTTATAACTGTTCCATATAAATGACCTTTTCTTGGAATATTTGGGCTTTTTTATGGTTGATTTTACATCAATTTTTTTTAGGAGACGAAATAGTTTGGAAAGATGCGAAATGTGCTCTTCCTTGGTGTCAGTCTGTCGGAGCAAGTCTTCCACATACTGAATGAGGCATTCGGGTTGGAAAAATTTTGATAATCCATTCGCCAATTGTCTGTGGCAAATGGAGGGGGAGTTGTGGAAACCTTGTGGAAGGCATGTCCACGTTGTTTTGCTGTCCCTGGAAGGTGAACGCAAATTTATACTGGCAATTTTTATCCAATGGAATGGACAAAAGCCATTACTAATGTCCAGAACCGGAAAATATTTTGACTGAAGTCCCTGCTTTAACATGGTCTCGGGATTCGTGAGTTACTTTATTGAGTTCTCTATAGTCGATGGTCAGTCTCCATGAACCATCTGGTTTTGTTACGGGCCAAATCGGGGCATTGTTTATTGAGACTACGGGCTGAACTACATCTTGATCCAATAAACTTTGAATTACCTGAGCTATTTCTCCCTTGGCTTGCTGTTGAAAACCGTATTGTTTCTGGGGCTTAGGATCGGGACCTGTAATGGTGACCATTCCTGGGTTTTACCACAATCGTGCTTGTGCTGGGCAAAAGATGCTTTGTGTTTCTTCAAGACTTCCCTAATTGTTTTGTCATTGGTAATGGTTTGTGGATCAAAGCAGTAATCTCCCACTGAGCTAATCCTGTGTTCGTAGTCTCCCACTGTGAGCGTGGCGGGGGCTCGTGCTGCTCTAGCCAATTTCCACACACACTTATTCACGGGTCAAAAGAAAGGTTGTGTGAGCTCATGAAATCTATCCCCAAGATGTGCTCTGCTGTCTGGGGTAAATCTACTAAAACGACTGAGTGCTTGGTTCTAATGTTACCGAGCTGAATATCCACAGGCGCTGTAATGTGTCCCTGCTGGAGGTGACTTGTAAATCCACTAAGAGTCATAGTGTCTGTAGTGGGCCATATATCTCGCTGGCACATCGTGGAGGAATTTACCGTGGTTCGGCACCCTCCTGTGTCCCAAAGGAACTCTACGGGGTGTCCCCGGACTGTGCCTGTGACTACCGGTCTTCCGGACTTGTCCCAGAGTGGGTTGTAGACCCAAGTTGGGGAGTCCGAACACCGCCGTCGGTGCCATTTATGGCCAAATTATCTGAACAGGTGCTAACGCTGTGGATAGGCCTGGCATTGTTCCTATGTGGGGCATTGCGTGCTGATTCCATTGTGGGTTTGGGGAGGCATTGCATTCTTGGGCATAATGTCCCTTTTGTCCACAATTATAGCATCCCTGTGCTTTATGGTGCTGTGTGTCATTTCTACCTTCATTTACCCATGCGGGGTCTTGATGTGTACTTACTGGATTCATATTTGCTTCTACTTTCTCCTGCTCTGCCTTTTTATGTAGGGATTGTTCCCAAGTTCTAGAGAGTCTCTTCAGAACCCACACTTCATTGTGTGTGGCATCTGAGGGGTCATAATTTGCACATGCTTTTTGTCCTGCATCTGTGGCATGGGAGACAAAAATACGGGTCCATTTGGCCGTATTGTCTGCAGTTAAATGGGCGTGGGCTAAATCTCCAAATACTGCTGTGAAGTGTATCCAGAGGCATCCAGCAAATGCTGTTGGATGCTCTCCTTCCTACTGCCTACATCGGTTGAGTCCATCTACAGGATCTCCTTTATTATTGCATCTAGGATAGCTGTCTTCATATCCTGGAGACGACCTCCTCCTACATTTTGTGGGTCGGGAAGGGCTGAACTAACGGATGGGGCAAGGCTCATTACTATGAGTTTCACTTGCTCCTGTTCGTCCAGACTGTACATGACTGTCTGTTGTCAAACTCGCTCAAAGAAATGGTGTGGGTCTGATGTGGGGTGAAAGGTTTCTATTTTATCACGGGCATCCCTTAACTGGGTGATGGTTAGTGGGGTGGTGTACACAAAATCGGGTTGGTCTTCTGTCGGTACTCTGCGCTGTGTGGTAACTGGATTCATAGGGTTGGGTGCTGCCTGTGCAGTCGGTGGTGCGGGTGCTTTCCTTTTTGGGGCCTGGGGGGCTCTATTCTGAATCTCTGTTCCGTTTACGTACCGATGGGCAGTTTCATTAAGTTCCTGCCAATCGGGGCCATCTTCCTGGTCTAAATTTGGTCCAAAGGTGTCTCTGAAACCATTTTGCACTGAGAGCAGTGACTGTAACCGTGAAATTTGCTGCCTGCATTTGGCGTGGTCTACCAAACTCTGCTTTTGTTCTGTTGTGGAACTGTGGAGTGCTTGTAGGGCTGCCTTTAAGTCCTCGTATTGCTTCTTTAATTGCTCTACTTGGTATTCCGTTTCTTCCCTTACCAAAACTGTGCGTTGCGTGTCTTGGTAGGCCTTATCATATTATGTCTGAAAGCTGCTTAGGTGAGCTAGACAAGATTGGTGTGCACGTTTGACATCAGCCATCTCCTTGTCCTTCGCTGCTAGCTGCTCTCGGAGTTGGTCATTTACTTTTTCGCATTCACTAACGTTTCCCTCACTACTCTTCTCTTTCTCTACAAGCTGCCTGCGGAGCGTCCTCACGACCTCCTCTGTGCCTTGCAATTGTGCCAAACAGGACACGATTGCCATCGGCTTACGAACTTTACCTAAACTCTTTTTATGGATCTCGGTCAGGTTACCCCACCAAGTTTGTCCTCTACTACCAGGACCCGTCTCTTCATTTGCACAAAACTCAGACCATAGGGGCCATCCTTTCCCCTTTAGATACTTCATAATTTCCTGGGAGATGGGTTTCCTGGGAGCCTGGAGCTGTGAAGCAACTGTGCTAACCACTATGCTACTTGTCAGGTTGGCATTGCCAAAGCGAGGAGCAGGTCTGCTTGTGTGTTGACTGGGAGTTAGATGTGAGGGAGCATTTAAAAGCAGCTCCCCCTTGTTAGAGGAGAGGAGCTGAGGTGCAAGTTGGGTGAATCAGACGGCGAGACAGCCAGTAATGTCGTGATTCATGTGGGAGCTCATTTTTGGCACTAAATGCCGTTGAATGTAAGCCGTGATTGTGCCAACGTGGCCGCCAAGAAACTCCGCCAAACCCGACCAAAAGCGGACTTTGACTTTTGCCTGCTGAATATTGCCCTATAGGTTATCTTTGCCCCAATGGTATGCAGCATGGAGTCACCAATCTTTTGCTGCCTTTCAGGTTTCTATGGCTTCTCCTGAGCCTTCATTACTTGAAGCATGCCAACCGCAGCTCTTTTACTACCTGGAGTTTGTTTCTTTGCTTCTCTGTCTCTAATGGTTCCTACTGGTGGTCTCCTTCTCCTGGTGGCTCCTTTCTCAGTTCTCCATCTCTCTCCAGGACCTCCCCCAGTCCCTTCTCCCTATGTTCGCTCTATAGGTTCCCCCTATTGGGACCTCTTCCTTGAATCTCTCCCTGTCCTATTACCTGGGAGTCCTCGGTTATGACACTCTTCGGTCCCATGATTAAGTTTTTTGGACTGTTTGTTTACATACAGTAAATTGTGTTCTCGTCCCTGGACCGAAGGATTCCAAACACTACACTGCGCGTGCACCACACACTCCTGAACCGCATGTACACTGAAACCCTGAAGGCCTGTCAGAACTTGTAGTTCCTGAGGACAAAGTAAGTTTGGACCTCTTAACTACTATCATTATAGAAGCCATAGATCCTTGATCATACAATGCTATTGTGTAGAGTAGGCCATTCGGACCATCTTGCCTGTGCTAGCTCTCTGGATGAGTTATCCACTAGTTCACCTGTCCATATAAAGCTTACCCAAATGGTACTTGAAAACCTTGTTCAGTTGTACATGTAAAATATTTCCCAATTATACATGTGAACCTTATCCATTGTGCATGAGCGGCATGGTGGCACAATGGTTAGCACTGTTGCTTCACAGTGCCAGGGACCCGGATTCAATTCCGGCCTCGGGTGAATGTGTGGAGTTTGCACTTCCTCCGCATGTCTGCATGGGTTTCCTCCAGGTGCTCTGATTTCCTCATACAGTCCAAAGATGTGCAGGTTAGGTGGATTGACCATGCTAAATTGTCCCTTAGTGTCCAAAGCTTAGGTGGGGTTATGGGGTTACAGGTGAGAGTGGGCCCAGGTAAGCTGTTCCATCGGAGGGTCAGTGAAGAATCGATGGGCCAAATGACCTCCTTTTGCAATGTAGGGATTCTATAATGTGGACCTTTGTCCAGTTGTACATGTAAGCATTGCCCATACAAATATAAAGAAATATGGATACACTGCGATATTAACACACATAACAGCACTGAAAGGTGAGGTGTGCAAATCATACTGTGTCATTCCTAGCCCTGTTATTAACACATTCAGCTCAATTATTCTATCATGGGCAAAGCTCAGTTTTTATCCTCAACTGACACTGTGAAAGCAGAGGCCACAAAAAATTTAACACACCACTTAATATAGAACATGTGCAGGTACATAATTAATGTTAACATGTGGGATCACCCATTCCTGCAAGTGTACCTAAGCAAAGCATTTATTGCAGCCTCATTAACATCAAAGTGTAGATCTTCAAAGACAAAGTAGCTCATAATGGCAGATGCAATTGCTTTGTGCACAGTGTGACATCACTTTCATTGGATTCTTTTTAAATGTCTGTGTGTATGGTGTTTGTGTTATGTGTATGTGGGTGCGTGTATCTATGTGTGTGTTGTGTGTATGTGTGTGCGTGTATCTGTGTGCGAGTGTTGTGTGCATGTGTGAGCGTGTATCTGTGTTGTGTGTATGTGTGCATGTATCTGTGTGTGTATATGTGCGTGTATCTGTGTATGTGTGCGTTTATCTGTGTTTATGTGTGTGTATCTCTGTGTATGTGTGTGTGTTGTGTACCTATATGTGCGTTGTGTACGTATGTGTGATTTGATAAGGCCAAGTATGCAAGGGTAAAAACGACTCTCCTATTAGGCCCTTCCAAGTCTGACCACGACAGGGTTTTTTTTTGTGAACTTAGCAAGGATGAAGGTACTCAATATCTGTGCTTATCCATTTCAGTCCTGATTGGAAAGAAACTGGTCTCGCAGGCTTTCTTGAGTTTGAAACAAAAGGACGTTAGTTTTATTGAGTTACAAACACACCCAAACAAAGATATACAAGTATTTAAAAAAGACAACCCGCATTTTGACTCTTGCAACACATACACCCAGACCCATAAGGATGCAGGGTTACAGTATACAGTTAAACAGTTACAAATTATACAGTAGTAAATTAATTTCTTACAAAATTATAGTTCAATGTAAAAAGAAAAATATATAGAGTTCACCGTTTCTGAGTCCTTTGCTGGTACTCCTGGCTGTGGCATATTTTTCTCGACAGCCATCTTGAAATTGCAGGAGTTGAAGCACATGTAAAACTGCAAGTGCTGGAGACAATTTTCTTTTAAAACATAATCTGTCCTGTTCCACAGGTTGATAATTTTTGCACCTGAGGTTCTTTTCATTGGAAATTCTCTATCTCTGTGCTGGAGTTTTAAGCTGATAGGGTCTTAACTTGGGTGGGAAAGGGATATTTTTGGCAGGTTTCTTCGAGACAATTGCTCAGCAACTTGAGTGTTGTAATACAAGAGATTTCAAAAATGGTTATTCTGGGGAGTCATGTGATGTGAGCATGTGAGCGGTAGTATTTTTGCGAGCTATGTTCATCTTTTAATCTTATTTTATCCTAGTGTACGTTTCATTTCTGCTTTTTCGTGGGTTACATGACTTGCACTATGCCCAGGAAAGCTCCTGATTGGTGTTTTGTGAAGGTGAGCCAAAATAATCCTCATTTGCTCATGACGGTCGGAGTAGGCCGGGTGGGGCCCAGCTTACAGTGGCGCAGTTGCCACTGAGCCTTCTTTCGCTTCAGCAGTGCTGTCTGCAACCAGATGATGGCTGCCATCCAAAGTGTTGTTCTGGCTGACGATCTCAGTTCTGCGTTGCAGGTCGTTAGAGCTTCCTTTGAAGAATTGTGAGGTATTCTTAGGTGAACAGTAGAGGTGCAGATGAGAATTCTTGCATTCGAGAAAGCACTTTCCCTTGTCACATTCGATGGAGCACAACGTATCCGGTCTTCGAGGCCAGGCCTCGGAATTTGGCACCCCCCCCCCCCCCCCCCCGATCACTGGTCCCATTTCATCTTGCTCTCGATGCTCGTTGTGAGGGGTTGGAGGTGGCCTAGCGAGTCTAATTCCCCCCCCCCCTCCCTCTCATCACCCCCTCCCTCCCCGCCCGCTGGGGCCTGGGCTGGTGATCGCCTGGGCAGCAGAGAGACGGCATGATAGAAGTGATGGTGCATTGTGCTTCGATTGTTTGAATCCTTGAGAGGTCCTGAAGAGTGTTTGATGATCCTGTCTTGACCTCTGCCTTCTCGAACAACATGGATGGTGTCTTTATCCTGCAATTAGAACATAGAACATAGAACATAGAACATACAGTGCAGAAGAAGGCCATTCGGTCCATCGAGTCTTCTATAATCCTGGACATCATTCCCTTGTGATTATGTTGTTGGTTATTTATTTATTGTTGTCCTTTTCCCTGCAACGAGGTATGAGATATGAGCATCAGGGCAAGTGCCGTTGATTATTCTGTTCGGGCAAAATCATATGAAGTCAATTTTGTGAAATGTGATGTGTGCACAGTTTTACTTCTTTTTGTTATTATGTCTTGTAATCCTGTGGTTGTGGGAGGGGGGCTGCTTTTTTGTCACCCTTATCTCATTTGTAAAGAAGATGAGTGGAGCTAGGGTGGGTGAAGGGTGGAATGGTTGGCGTTGGTAGGGTTAGTTCAGTCCTCACAGAGATTGAGATAGCCCACCAATTAGAGTTAATCCATGTCGGGTTTTTTCTTTTCCATTTCTTTTTTTCAATGCTACTTGAATTTAAGTATCCGTGCCTTTCTCCCTCGATGGCCTGGGTAGATTTTGTATCCTGGGGAGGACTGAGTTCTGTCTGACTCTTCCTTGAGGTTGAGTTTTTACTTTACTTTCTCTCTGTTTATTCCTCGTTGGAGCTATTGGAATGAGTAGATTTAGTAATGGCACTCTCTGAGGTGAGCTTGGTTAGCCTGTGTTTGGTTTGTTGAATAGAGGGATTGTTCGTGGTAGAAGCCGATTTAATTGTAACTTTCAAAAGGAAAGCGGGTAAACACTTTAAAGGAAAGAATTGCAGGGCCATGAGTAGAAAGGGGTGATTTCAAAGAGCTGGTGTGGGCATGATGTGGCATTTGGCCTACTTCTGTGCTCCATGATTCCATGTTGTGGATGCTCTGGGTATGATGCAGTATTGAGTTACAAGAAGCTGTACAGTAGAAGGAAGATCCCTAGTTGGTTTGAGTTGACCCTCAGAAGCTTAATAGATATGTGTCAGATTTACATTGGAAATGCAAATGCAAGTGTACATTCATCACACGCTCTTTATAGTATTCCAATTTCCTTTCCGCACCGAGTCGTCTGGTTCCATAGCTAGTAATTCCTGGAACAGGTCGCTAGTCTGTCACCAGGGGTTTATGGCTTGCGGGACGCCACTGTACATCAAGTGTGGTTGACCAGGAGTCACTCCCTTACCGCCAGCCATTGGCGTGTTGGAAGGATATGCAGGTTGATGCTCAACCTGTTTGATGGCATTATGAACGCCCCTTCCTTGGCCATCAAGTCCTGGGATGGCACCCGAACCCGGAGCCTCTGGCTCAGAGGCAGGGATGCTACCCACTGAGTCATAAGACCTCCTTCTTATCGTATGATCACACCAAGGTTTTTAACATTGCACCAAACAAGAGAGTAACTGTCACGGTGGCTGGAAGCACATTTTATGTAATGCCTTGCAGCATCAATGCCCCTTACCAATCCAGTAAAAGCCTCTCAAAACATCTTCAAGGTGGGTCATGTGGCAGGACACATGGGGTTAATTTCCTGAATCCGTACTGGTGAGGGAACATTCCTGTAAATAGTTTCAAAGGAAGCAAGACTGGGGTTGTTGGGTCTGTGCTGATAGCTGGGGAGTCTCCCCCCCGCCTCCATCTACTGACTGTAATAAAAAACCTGATGTGTTGGGTGTTCTGGATCACAAACAGGTCACCAACACTGGAAGTGGTGCAACTCTATTTTATTATAAGGTTAACGATATTAACATACTTGAACTGTGGGTAAATGCAATACCATCTTTAACTGTTGACCCTTGCCTAGTCCTAACCAGGTGATGCACTCAGCACATGGTGAATGTCTGTGTTGCAGGCTGTGAGCTCTGTGCTCTGAGCTGGCTGCTACTAGAATGAGTGGGAACTCTCCTGTTCCCTGTCTTTATAGTGCGTGTGCTCTCACTGATGATTGGCTGCGGTGTTGTGTATGCTGATTGGTCCCACTGCATGTCCATCAGTGTGTGTCTGCACCATAATATACTGGTGTATATTATGACAAAACCCATGGAAAATCAAAGCACCAAGAATTACTGGAAACACTTCAAATTATTGCAATTACTCGAAGGACACTCTCGACTGAACACCATCAGTGTCCAATTCAGATGAACAGGTTTGTACTTTCATGGAACAAATCGCAAAATAAATCTAATTCAAAGTAATGTTATCTCTGCCTTTTTATGAACAGCATCGACGCCGTTTATTATTTCTGTTCTGTGTTCAGCTTCAAATGCATTGAGCAACATTTAAATGTTGATTTATATACATAGAAATGGGGACAATTGTTCCCAGGAATTGTCAGAACTAAACTGTTTATTAATTTAATCACCCCTGCTTAAAGGGAAATAAATGACACAAAACATTAAACAATCATTAGTGCAATTAAGCACCAAGATGAAAACGTGGCATAATATCAATTTAATTACCAGCATTATTTCATTTCTGCATTGAAAAGCTCAAACACTGACACTGAAGGAAAGTCAATTGGAGGTTTGGTCTCACTGGGAACACATTTAAGATCCTTTGAAGAGAGAATGTGTTGCTTTTTTTTCTGCTCTTCTCCAGCAGTGACTTTTATTAGCCCGTGGCTAGTGTATAGCTTCATGAGTGACAGCAGCCTTCCCAACCCCCCATTACTGACATGAGAGCTTTGGCGTGTCAGACATTGTTGAGGGAGCCATAGTTGAAACGCAAGTCAGCCTGTGCTCCAGGGTGCCAACTGTGGACTCGGTGGGTTGTGCTCATGTCTCGGTGTCAGCAAGCCATGGGTTCAAATCCAGCTCCAGAGTAGTGAGTGCCAAATCCAGGTTGGCACTCCAGAGCAGAACTGATGGAAAGCTGTATTGTCAGGGGTGCTTTTTTTAATGTGAGATGTGTTTTTTAATTTAAAGTACCCAATTAATTTTCCCCCCCAATTCAGTGTGGCCAAGCCATCTACCCTGCACATCTTTGGGTTGTGGGGTGAGACCCATGCAGACAGAGGGAGAATGTACAAGCTCCACATGGACAGTGACCTGGGGCCGGGATCGAACCCGGGTCCTTGGCAGCGTGAGGCAGCAGTGCTAACCACTGTGCCACCCCTTTATGTGAGGTGTTAAACTGGTGGCCCACGTTGACTCTGTCATGTGGATGGGGAAGATCCATACACTATTCAAAGGAGAAAAGTGAGAATCCTCCACAATGTCCTCGTCTCCTGCAAAATACAGCAGATTCATTCATCATGGGATCTTCTTGTGCCAATGTTATCTGTCATGACTTCAAACACTTCAAAAAATATTTCATCAGCAGTGAAGACCTTTGAAAACAAGAGAATAAGAAATAGGGACAGGAGTAGGCCATTTGCCCCCTGAGCTTGCTCAACTATTTGATTCATGGCTAAAGTCTACATCGACTCCACTTTTCCATTCTATCAATGTATCCATTGATTCCCGTAGTATCCAAAAATCTATTGGTCTCAGCCTTGAATATATTCATTGTCTGAGCAAACATACCTCTCTAGGTTAGAGAAGCCGAGCTGAACTTGCTCTCTCACTCAACAATTTCTTCTCTCACTTCCTGCAAATAAAAGGTGTGGCTATGGGGACTCACACTGACCCCTAGTTATGTCTGTCTTTTTGAAAGATATGTGGAACATTCCTTGTTCCAATCCTACTCATGCTCCCTCCCACAACTCTTTTTCAATTACATCGATAACTGTATTAGTGCCGCTTCATGCTCTCAACTGGACCTGGAAAGATTTTGTGATTTTGCTTCCAATTTCCACCCCTCTCATCTTCACATGATCCATCTCCGACACTTCTTTTTCCTTCCTTGACCTCTCTGTCTCCATTTCCAGTGATAGATTGACCACCAACATTCATTACAAGCCCACTGACCCCCACAGCTACCTTGACTACAGTTCCTCACACCCGCTTCCTGCAAGAACTCCATCCCATGCCCCCAGTTTCTGTACTTCTGTCACATTTTTCCGTTGATGCAACCTTCCAAAATGCACTTTTCACATGCGTTCCTTTTTCCTGAACCAAGGGTCCATACCCCCCACCACTGTGGTTGATAGAGTGCTCAACCTTGTCCAACCCATTTCGTGCATCTCTGCCTTCAATCTTTACCCTCTCTCCCGCAATCAGTTTAGGGTCCCCCTTCTCCTCACTTTTCACTCCACCAATCTCTGCATTGTTAAGTTTTGCCTTCACAGAGCGCTGACCTTTGTTCTGCTATTAACACTGCCAGTAACATTCCCTTTGTCTTGTGCCCATAACGTCTTTGTCAAACCTCTTCAAGTTCCCAACCATCTCACTGATCTTTACTTTTCTCCACTTGCTTCAGCCCCTCTTAAATAGTACAAAATCCATCATATTTCTCTTTCTCTTCACCTCTGAAGAAGATTCATACTGACTCAAAATGTTAACTCTATTTTCTTTCTCCACAGATGCTGTCAGACCCGCTGAACTTTTCCAGCATTTTTCTGTTTTTATTTTGGATTTCCAACATCTGCAGTATTTTGCTTTTATTTGTCTCAGGTATTTCCTTGGTTAGTGGAAGGAAAACGCTTCCCAGTTATTTTTCAGATAAAATGTGATTCAATCCTGGCTATCTTTCTCTTCAGTCTCCTTTGCTGTGTGACTTCGACAAAATGCTTTAATTACATTGCACAGGATAATGTGTTATTGTAAGGCCAAGAAGGAAATAAATTGAAGAATGGTGGATGTGTGGGAGGCCAGAATGAAGCTTGATTGAAGGACAAGGGTATATACTAAGTTATTGTGTATAATAGTTGCCCTGAATCAAAGCCGTAGGTCATTGTACCTTGGTTACAAAAATATGTTTTCCTGATAGATGTGAATTTGTGTGGGTTTTGACATAGATCAACAAGGTCACAGCGTGACTTGCATTGTTTATCAAGGTGTTCTGTTACTATGTTATTTCGTCACAAAGGCATTGTGTGCCCAAGTGAATGACATGAAATCAATAAAACTCCGAGCATAAATCAAGCAATACCATAAGTGAGACACACAAGGTCAATATAGTGGATCGTGACAAGCTAAATAAAGCATTGATAGTTAGTCCTAATAGATGGTTTATTATAAGCTAGACTATGTGCAGTTCTGACTCACACTGTGGTGGTTTGGGAATTTGAACTTAGTTTAAAAATAAAAGGAAGTAAAGGACTGGGTATCAACATAAATGACCATAACACTTCAGGATTGTCATAAAAACCCAACCAGTTCATTAATGTTTTTCAGAGAAGCAAACTTGCTATTTTTACCTTGTATGGCCTATCTGCTCCAGGCCCAAAGGCCTAAGATTTGTTTAAGGCCCCTTTCGAAACTTGAAAGGGAATTCTGCAAGTTTCTGAAGACTAGGCAAGCTTCTGTTTCTATGACCACACCTACATTTTTTTATTGTCAAGGCCAGCATTTATTGTCCAGCCCCAAATGCCCTTGATAAGTCACTTTCTTGAACCACTGCAGCACATGTTGCATAGGAGCATCAGCAGGGCTGTTAGGAAGGAAGTTCCAGGATTTTGACCCAGCAATAGTGAAGGAACGATGATGTATTTCCAATTCAGGATGGTGTGCGATTTGGAGGGGAATTTGCAGATGTTGATATTCCAATGCTCCTGTTGCCCTTGTTCTTCTAAGTGATAAAATCCACGGTTTGAAAGGTGCTGTCAAAGGAACCTTGGTGAATTGTTGCAGTGCATCTTGTAGATGGTATTCAAAATTGTGGTTAGACCCCACTTCGAGTACTGTGAGCAGTTCTGGGCAACACACCTTAGGAAAGATATTTGGGAATGCAATGAAGGTTTACAAAAATGATACCTGGACTACAGGGGTTAAGTTATGAGGAAAGATTACTCAAATTGGATCTTTTTTTGCTCGAATTTAGAAGCTTAAGGTGTGATCTGATCTAAGTATTCAAGATATTAACAGGGAAAGACAGGGTAGATAAAGATGAACTATTTCCACTGGTTGAGATTCTAAAACTAGGGTGCATAGTCTAAAAATTAGGGCTAGACCGTTCAGGAGAGATGTTAGGAAGCACTTCTTCACTCAATGGGTGGTAGAGGAACTCTCTCCCACAAACAGCAGTTGAAACTAGATCAGTTGTTCATTTTAAATCTGAGATAGAAGGGTTTCTGTTAAGCAAAGTTATTAAGGAATGGCCAAAGACAGGAATATAGAGTTAGATCACAGATCAGCCATGATCTAATTAAATGGTGGAACAGACTTGAGGGGCTGAATGGCCTACTCCTGTTCTTGCACACTGCTGCCATTGTGCTTTGGTGATGGAGGAAGTGAATGTTTAAGATGATGGATAGTGTGCCAATCAAGCAAGCTGGTTTGTCCTGTATGGTGTTTTCCTTGAGTGTTATTGAAGCTGGATAACTTCACAGGGTAGATTAAGATGAAATCTAACAGCCCAAAACCAATGCTGTGGAGCATCAACAACAGTAATGTTATGGACAGGAGAGGGACAAACTAAGCTTCTTTATCCTCCCCCATCTGTCTGTAAGTAGAGGTGTTTTTGCATATTTTAAAAAGTAGGCTGTGGCATCTTTTCCCCAAATGCTTCCGTTTGTGTGATGCAATTTTAAAAAACATTTAGAATACCCAATTATTTTTTTTTCCAATTAAGGGGCAATTTAGCTTGGCCAATCCACCTAACCAGCAAATCTTCAGACTGTGGGGTGAAACCCATGCAGACATGGGGAGAATGTGCAAACTCCACACAGTGACCCAGGGTCGGGATCGAACCGGTCCTCAGCGCCGTAGGCAGCAGTGCTAACCACTGCGCCACCGTTCCGCCCGTGTGATCCAATTTTAAGGTAACATACAGCAAACTCTCTTTATAATTAACTCAGAAGGTTAGTTTATTAAACATTCAAATGCTGCGGCGATGGGGGGGGGGGGATTTTTTGCAACCTCATAGACACACACATATATACAGTAAGAGGGGGTAGAAGAGAGAGAGTTTTGACAACTAGAGATAACAATAGTGAAAGAGCCACAGAAATTAATTTTAATTTGTGTGATTTCCAGAGTCTGGGAAGACAAAGTCCAGAGGGTGTTTCCTTCGGGGTGGCGTTTAGTCCTGATCAATCAAACTTCAAGGATTGAGACTTAGTCTGCAAAGACTTATGCTACATAACTTTTCCATTAGTTAGTAATTCAGCAGACTGAGGGTTTCTCAATTCTCAAACGAATATTTCAAAATAGTCATTCAGTCTTGTGACCTTTGGACTGGTTTTAGTCTCAGGACTGATAATGTCCCAGCCATTAGGTTTTTAAAGAGCTACATCCGTGTCAGGAAGCCAATGCCTGGGCAGACTCTCTCACTCTGCTATAGAAGTAAGCTTATCAAGATACAAATAATGCCCATTGTCTCCACAATGGTTCCTTTTTGAAATGGACCTGGATAGCCCCAGGTGTGAGATAGGTCTGTTAACAATGCTGCAGGAATAATGAGTTTCAATCTGCACTGGAGCCCCCTCGTTTCATGATTATAATGTCCTTACAATTCGGTGTAAGTTTGCACAAGGATGAGAGGAAGATTCTTCTGTTCTTGTAACTTCTGTTGGAAGCTTCCAGAACAAAGGGTCAATCCTGCGGTCAAGTGATTTGTAGAAGCCATCTTGTTGGGTTCAGCAGAAAGTCCATTTTAAAAATAGCAGTTTTGCTGTGTACCGTCTGGACTTTTCATGTCTTATTGACATAACAGCAACCACAACCGTAACCTTGTGAGCTTGCATGTCTCCCACTCTAGGATTATCAAGCCAAGAGATCGACCATGATTCAATGAAAAGTGCCAGAGACCATGCCAGCAACAACACCAGGCATACGGAAAAATGAGGTGCCAACCTGGTGAAGCTATGACACACCATTACATGTAATTGTTTTTATTCTTTCACAGGGTTCTGGTGAGCCCAGCATTTATTGTCCATCTCGGGGGAAGCACGGTAGCACAAGGGGATAGAACTGTGGCTTCACAGCACCAGGGTCCGAGGTTTGATTCCCCGCTGGGTCACTGTCTGTGCGGAATCTGCATGTTCTCCCGTGTCTGTGTGGGTTTCCTCCGGGTGCTCCGGTTTCCTCCCACAGTCCAAAGACGTGCAGGTTAGATGGATTGGCCATGATAAATTGCCCTTATTGACCAAAAAGGTTAAGAGGGGTTATTGGGTTACGGGGATAGGATGGAAGTGAGGGCTTAAGTGGGTCGGTGCAGACTCGATGGGCTGAATGGCCTCCTTCTGCACTGTATGTTCTATGTTCTATGTTTAATTGCCCTTGAGAAGGTGGTGGGTAGCTACCTTTTGAACTGCTGCAATTTATGTACACGCACAATGCTGCTAGGAAGAGTGTTCTATGACTTTGGTCCAGCAACAGTGATGAAATAGCAATTTGGCTCCAAGTCAGGATGGCATGTAGCTTGAAGGGGAACTTTCTGGTGGTGGTGTTCCCATGCATCTGTGACCCTTGTCTTTTAGCTGGTAAAGATTGTGGATTTAGAAGGTGTTGTCAAAGGAGACTTGGTGAGATGCTGTTGTTCATCTTGTAGACGGTACACTCTTCTGCCATTGCTGAATGCACTGGGTGTGCAAAGGCTAAGATCCCTGACAACATGTTGTTAGCAATAGAATTGCAGTGTTGGGCAGTGTTGAACACATGCATCTACCCGACAACACGGAGCATTGCCCAGGTGTGTCCTGTACACAAAAAGCAGAACAAATACAACCCGGCCTTACTGCCCCATGAGACTACATTCAATCATCAGCAGAGTGATGGAAAATGTCCCCAACAGTGCTATTAACACTCTGGCATCGATAACCTGCTCAATGAAGCTCAGTTGGGCCTTTGTAGGGCCTCTCACCTCCAGAGCTCATTACAGCCTTGGTCCAAATATATATATTTTTTTTCAAGTATTTTTAACATATAACAACAAAGAAGAAACCATTACATAGTGCAACAATACCCACACATAAATCAGAAAAAACAAAGCAGCAACAGTAATATGAACCCCAATAACTTAATACTACCCAGAATAATCAACCCCCTACTAAACCCCCCTCTCCTTTACCCCTCAATGAACAGCGAACAGTGACCAACTCTTTAAAGTGCAAAATGAGCGGCCGCCATGTACAATAAAACCCGTCAATCAACCCGATTATCGTAAATTTGACTTTCTCGAGGTACAGGAATTCCATTAGATCTCTCAGCCATGCAGTAGCACTGGGTGTTGTCGCGCGTCTCCAGCTCAGCAGTATTCATTGCCATGCCAAGAGTGATGCAAATGCCAGAGCATCCGCCCATGCCCCTGTCCTCTGTTCTGGCCAATCTGACACTCCAAAAATAGCGACTAATGGGCAGGGTTCTGAGTCAAGCTTCAGTACTGGTGTAGAAAAAGTCCTTCCAATAGCCCACCAGATGGGGGCAGGACCAGAACATGTGCGAATGGTGAGCAGGCCCCTTGAGCACCGCTCACACTTATCCGTGACGTCCTTGAAGAATCTATTCATCCTCGCCTTGGTAAACACAACAGTAAGTTCTAAGTAACAACCCCATAGCCTTGTGCAGGATGATGTAGCATTTACCCTATGGACTCTTCCTCCATAACTCTTCCTCTAAAATGGGCCCTAGCTCCTCCTCCCACCTGGCCTTTACCTCATCCACCGAAACTGGCTCTTCACCCATAATCTGCCGATAAATTCCAGATGTGTTTCCCTCTACTGACCCCGTACATGAGAGGAGCCTTTCCAGCGGAGTTGACGATGGTGCCCCGGAAAATTTGGCAGCGTTCCCTTGACAAAGTCTCGCACCTGAAAATTTCTAAACCTATCTGGTCTCCCAAGCTCTGCCTTTTCCTTCAGTTCCTCCCAACTTTCCTCCCAACTCGCAAACCATCTCTCGAAAAATAAATCATTCACCCTCTCCAGTCCTGTAATCTTCCATCTTCGAAATACAGCGTCCAATTTTACTGGCTCAAATAAATGACTCCTGTAGATGGGGGCCCACTTTGACATTGCCTTCAGCTTGAAATGCTGACGAAATTGGCACCATATTTTTAACGTGGAGGTTTCTGCCTAATTCAAAGAATATTTTGCCTGTGAAAAAGGCAAGGATGCCATTACCAGGGCTTCTGGACCCTGTTCCTCTCCATGACCCAGACTCCATCTGTATCCAACTGCTGCCTCACAGTGCCAGGGACCAGAGTTTGATTCTGACTGTGGGAGTGTCTGTGCAGAGTTTGTACATTCTCCCCATGTCTGCGTGGGTTTCCTTTGGATGCTCTGGTTTCCTCCCACCTTCCAAAGACGTGCAGGTTAGGTGGGTTGGCTGTGCCAAATTGCCCCAAAGTTTGCGCGCGTGTGTGTATGTGTGTGTGGGTGAGTGTGGCTATGCTTGATGTGCTGCAAGCCCCTGGCGACAGACTAAGCGACAATTAGCTCCAGAAACAGCTAATCAATGCACTGGCAGGGAGCGGAATAGTTGAAAGAGAGAGAGACTTACGTCCCCACCACACAGTTAATAATAAATGAATAATAAAATAAAACACCTTGTACAATAGAGGTTCTGGAGGAAGTGTTGGTAGCTGGGATGCTGTCACATAAAGTTGGGACTTGTCCATAAAAAAATGCACAGGCTCAGAATACATGTGGTTTGAAATCCTCCCATTCCAAGTTGGTTATTTCAAGCGATATTTAGTGTTTCAATTAGCTCAGATGATCTCCCAAGCCCACTATTCATGCTGAGGATGTCAGGAAAGGATGAGTGTCAACTGTTCCCAAGCCTCCCCAGTAGCTTGGGGAGATAGTGCGGGTTTATACATGAACACTAGTTGAAGTACTTTCGGATCAATCTGCAAGAACTGGAATCTGCATCCAAAGGGACAAAATTACTCTTGTGTTTGCTACATAATGCTTGTGGTGTTCTTTGTGGTTCTGATCCGAGGATGGTTGGCGTAGTGTTCACAAAGAACACAACTAGCTTTTATATTAAACAAGCTAAAGATTTATTTACACTACTTAATTGGATTTGACACTTACTCCTGTGTAATAAACAGTTGATAATAAACATACAATTTACACTCATCTATTACTAATCTCTACACTAATACAATAACTGATCTGCTCTCACTCACACTATCTTTCCTACAGTCTGTCTTCTAGCCTTCTCCTCAACACTCTCCCAGAAGGCTTAGCATCAATGCTTTATATAGTTCTGCATCTAGCTCCCTCTAGTGGTTGATTTGGAAATAACGTTAATCCTTACAGTTCAGTACATTTATCATAATGTCACATCCCCCTTTCTTTCGAAAAAAAAGGTTATAAACTCTGTAACATTTTTTCTTTGAGTAAATTCATTTGAACATTTACACGTGAATATTACACATTATCATTATCTTGTTTTAGATTCAGTTGCAAAAATAAATGTCATATCACAGTAGTGATGACAGATGAATAGTTATTAACATGTCATTACAAATTCAGTCTATTCAGCGGTTTTCTCGTCCTCGTTGATCTTCTCAGTGTTCTTGTCGAAGTATTCAAGTTGCCTTCCATGTTGTCTTGATTAGTGGTTGATAATGAAGGATTTGGAAAGTCAGTGTTTTGGAAAATGGCATCCTGAACAATAATATTTAGAGTTTGAAGTGGAACATAGTTCTTTATCTTCAGTAATGCTCTTCTAAACACTGTGCCTTTTTCAGTTTGTACCAAATATGATCTTGGTGCTCTTTGTCGGAATACCCTAGCAACATGTGCCCATTCCATCATCAGAATTTTGTATTTTGACATAGTCTCCTTCTTGTAAAGGTTTTGTGTGCTTGTTGTAGTAGTCTTTGCGTTTTATTGTTTGTAACCTCAGTTGGTTATGTAGTTCTTGTTCATCCAGATTCTGAATCATGATTTCTGATAACGTGGTACGAATTTTTCTTCCCATCAATATCTGGGCAGGCCGCAAACCTGATGACAATGGAGTAGCTCTGTATGTCAACAGTGCTAATGATAAATATTTGTTGTCACCTAGTGCTTTTCTGAATAGCTTCTGAAACCATTCCTACACCTTTCTCAGCTTTGCCATTGGATTGGGGGTACAATGGGCTTGATGTTATATGGTTAAAATTATAACTTTCTGCAAATTGTGTCCACTCCCAGCTGGTGGCCATTGTCAAAGACAACGTGTAATGGAATTCCATGTCGAGCAAAAACAGATTTTGCTGCTCGGATTCCAGATCGAGTCGTTGAATCAATAAACGTAATAACCTCAGAATAGTTGGAATAGTAGTCAATAATGACTCAATAGTCATGACCTTTAAAGTAGAATAGATCCATTCCAACTTTCAGCCATGGATAGGTGATTACCTAATTTTCTTCCACGTTTTCTTTGCATTGCGCAGATTCATGCATCTGACAAATGCTGCATTCCTGCACATGATTGTCCACATCCTTGTTGATTCCAAGCCAGTACACAGATTGTCCTGCTCGTCTACTACATTTTTCAATTCTTTGGTGACCCTCGTGTATCTGTTCGAAGATATCATTTCATAGGCAGGAGGGAATAACTATCCTGTCTCCTTTGAGTAGGAATCCGTTAATCGCAGTGAGGTCATCTTTGATACTGCGAAAACTGGAGCAACATCCATTGGGCCATCCTTCTTACAAGTATTTGATATCCTTTGGACTGTCAAGTCCTTCGCTGTTTCTTCTCTTATGACACGTAGCTGGTGCAGCACTAATGGGACTGCCGTTTAAACAAGTCCGACTCAAATTCCGCTTCCTGGGATCCAAATAGCCCATGACTGGAAAGGGATCCACAAATGGAACCTCACCAGTCTGACGGAGGAAGTAAAAAAGGACCTGCAAAGATGGAGCACACCCCCACTCTCCCTCGCGGGGAGAGTCCAGACGATCAAAATGAATGTGCTGCCCAGGTACCTCTTCCTATTTAGAGCCATCCCGATCTACATCCCCAAGGCCTTTTTCAAAGCAGTAGACAAACTAATCATGGTGTTCGTATTGGGGGGGGGGGGGGGGGGGGGGGGGGGGGGGGGGGATGCTAGGATCACAAAGAAGGTCCTACAAAAAAAAAAATCAAGGGGAGGGCTAGCCCTCCCAAACCTACAATTCTACCACTGGGCGGCGACGGCCAAGCGAATAAGGGGATGGATCAAGGAGCCAGAAGCCGAGTGGGTGCGCGCGGAAAAGGCCTCCTGTAAGGGGACCTCCCTCCGGGCCCTCGCCACGGTGGCACTCCCATCCCCACCCAAAACACACTCCAGCAGCCTGGTGGTGATAGCCACTCTCCAGTCCTGGAACCAGCTATGGCAGTAATTTGGCCTGACCAAAATGTCAGACAAAGCTCCCATCTGCAACAACCATAGGTTCACACCAGCACTGACTGACGACACCTTCAAAAGGTGGAGACAGGACGGGGGGGACACTAACAGTCAAGGACCTATACACCGACGGCAGGGTTGCGACACATGACAAACTGACGGAGAAATTCCAGCTAGCCAGGGGGAACGAGCTAAGGTACCTGCAGCTCAGAAACTTCCTACGAAAGGAGACAAGGACTTACCCACAACTGCCACGACAGACATTACTGGAAGAATTACTGGACGCAAGCATATTAGAGAGAGGAAACTGTAGCAACATGTACGACCGACTGGTAGAAGGGGCCGACACCGTACTGGACGCAACAAGAAGAAAATGGGAGGAGGACCTGGGGATCGAGATAGGGTGGGGACTCTGGAGCGAAGCACTGCATAAGGTCAACTCCAGCTCCACCTACGCAAGGCTCAGCCTGACGCAACTAAAAGTGGTACATAGAGCTCACTTAACAAGAACCTTTATGAGTAGGTTCTTCCCGGAGGTGGAGGATAGATGCGAGTGGTGCCAAGGAGGCCCGGCCAACCACGCCCACATGTTCTGGTCTTGCCCCAGACTTGCAGGGTACTGGACTGACCTTCTTCGAGGCAATGTCCAAAGTGGTGGGGGTGAGGGTGGAGCCATGCCCGAAAGTGGCGGTCT
The DNA here is from genome assembly GCF_047496885.1 of Scyliorhinus torazame. Taxonomy (NCBI): domain Eukaryota; kingdom Metazoa; phylum Chordata; class Chondrichthyes; order Carcharhiniformes; family Scyliorhinidae; genus Scyliorhinus; species Scyliorhinus torazame. The sequence goes on from NC_092723.1 coordinate 122,906,017, forward strand.
TCGGGGTTTCAGATCTATTCCTGGGGAGGAGGGCGGCTCCCTTGCCTTTGCCTCCCTGATCGCCAGACGTAGAATCCTGTTCGGCTGGCGGTCAGCAGCATCACCCAAAGCTGCAGACTGGCTGTCCAACCTCTCAGAATCTCTCCAAATGGAGAAAATCAAATTCGCCATCCGAGGGTCAGACGACGGCTTCCACAGAGCGTGGGAGCCATTCACCCGATTGTTTCGAGACCTGTTTGTGGCCAACAAACAAGCAAACAAGCAGAAGAATAGCCAGGTAGCCAGGAACCAGGGGAAAACAGCCAAAGCTTGAGAGCGGAAGATAGAACGGAAGGGGGAGGGGGGGAACAACTCAGTCTAAGAGGAAGGAAAGGCGAACCATGGGAGGGGGCGGGAGGAGGAAAGGATAGGCGAACCGCGCGGGGGGGGGGGGGGGGGAGAGAAGAGACAGGCAGCAATAGAGGAGTGCCAGGGAGATGGGGGGGTGGGGGGAGGAGGGGGGGAGGCAGGGAAACGTTAACCAACCTGACATCCACAGGAACAGAGAAAAAGAATAGAGGTGGAGGACGGAAGGGCTGGCTGAAGCGGCAGCGTGCATGAGAAGACAACGGCGGCAAAATCTGATCGGGGGAAGCGAGGGGCAACACTGGCACCAGGCCCACTCAAGGATTGCACTCCGGAAGTGCCTCGCCGGCACAAACGGATGCCTACTTAATACTTATAGATATCTTATATCCTGTGTACATAACGGCAAAATATACTCTGTGCAAAAATCTAATAAAAAACATTTATTAAAAAATAAATGATACGTAGCTGGTTGTCAGACACTGATAGCATTTTTGCAACAAATCAAGATTGTGTTTCCACTATGTGTACTATATCTGAAATCGTGGTATTACTATTATTTGTAGCTCTTGATAAGGTATCAGCAACAATTAATTCTTGTCCTGGATCTTTAAGCGTGACCTTTGAATCATTGGTTGTGTATCCTTTTGGTCAAATGTAATTTATCGCAAGCATCCGCCCCAAGTAATTGATTTGTCATTTTCTACTATTTCAAAGTCTATTGGCATTCTGGTGTAGCCATTCTGAACAATGAGACAACAGGAACCTCTCGTGGCTATGGTATTTCCATTATAGTCAGTCAATCAACAGGTTGATTTCTTTATTTGTGGTGTGCTGTATGCATGTCTTAAATCCTTTTCCGTTATTAAATTTGGGTGTGCTCCTATATCTATGTTAAATGGAATTTCAGACCCATTTATATCAAGTAGTACAGTCCACTCTCGAATAATTTTGGAAAGCTGATATACTAGTTTGTTATCACAGTCCAGTGCATTAATTTGAGTAACTGCATCGACCATGAAATTATCTGTCAGTGCATATTGGGAGGAATCATCATTATCAGTTAAGATCTTTTTTCCTGTTCCTTCATCCTGTATACTCTGAATCTTCCTATAGTCGTTATAGGATTTAAAAAAATTATTTGCTGTAAACGCTGTTGCGAAATGGCACTGTGCTGCAAAGTGATTGAATTTACAACATTTTGAACATTGTTTGCCTTATACTGGACAGTTTGTTTTACTGTGGGTGTGGCCACAGCGTGAGCATGTCATCACGCTCATGACGTCATTCTCAAAATGGCCACCAGCCGTTGTACGTAGTTTTCTGTGCTGCGACACAGCATGAATGGCGTCGGCCACATTTCCCGACTTTGCGCCTTTTTCGTTTGCCTTGAACTCTGCATATTCAGAAGATGCTTGTTCATTCGCTTTGCACATATTAAGCGCGTTTTCTAGCGGCAAAATCGGTCATCTTAGCATTTTTTCACGCAAACGTTCGCCATTTATCCCAAGTACAATTTGATTGCAAAGCATTGAATCAGCAATGGAGGAGAAGTTATACGACTGCGCTCTGAACATTAAAGCAGTAATAAAAGAATTGACCAACTCCCCTTTCAGCTGCAGCCTTTTTCTGAACATGTAGCGCTCATAGGTCTCATTCACTTGCTTTTTGCAGTAAGCTCGAATTTCTGGAGCGCCATGTTATACTTTTTTTTATCCTCATCTTCAGCAAATTCAAATGAGTTAACAACTCTAATACTTGCATTCCAGCCAAATTAAGAAGAAATGCTATTTTTCTCTGATCGGAAGCATTTTCTAGCGCGGAGGCAGATAGGAAAACCTCAAACTGCTGTTTGAAAAATATCCAATTTTTGACATAGTTTACCAGTTGTCCTGAAGTAGTTAGGATTCTTCAAACCTTCCATCTTACGATCCGTCGTCTGTGCAGATTTTTTTGATCGGTGTAGCTGCGTGATTGTGTTCCTCAAATTTCTTAAAGATAGCCTGTCGAATCTAATTGCTTATTATTTTTAGAAAAAGACTCCTGGTACCATGTAGTGTTCTTTGTGGTTCTGATCCACAGTTGGCATTGTGTTCACAAAGACCACAACTAGCTTTTATATTAAACAAAGCTAAAGATTTATTTACACTACTTAATTGGATTCAAGACTTACTCCTATACAATAAACAGTTGATAATAAGCATACAATCGACACTCATCTACTATTAATCTCTACACGAATACAATAACTATGATCTGCTCTTACTCACACTATCTTGTCGAGTTAGGTACACTGGTCTAACACTGGCTGCAACTGGATGCAGTTTAGATCAGAAAGATACTCCAGACCTTGAAGTTAGTTCAATCAGGTTTATTGAACTAATAGCACAGTTAGCACAGTTCTCTGTGAGTTCGACTCTCTGCTAACTTAAGTGTGGTTACTCTGTCTGACTGAACCAGACTTAGCCACATGGTGGAGGTGTGAGATTGTAACAACACCCTTGACTGACTCTCTAGATGTTCATCAGTGGAAAGAGGCGGAGTGTGAGTGCCTCGTATCTTTTATAGTCAGATCCCACCCCTGAGTGTCCTGCCTGCTTATTGGTCATGTCCTGTTCTCTGTGTCCATTAGCTGCTTGTCTGTATATCATTACATGTGTGTGTGTGTGTGTGTGTGTGTGTGTGTGTGCCTGCATATCATGACATCTCCCCTTCTTTATGTTTGGATGACATATGTGAGTGTATTTACACGATTAGGCCAATATTAACATATATACATGCAGTGGAAGTGAACATATGTAGATGTGCAAACAGCTATCTAATGCGAGAACACAGAACATATCAACCAGAACAAATGTTCATAAGTCCAGTCTCTGTGGCTTGCGTCTGATCCTGGTCGACCGCCGGAGAGGTGGTGGTGGGGACGACAGCGCCTTGATGGGCGGGATTGAAGCCTGACTGGTGGCCTTGTGAGTCGAGGTATCAGGAGGTGGCAAAACAACAGAAGGAAACGGAGAAGAACGTGGTTGCGGGCAGGCAGCTTTGCGCAGTGCCCGTCTGTTTCGTCGCACAATAGAACCATCAGCCAGGCGCACAACATACGAGTGGGGCGCAGCCTGTCGAACAACGACAGCTGGAGCTGACCAGCCTCCATCAGGGATCTTGAATCGAACAATGTCTGACGGGGATAACACGGGCAAATCGGTGGCATGAGCATCATAGCCCTGTTTTTGTCGGTCTTGGAGTTGGTGCACCTTCTGCAGCACCGGGAGGTGATCCAGGTCGGGCACGTGTATGGCTGGAAGTGTCGTTCGCAGGTCCCTGTTCATCAGGAGTTGAGCCGGTGACAAGCCAGTGGACAGTGGGGCCGCCCTGTACGCAAGCAGCGCAAGGTGAATGTCAGAAGCAGAATCCGCGGCCTTGCAGATGAGCTGCTTCACTATGTGCACCCCTTTCTCAACTTTTCTATTTGACTGCGGATAGTGTGGGCTGGAAGTGACGTGTTTGAACTGATACGACTGGGCAAACAGAGACCATTCATAGCTGCTGAAGCACGGGCCATTGTCACTCATGACAGTGAATGGGATACCATGCCTGGAGAACGTCTCCTTACAGGCCTTGATGACGGTCCGAGATGTGAGGTCCGAGAGCTTCACGACTTCAGGGAATTGGAAAAGTAATCAATGATTAACACATAATCACGGCCATTTGCATGAAAGAGGTTGATGCCAATCTTGGACCATGGAGAGGTTTCGATTTCATGCTGCTGAAGTGTCTCCTTACTCTACGCTGGCTGGAAGCATTGACAGGTCGCACAGTTAAGGACCATGTTCGTGATGTCCTGGCTGATCCCGGGCCAGTAGACAGCCTGCCTGGCTCTGCGTCTGCACTTTTCCACACCCAGGTGGCCCTCATGGATTTGACGGAGCACCAAGCTCTGGAGACTGTGTGGAATTACAATCCGGTCCAGTTTGAGGAGGATACCATCAACCACCGTCAGGTCGTCCTTTACATTGAAAAATTGAGGGCAAAGCCCTTTTTGCCAGCCATTGGCTAGGTGCTGCAAGTGGGGGTCTTTGGCTGTCTCCTCACGGATACAAATCATCTTCTCATCAGATGCCGGGAGGGTGCTAGCACACAGCTGCACCTGTGACTCAACCTGTCACTCAATTTGCCGGATGACATTCGGTGGTTCACTAGGCACGGTGATGGAGCTTCTTCACTAGGTTTCGTACGGCCGTGGTGGTGAAGCCATGTTTGGGATGAACTTGCCCAGAAAATTGACCATGCCCAGAAAGCGCAATACCGCCTTCTTGTCTTCCGGGACCTTCATGGCTGCGATGGCCTTGACCTTGTCTGTGTCAGGGGACATACCCTACTGGGAGATCTGGCCTCCTAGGAACTTGAGTGTCAACATGCCAAAGCACCATTTGGCCCTGTTCAGCTTCAGGCCATTGGCGTGGACACGGCGGAATACCTGCTGGAGACGGGAAACATGATCCTCAGGGGTTGTGGACCATATGTTGACGTCGTCCACATACACACAAACTCCTTCGATGCCCTCCATCATCTGCTCCATGATGCGATGAAATATCTCCAATGCCGAGACGATGCTGAACGACATATGGTTATAGCAGTACCTGCCAAACGGTGTGTTGAAGGTGCAGAGCCTTCTGCTGGACTCATCCAGCTGGATTTGCCAGAATCCACGTAACGCATTTAACTTCGTGAATAACCTTGCATGCGCCATCTCACTGGTGAGTTCTGATGCACGATCAATTGGACAAAGACGAGAGTTGAAAACAACTGAGGCTTTATTGCTCTAAGATGTGTGGCCTCCCACAGCAGCTGGCGAAATGGCTGCTGCACGGAGCACACACATATTTATACTCTGCCTACTGGGCGGAGCCAGCAGGCAGGGACTACGGCCGTACCTGCAGTACAGATCCTACCATACATCACCTAATATAGGTGCAACAGTGATTTACCACATTCACCCCTGTTAAAATTGAGTCCGGCGGGGGTGGTGGAGAACTATATACTGCAATTGAATTTTCATATCCAATATTTACGAAAAAAAACATTTTCTTTTGAAGTCCTGTGAACCAGTTAGAGGTTTAACCGGTCCTGGGCCTTGATGTGTCACTGGGAGTGACGCAGTGGTGGCGGCGATGCCGATGCTGGTCTGGTCTTCGGTGACTCCGGGAGCGTCCAAAATCCTCTTCATCCTCGGGCGTGGGCAGGGGGAGGACGGATGGTCCTGGGAGGGTTGCTGCTGAGAGCGCCTGAGGAGGGGGCAGGTGGAGCCGGGCCAGAGGCGTGTGTGTGTGTGTGGAATCTGCTGGTGCCAGGTCCCTGAGGGAGACAGTATCCTGGCGACCGTCGGGGTATGCCACGTAGGCATACTGGGGGTTTGCATGAAGCAAATGCACCCTCTCCACCAACGGGTCCGCCTTGTGGAGTTGGACGTGCCTACGGAGAAGGACGGGTCCTGGAGCTGCGAGCCAAGTTGGGAGCGACACCCCGGATGTGGACTTCCTGGGGAAGGCAAAGAGACGCTCATGGGGTTTGTTGTTAGTGGCTGTGCACAGTAGTGACCGAATGGAGTGTAGTGCATCAGGGAGGACCTCCTGCCAGCGGGAGGCCGGGAGGTTCCTGGACCGTAGGGCCAGTTAGACGGCCCTCCAGACCTACCCGTTCTCCCTCTCTACCTGTCCGTTTCCCCGGGGGTTATAGCTGGTCGTCCTTCTGTAGGCGATACCCCTGCTGAGCAGGAACTGACGCAGCTCATCACTCATGAATGAGGATCTCCTGTCACTATGGATGTAGGCGGGGAAACCGAACAGATTGAAGATTGTGTTGAGGGCTTTGATGACGGTGGCAGACGTCATGTCGGGGAATGGGATGGCGAAGGGGAATCTGGAGTACTCATCGACCACACTGAGAAAATACGTGTTATGGTCGGTGGAGGGGAGGGGGCCTTTGAAATCCACACTGAGGCGTTCAAAGGGGCGGGAAGCCTTCACCAGGCGCGCACGGTCTGGCTGGTAGAAGTGCGGTTTGCACTCCGCACAGACCTGGCAGTCCCTGGTGATTGTCCGTACTTCCTCGACGGAGTAGGGCTTCGGGATGGGGTAGTGTTCACACATTATATTCTGGTTGAGATCCTTGGGATCAATGCAGATGCGCAGGTCTCCAGAGGGTTTTTTAACCACCACCATCGAGCTGACCCAGTCAGTCGGTTCGGTTACCCTGGAAATGATCCCCTGCTGCTGCAGCTCCTTGAGCTGTTCCTTCAGGTGCTCCTTCAGCGGAGCCGGGACCCGGCATGGTGCATGGACCACTGGCTTGGTATCAGGTCGCAGTGGGATCTTGTACCGATATGGCAAAGTGCCCATCCCGTCAAATACATCTGGAAAGTGAGCGAGGATGTCGTCAATGCCAGCTTGAAGATCCACGTTGGAGGGTGTCGTTGAATAAACCCACTGCACCATGTTTAGCTTTTGCAGGCATGCATGCCCTGTAGGGATGCCCTGTCCGGCTTGACAATTTCAAACCTTAGCCATGCATGGGTGCTCCGGTTGGAGACGAGTAGGTGGCAGGACCCCAGTGCCGTGATGGCATTACCGTTATAGTCCAGGAGCTGGCAGACTGCTGGAAGGACCTTGGGGGGCTTCTTGATGCGTTTGAAGTCTGCCTGTGAGAGGAGGTTGACAGAAGCACCTGTGTCCAGCTTGAACTGGATGGAGCAGCGATTGACCTGCATCACCGCACGCCATTCGTCCTCCGAATCCACAGCGAGGATGGACTGAATGCGAGATGAGTTAGGTGTGGCATGTTCATGTGTGGTAATGATGCCCACTTGGTAGGCGGACTCCAGGCACTCGTCCTCTGGATCCGTTGTACTGCCAGGATCAGAATCCTGTAATCGTCGTTGCACATTCTGGACGTGCCGTCGTCGGAATTGGGAGTGCTGGCCTTTGACTGGTGGTGCTGACCTGCATAAGGCTGCATAGTGTCCAGGCCTCCCACAGTTAAAACATCGCCTGCCTCTTGCAGGGCAGTGTCCCTTTAAGTGGGCATTGCCGTAGTTCAGGCACGTCATGACGTTGTCGTACTTGTGCAGTGTGGGTGTCGGCTGCTTCATTATCCCATTCGCATCGCGCATGCGTGGGGCCCCGGGAAAAGCGCGCGAAATGGACGCTGTCTTCAATGCCGAGGTGCTGCATCCGGGAGATGGCCTGCACACTCTGCCTCGTGGGAGGCAAGTTTCACATTGTTAGCCGATTTGTATTGGGCATACTGATTTTTAGCATGCTCATGTACTGTACATGTTTCAATCGCGACTGGCAGGGTCATACACTTGATTTTCAGTCGCTGCTCTCTCAGAGGATCAGAGTGAACTCTAAACACGATTTGATCTCTGATCATGGAGTCAGCAATATCACCAAAGTTGCAGGACAGCCCTAGCAGGCGGAGCCTAGTTAAGAAGGCATTGAAAGATTCATCTTTACCTTGAAGACGTTGTTTGAATATGTCGCACTCGAAGATTTCATTGGGGTCCACTTCACAGTGACAATCGACCTTGTCCAGGATAGTCTGAAACTTTGTCTTCTCCTGGCCTTCGGTGAAGTTAAACGAGTTGAAGAGTTTGATGGCTTGATCACCCGCTGTTGAGAGGAGAAGCGCGATCTTCCTTGCATCAGACGCACCCTCGAGGTCTGAGGCTTCGATGTACAGCAGAAACCTTTGCTTGAATATCCACCAGTTGGCACTGAGATTGCCAGAGGTCATGAGCTGGTGAGGAGCCTGAATTTTCTCCATGGTGCCGGGATACATTTGCTGGTCGTCACGGAACGGACTGAGGTAAGCCACCTTAAATTAGTAGTCTCCTGGTATCATGTCGTGTTAGGTACACTGGTCTAATACTGGCTGCAACTGGATGCAGTTTAGATCAGAAAGAGACTCCAGACTTTGAAGTTAGCTCAATCAGGTTAATTGAACGAATAGCACAGTTAGCACAGTTCTCTGTGAGTTCGACTCTGTTAACTTAAGTGTGGTTACTCTGTCTGACTGAACCAGACTAGCTCTTAGCCACGTGGTGGAAGTGTGAGATTGTAACAACACCCTTGACTGACTCTCTAGATGTTCATCAGTGGAAAGAGGCGGAGTGTAAGTGCCTCGTGTCTTTTATAGTCAGATCCCACCCCTGAGTGTCCTGCCTGCTTATTGGTCATGTCCTGTTCTCTTTGTCCATTATCTGCTTGTCTGTATATCATTATGTGTGTGTGTGCCTGCATATCATGACATATCTTTCCTACTGTCTGTCTTCTAACCTTCTCCTCAACACTCTCCCAGAAGGCTTAGCATCAATGCTTTATATGGTTCTGCATCTAGCTCTCTCATGGTTGATTTGAAATAACATTAACCCTTACAGTTCGTTTTTTATGTTTAGATTATCCAATTATTTTTTTTTCCAATAAAGGGGCAATTTATCGTGGTCAATCCACCTAGCCTGCACATCTTTGGGTTGTGGGGGTGAGACCCATGCAGACATGGGGAGAATGCACAAACTCCACACAGACACTGACCCAGGGCCGGGGTCGAACCCCGGTCCTCAGCACCGTAGGCAGCAGGGCTGACCACTGTGCCAATGTGCTGCCCCACCCTGACAGGTCTGTACATTTATCATAATGTCACAATGTTGAAGCCGGGAATTTATTGGTGTTCATTCTTGAGATGTTACAGATGCACTCACAAGTGTGTCCATACACTCAGTCACACACAGTCCCTCACACATGTACACAATCCCCTCCATGCTCACTGACATACACGCTGACCCACACATGCTCACTAAACAAAGACACACACTCACTCACCCAATACACACTAACCCATACCTGCTCATGAAACAAACGCACACATACACACACATACACACCCCATACACACTGACCCACACATGCTCAATAAGCAAACACACACACTCATACACACACTCACCCACATACACATTGACCCATACATACTCACGAAGCAAACACACACATGAACACACGCACACCCATGTACACACTGACCCACACATGCTCATTAAACAACACACACACATACACACTCACCCACATACACACTGACCCACACATGCTCACTAAACAAACACACATTTACACCCACTCACCCACATGCACACAGACCCACACATGCTCACTAAACAAACACACACACATACACACACTCACCCACATGCACACAGACCCACACATGCTCACTAAACAAAGACACACACACACTCACCTACAACACACTAACCCATACCTGCTCATGAAAAAAACGCACACATACACACACTCACCCACATACACACTGACCCACACATGCTCACTAAACAAGCGCACACACATACACACACTCAACCCCATACACACCGACCTACACATGTTCACTTAACAAACACAGACACACACATACACACAGACCCACACATGCTCACTAAACAAACACATTACACAGACCCACATACACACTGACCCACACATGCTCACTGAACAAACACACACTTACACACACTCAACCACATACACACTGACCTGCACGTGCTCACTAAACAAACACACACGCATACACACACTCACCCACAAACTCACTGACCCACACATGCCCGTACCAGCCTCCCCGAAGAGGCGCCGGAATGTGGCGACTAGGGGCTTTTCACAGTAACTTCATTTGAAGCCTATCTGTGACAATAAGTGATTTTCATTTTATTTTTCATTTCATGCTCATTAAACACACACACCCACATGCACACAGACCCACATATGCTCACTAAACAAACACACTCATCCACAAACACGCTGACCCACGCATGCTTATTAAACAAACACACACACATACACACTGACCCACACATCCTCACTAAACAAACACACACACAAACACACACACTCACCCACATACACATTGACCCATACATACTCACGAAGCAAACACACACACGTACACACACACACCCATGTACACACTGATCCACACATGCTCACTAAACAACACACACACATACACACTCACCCTTGTACACACTGACCCACACATGCTCACTAAACAAACACACACACCAATGTATACACTGACCCACATATGCTCACTAAACAAAAAAATAAACACACACACTCACCTATGCACACTCTGTGACACACACAACCACTCTTACACACATTTACACTCACACAGAGGGTTAGGTCCTGATTCTATTTGATTGTGGAACATGGATGGTAGCAAGTTGCAAGCTCATTTCACATCTCAACTGTTATTTTCACTGAAATCAAGATCTACCAGTTAAAAGCAAGTCTGCACATGTAATCTAATCTGATGCAGATTGAACAATTAATTGTGGCATATCTTACATTTTATGATCAAATTAAATAAAATTGGATCCTCAGTGTTATTTTGACCTGGACATCCTCATGTAGGTTGCTAAAGTTAACACAAAATGTCCAGAAGATGGCGCCGGAGCGAGGCGACTCTGCAAACTCTCACCAACAGATGCACTTTTTACTTAACTTATACTCGTTCTAATCTTTTAAAATTTAATTCTAAGACGAACATCCCTCTTTTATCTTTTCTTGACGGCTTGAACATCCTCCGAGGCCCGTGGAGACCTTTTGACCCAACCCGACCTGACCTCCACGACCTGGAAGTGGATCGGGCCCAAACCGGAGGTGAAGCCCCGACCTCGATTTGGAGCCGACCCGGACCTCGGAGCTCCCAACCAGGCCTAACAACCGACGCTAGTCCCTGGAACGCCCGGCCCAGTCCCCTGAGCTCCCGACCCCCGACGACGAGACCCATCCCAACTCGACACCGAGTGACCCGCCCAGCAACCCGACCCGGAGAGGCCCGCCCAGCAAGCCGACCTACCTGGAGATGGAAGAAAGAAAAATCCACATGGAGGCCCAACCGGGCCTACTTCAAGACCTGACCCCAGGAGCGCCCAGGGAGGGAACAGACCACGGGACTCAGCCCAACTTGCCTCAGGAAGCCCCTGCCCACGACCCAGGACCCCCAAAATGGCGGAGACCCCACGCGAGGACTCGAACGCACTGCAAGGTATTCACGTGCCCGCAGAATGCCGGGACCCATCCGGATACAAACATGCCCCCCTAGCAACCCATCTACCTCAACCAGCGTCCGGGACCCTGCCAGACGTGACCCCGGAAACGTAACCAGCGCCCTGGTCCCCGCCCGCACTCTGGACCCCGCCAGACGCAACCACCTACCTTTGACAAGGTCAGACTTCTCCCATCGGATCCCAGGATCATCCAGTCGCAGCCGCCGTCTGAGGAAGCGAGGGAAATAGCAGACGACACAAAGGTTGGTGGAATTGCGGATAGCGATGAGGACTGTCTGAGGATACAGCAGGATTTAGATTGTCTGGAGACTTGGGCGGAGAGATGGCAGATGGAGTTTAATCCGGACAAATGTGAGGTAATGCATTTTGGAAGGGCTAATGCAGGTAGGGAATATACAGTGAATGGTAGAACCCTCAAGAGTATTGAAAGTCAAAGAGATCTAGGAGTACAGGTCCACAGGTCATTGAAAGGGGCAACACAGGTGGAGAAGGTAGTCAAGAAGGCATACGGCATGCTTGCCTTCATTGGCCGGGGCATTGAGTATAAGAATTGGCAAGTCATGTTGCAGCTGTATAGAACCTTAGTTAGGCCACACTTGGAGTATAGTGTTCAATTCTGGTCGCCACACTACCAGAAGGATGTGGAGGCTTTAGAGAGGGTGCAGAAGAGATTTATCAGAATGTTGCCTGGTATGGAGGGCATAAGCTATGAGGAGCGATTGAATAAACTCGGTTTGTTCTCACTCGAACGAAGGAGGTTGAGGGGCGACCTGATAGTGGTATACAAAATTATGAGGGGCATAGACAGAGTGGATAGTCAGAGGCTTTTCCCCAGGGTAGAGGGGTCAATTACTAGGGGGCATAGATTTAAGGTGAGAGGAGCAAAGTTTAGAGTAGATGCACGAGGCAAGTTTTTTACGCAGAGGGTAGTGGGTGCCTGGAACTCACTACCGGAGGAGGTGGTGGAAGCAGGGACGATAGGGACATTTAAGGGGCATCTTGACAAATATATGAATAGGATGGGAATAGAAGGATACGGACCCGGGAAGTGTAGAAGATTGTAGTTTAGTCGGGCAGTATGGTCGGCACGGGCTTGGAGGGCCGAAGGGCCTGTTCCTGTGCTGTACATTTCTTTGTTCTTTGTTTTGTTTGAAATGCGGTGGTCTGCAGGTTAGACTGAAGCAGCACGGTTTCAAGACCCCTCTCCCCAGCATACTCCTAGCAAACATCCAAGCGATCGAAAACAAGCTGGATGAACTTAATGCCAGACTTACCTCTCAGAGGGAAGTAAGAGACTGCTGTGTGCTCTGCTTCACAGAGACATGATTCACCGCCGCCTCATCGGACTGTGCCATACAACCTGAAGGCTTCTCAATTCACCGGGTGGACCGCACTGCGTCATCAAGTAAAGCGAAGAGTGGAGCGGTTTGCCTCCTCATCAACTCCACCTGGTGCTTGGGTGTGGCGACCCTGGCAACCTACTGCTCTCCGGACCTGGAATACCTGACCGTGAAGTGCCGCCCATACTATCTTCCACATGAGTTCACTTCAGCCATTATCACAGCGGTCTACATCCCACCCCAGGCAGAAGTGAGGAAGGCACTGGACGAACTGTACACAGTTATAAACAACTACGAAACAGAACACCCGGAGGCCTTGTTCATCGTGACTGGAGACTTCAACAAGGCCAACCTCAAGAGTGTACTGCCAAAATTCCAACAGCACATCTCCTGTCCCACCAGGGGCGACAACACTCTTGACCACTGCTACTCAAAAATCAAGGGCACCTACCGTTCCATCCCCCAACCGCACTTTGGGAAATCAGACCATAAGACGGTGCTCCGTCTCCCGGCATACAAGCAGAAACTCAAGCGGGAGAATCCAGCTAAGAAGGTTGTGCAGTGCTGGTCCGAGGAGACAGAAGAGTTCTTACTTGACTGCTTAGAGACCGTGGACTGGTCCATATTTAAGAACTCAGCGACCAACTTAAATGAGTATGTCACCACCGTCACAGACTTCATCAGCAAATGTGTGGACGACTGCGTGCCAAAGAAAGCAGTACGTGCGTTCCCCAACTGGAAACCATGGCTCAATCGCGAGATTGACTCCCTACTGAAGGACAGATCTGAGGGGTTCAAGGCAGACGACACTGACCTATACAAGAAATCCAGGTACGACCTCCGCATAGCCATCCGAGATGCCAAGAGAGAATATCAGACCAAGCTAGAGTCACTGACAGACCCTCGGCGATTGTGGCAAGGACTAAACATCATAACGGGTTACAAAGCGAAGTCGAGCAGTATCTCCAGCAGCAGCGCACTCCTCCCCGATAAACTCAATGCATTCTATGCTCGGTTCGAGCAGGTAACCAACAATCCGCTGTCGAGTGCCCCAGCAGCCCATAACTCACCCATATCCACCATCACAGCTTCCGAAGTCAGATCGGCCTTCATGAAAGTGAACCCTCGGAAGGCGACGGGCCCGGACGGGATTCCTGGTCGCGCACTCAAAGCCTGCACGGACAAGCTGACAGATGTGTTCGTGGACATCTTTAACCTGCCCCTACTCCACTCCGAGGTCTCCACCTGCTTCAAGAAGACCACCATCATACCGGTACCCTACATCAGACTCCTATTTATTAACTACAGCTCCGCCTTCAACACCATAATCCCAGCCAAGCTCATATTGAAGCTCCAAAACCTAGGACTTGGCTCCCCACTCTGCAACTGGATCCTCGATTTTTTGACCAACAGACCACAATCAGGAAGAATGAACAACAACACCTCCTCCACAATAGTCCTCAACACCGAGGTCCCGCAAGTCTGCGTACTTAGCCCCCTACTCTACTCCATGTACACACACGACTGCGTGGCAAAATTTGGTTCCAACTCCATCTACAAGTTTGCTGATGATACGACCATAGTGGGCCAGATCTCGAATAACGACGAGTCAGAATAAAAGAGGGAGATTGAGAACCTAGTGGAGTGGTGCAGCAACAGCAATCTCCCCCTCAATGCCAGCAAAACTAAAGAGCTGGTCATTGACTTCTGGAAGCAAAGTACTGTACACATCCCCTGTCAGCATCAACGGGGCCGAGATGGAGATGGTTAGCAGTTTCAAATTCCTAGGGGTGCACATCTCCAAAAATCTGTCCTGGTCCACCCACGTCGACGCTACCACCAAGAAAGCACAACAGCGCCTATACTTCCTCAGGAAACTAAGGACCTTTGACATGTCCACATTAACCCTTACCAATGTTTACAGATGCACCATAGAGAGCATCCTATCGGGCTGCATCACAGCCTGGTATGGCAATTGCTTGGCCCAGGACCGCAAGAAACTTCAGAGAATCGTGAACACCGCCCAGTCCATCACACGAACCTGCCTCCCATCCATTGACTCCATCTACACCTCCTGCTGCCTGGGGAAAGCGGGCAGCATAATAAAAGACCCCGCCCACCCGGCTTACTCACTCTTCCAACTTCTTCCATGTGGCAGGAGATACAGAAGTCTGAGAACACGCACAAACAGTCTCAAAAACAGCTTCTTGTCCGCTGTTACCAGACTCCTAAATGACCCTCTTATGGACTGACCTCATTAACACTACACCCTGTATGCTTCATCTGATGCCGGTGCTTACGTAGTTACATTGTGTACCTTGTGTTGCCCTATTATGTATTTTCTTTTATTTCTTTTCTTTTCATGTACTTAATGATCTGTTGAGCTGCTCGCAGAAAAATACAATAAACAAATCCAATCCAATCCAATCCAAAATAGCAGATTTTACAACATTCTGCAGAGCTGCACCTCAAACGAAATTAAATCAGAGTTTTATGGAAGCAGACTGAATTTCTTTTGTGCTTTGCAGAGCAGAAATATGTGTTTCACAGTCCAAAATGCTTGGCACAAAGACTCTAGGATTAGTGTGCAGTTATGGAAGCAATCTTGCATATCATAGCTCACCCTTAGGACTACCGTCCAAGCAAACCCCCTCCAAATTAATCAACCATTAGCAATTCACTCCTCTATTCATTACAGTGCCCTCCTCTTCATCTTGTTCATTTCTTTCAGTCTTGTTACACCATTTAATTTACTCCCTTTCTTCCTGTACATCCCCATGCACGGTTCCGATTTGCCTAACCTTAATTTTTTTCTGTTCAACTTCATCAAGTGGGTTACATTAGTGGGCAGCACGGTAGCATTGTGGTTAGCACAATTGCTTCACAGCTCCAGGGTCCCAGGTTCGATTCCCGGCTTGGGTCACTGTCTGTGTGGAGTCTGCACGTTCTTCCCGTGTGTGCGTGGGTTTCCTCCGGGTGCTCCGGTTTCCTCCCACAGTCCAAAGATGTGCAGGTTAGGTGGATTGGCCATGATAAATTGCCCTTAGTGTCCAAAATTGCCCTTAGTGTTGGGTGGGGTTACTGGGTTATGGGGATAGGGTGGAGGTGTGGGCTTGGGTAGGGTGCTCTTTCCAAGAGCCGGTGCAGACTCGATGGGCCGAATGGCCTCCTTCTGCACTGTAAATTCTATGATTCTATGATCAAACTCCTTCATTTCCGTAAGTTAAAAGCAAATTACTGAGGATGCTGGAATCGGAAACAAAAACAGAAAGTGCTGGACAAAGAACAGAAAGGCCTGACAGTGTTTGTGGGGAGAGAAGGCAGCTAACATTTCGAGTCTGGATGGGTCTTTGGACATGTGGGCAGCACGGCGGCACAGTGGTTAGCACTGCTGCCTCCCAGCTCCAGGGACCCGGGTTCAATTCCGGCCTCGGGTGACTGTGTGGAGTTTGCAATTCCTCCCCGTGTCTGTATGGGTTCCCTCCGGGTGCTCTGGTTACCTCCCACAGTCCAAAGATGTTGATGTTGGGTGGATTGGCCATGCTAAATTGCTCCTTAGTGTCCAAAAGGTTAGGTGGGATTACTGGGTTACAGGGTTGGGTGGAGACGTGGGCTTAAGTAGGCAGCTCTTTCCAAGGGCCGGTGCAGATTCGATGCGCCGAATGGCCTCCTTCTGCACTGTGAATTATATGATTTTAGCAAGGAATCCAGCACCAGGTTTTCCACACCTCCTTTCAGGCTTCTTTTATGCTGAATTGGGACATGCATCCAAAATTCTACATAAACTCAGGTACTCAACCCCCAACAGAATACTATTGCTTCAAGTACTAGAAATAAGGACATCAAACCTTACAATTGCTTCAGATACGTGGCTTGTCTGGTGCCAACCATATCAGATCTTCCTTTCCTAGGACTGACTTTGATTTCCATCAACAGTATCCTGCTCAACTCAGTTCCTCTTTGATCCTCTTTACTTCAATCTCCCTGGAGTTTCTTTTCCATTCCCTGGTTTCCAGAACTAACTGTCTTTTAATTCCTCTGGCGTTTGCTTTTGTGCAGCTTTTCTGCTTCTAGCAGAGCTGAGAAAGATGTTCCCTCTCTAGCTGCCTATACCCAACTGCTAAAACTCCAGGTAAAACTAAACTCAAAAGCATTCCTATCCTGAAGGTGCCCCTTGTTACTAAGCAACGACTTTATACTTGTTTCCAGCTCATTTACTTTTCACACCATAGCCCTCTCCATGCACAATGGAAGCATAGTTTTATTTGAAACCAAAAACCCCCAGATGCAAACACCTTTGTCTAGCATATAGGTTTACTCTTTCTTACACAGCAACACTAAATTAAACCCACATAAATATTAGAAATAAGGTATCATTTTAACAATACAAATATGGATCACTTAAAACTACCTCTATTCTCCTGACACCTTCCTCTGAGCCAGAAGCTCCTTTGATGGCCAAGGAAGGTGCATTTGTAACACAGCCAAACAGATTGAGTGCCAATGGCTTCCAGCAAGAGTGGGAGAGAGACTCTTGGTCAGCCATGCTTGGTGTGGAGTGGTGCTCTTCAAGCTTTAAGCCTCTGGCAAAAGGCGCGTGACCTGTTCCAGGAAAACCCTCACCATGGAAACAGGTGAAAGTCTGTCTTTGCCACATTAGATGCAGGGAGAGAAATAACAATAAGCAAACATTGTTCTAATGAACCTCCTCTTCCATATGGTAATTGCTGCATTTAGGGATGGGCAACAAATTTTGGTCTTGCTAGCGATGCCCACAACCCATGAAAGAATAAAAACATGGTCAGTGTGATGTTCTCACCCAATTCAGATTGTCTGAGGGGGATGGAGTGAAATTTTCCATAGGTTTTCCTGTCTGCTTGTTTTCGTGCCCCACTTTTATTTTTTGCCTCCTCCTGAGGATCATAAGCTGATGTCGGGGTGGCAAGGTGAGTGGGATAAAGGTGGGGGAGATGCATAAACTCCATTAGCAGCCCCAGAGTTGTGAGGGGAATGCTAATCCTTCTGTTTCTTTTCTGAGTTTCTTTTTGGAGTCATATGGTGTGTGGGACAGGCGTGATGGACAAGCTGGTCTTTTCCTGTTTGCTATTCTCCAGTGTCCCATATATTAGGTTTGGAGGGCCGAAGGGCCTGCTCCTGTGCTGTACTTTTCTTTGTTCTTTAGACAGGGTGGATAGTCAGAGACTTTTTCCCAGGGTAGAGGTGTCAATTATTAGGGGGCATAGGTTTAAGGTGCGAGGGGCAAGGTTTAGAGGAGATGTACGAGGTAAGTTTTTTTACACAGGGGGTAGTGGGTGCCTGGAACTCGCTGCCGGAGGAGATGGCGGAAGCAGCGACGATAGTGACGTTTAAGGGGCATCTTGACAAATACATGAATAGGATGGGAATAGAGGGATATGACCCCAGAAGTGCAGAAGATTTTAGTTTAGACGGGCATCATGGTCGACGCAGGCTTGGAGGGCCGAAGGGCCTGTTCTTGTGCTGTACTTTTCTTTGTTCTTTGTTCTTCTTTGTTCTTTGTTCAGCCATTGACCTAATCCACAGGGGTACATTGAAAATCAAGTCACTCTCACTTGTTGAATAATTCCCTGAAATCATTGTCTGGAATGTTTAATTTATTTCATGTCCTCTGAAGTGCATTTGCTCATGTTATACTGGGTAGCTTCTGACTGCAAACTGAGGTAGGCGGCTTGTTGCTCAGAATTTGTCTCTGTTCTTGGGGGAAGGTATTGAACATATTGTGTGAAGCACTGACACTGAAAGAACTGGTTCGCTTTGCCTGTTTCATCTCCCAACGATAGATAATCACATGCATCGTTCAGATCCCCAACTTCTCTGGTGCTTGTCTTACACAACTTTACCCAACAGCTCAATTAAGATGTCATCATGTTTTCACAGCACAAACCAGGCTTACATCTGAATGAATAATTGCTTTTTTCAAGATGATTGTCAGCTGCCATATATTTGCAGTGCATTTAACGAACATTAGTTTATAGCAAGCATGAAACTTGCCTGGTGGTATTAATTGTTCACAATATACATAGATGATTTGGAGTTGGGGACCAAGTGCAATGTGTCCAAGTTTGCAGACGACATTTAGATGAGTGGTAAAGCAAAAGTGCAGAGGATACCGGAAGTCTGCAGAGGGATTTGGATAGGTTAAGTGAATAGGCTAGGGTTTGGCAGATGGAATACAATGTTGACAAATGTGAGGTTATCCATTTTGGTAGGAATAACAGCAAAAGGGATTATTATTTAATTGATAAAATATTAAAACATGCTGCTGTGTGGAGAGACTTGCTAGTGCATGAGTCACAAAAAGTTGTTTCACAGGTGCAACAGGTGATTAAGAAGGCGAATGGAATTTTGTCCTTCATTGCTAGAGGGATGGAGTTTAAGACTAGGGAGGTTATGCTGCAATTGTATAAGGTGACAGTGAGGCCACACCTGGAGTATTGTGTTCAGTTTTGGTCTCCTTACTTGAGAAAGGACGTACCGGTGCTGGAGGGCGTGCAGAGGAGATTCATTAGGTTAATCCCAGAGCTGAAGGGGTTGGATTACGAGGAGAGGTTGAGTAGACTGGGACTGTACTCGTTGGAATTTAGAAGGATGCTTATAGTAACATATAAAATTAGATCTTATAAAAACATAAAATTATGAAGGGAATAGCTAGGATAGATGCGGGCAGGTTGTTTCCACTGGCGGGTGAAAGCAGAACTAGGGGACATAGTCTCAAAATAAGGGGAAGTAGATTTAGGACTGAGTTTAGGAGGAACTTCTTCACCCAAAGGGTTGTGAATCTATGGAATTCCTTGCCCAGTGAAGCAGTTGAGGCTCCTTCATTAAATGTTTTTAAGATAAAGATAGATAGTTTTTTGAAGAATAAAGGGATTAAGGGTTATGGTGTTCGGGCCGGAAAGTGGAGCTGAGTCCACAAAAGATTAGCCATGATCTCATTGAATGGCAGAACAGGACCGAGGGGCCAGATGGCCTACTCCTGCTCCTAGTTCTTATGTTCTTAATGTGCAAACGCCACACGGACAGTGACCCAGAGCTGGGATCGAACTTGGGACCTCGGCGCCGTGAGACAGCAATGCTAACCACTGCGCCACCATGCTGCCCTGTAGACACTGTTATAATGGCCTGGATTTCTCTCTCAGTAGTGAAGGAACGGTACAGCTCGCCTTGTGTACAGTGGCCAAAACACTGTCAGTGGAGATTTCTGCTAATTGGGCATTTGATCCACCACAGCACTCGCTTAAGGGGAATCTGTGACGTCTGTAATCAGGGCCAGCAACAGCAAGACGTTAACCCGATGCTCACTGAGGCACACAGACTGGCAACCAAGAAATATAAACCAGAACATTTGAATTAATGTACAGGGAGTAAAATGAAGATTGGGACACAGAGTTGGGATTAATGGAGAGAGATAAAGGAGAACAACAGAGAAGCTGAAAAAAAAAATCTGCAGCATTAATTTTCTCTTGTGAACGAGACTCCACAGATGTCAAATTATTTTTTCAGTCATAGAGTTCGTTCAGCAATAATCAGCAATAATTCAGCCATTAAAAACTCATTACCCTTGAATGCACTTGACCTACCTTTTGATCTTTCTTTAGTGTCTAGATAATAGTTAACTGACACAGAGCCAGACCATTACAATGATTTCAATGTTGAGTTTGTTGGTGAGGACTGCAATAGTGCCCCTTGTGGAGAAGCAGGGTATCAGTGACAGAAAAATCTGGAATTAAAAGTCTAAACCCATCTGACTCACTAAATCTTACCTGGTGTGGCTTACATGTGACTCCAGACTCTAGATGTGGTTGTCTCTGAAATGGTCGAGCAGTCCAAGGGCAAATAGGGATGGACGATACATGTTGGCCCAGCCTAAATGTGGACCAATGTGTCACTTACTCAGTGGGCTAGACAACTTGGGCGGGATTCTACGACACCCCCGCCGGGTAGGAGAATCGGCGGGGGTCAGCGTAAATCCCGCCTCGCCGACGCCGCCTGCGATATTCCCCGGCCGCCCAAAAATCCTGTTGACGTGCATCGCGCCGCCCGCCTCGCAGAATGGCGAGGACAGGTACAATGCAATGGGCCCCAGGACCGCCCGAATTCTCCGGGCCGGATGGGCCGAAGTCCCGCCGACGTGAATCTGCCACCTACCTCTCTGTGGCACGCTCCTCTACGGCAGCCTCCGCCGCCTCCCTGGCACGCTCCTGATCTCGTAGTTGTAGATGGAGAGTTCGATCGTCCACGGCAAGATCTTATCGTTTTGTTTCTTGCCCCGCTGTACATTATTGAACATGAAAGCAATCCACCGTTGGTCAGTGAGGAGAGTGAATCTCCTGCCGGCCAGGTAATGCCTCCAATGTCGCACAGCTTCTACTATGGCCTGAGCCTCCTTTTCGACAGAGGAGTGGCGGATTTCAGAAGCATGGAGGGTACATGAGAAGAAGGCCACGGGTCTGCCCGTTTGGTTGAGGGTGGCCGCCAGAGCTACGTCAGACGCGCCGCTCTCGACCTGGAAGGGGAGGGACTCGTCGATGGCGTGCATGGTAACCTTTGCAATGTCTGCTTTGATGTGGCTGAAGGCCTGGCGGGCCTCTATCGACAGGGGAAAAACTGTGGATTGGATCAGGGGACAGGCCTTGTCCGCATAGTTGGGGACCCACTGGGCATAGTAAGAGAAAAACCTGAGGCAGCGCTTCAGGGCCTTGGAGCAGTGAGGGACGGGGAACTCCATAAGGGGGCGCATGCGTTCAGCGTCGGGGCCTATACCTCCATTTTGCACTACGTAGCCGAGGATGGCTAGGCGGTCGGTGCTAAACACGCATTTATCCTCGTTATACGTAAGGTTAAGGATCTTTGCGGTCTGGAGGAATTTGCGGAGGTTGGTGACGTGGTCCTGCTGGTCGTGGAGGCATAGGGTGACATTATCGAGATACGGGAATGCTGCCCGTAAACCGTACCGGTCAACCATCCGGTCCATCTCGCGCTGGAAGACCGAGACCCCGTTAGTGACACCGAAGGGAACCCTTAAGAAGTGGTAGAGCTGCCCATCTGCCTCGAAGGCAGTGTATTTGCCGTCTCTAGTGCGGATGGGGAGCTGGTGGTAGGCGGACTTAAGATCCACCGTGGAGAAGACCTTGTAATGCGCGATCCTGTTAACCAGGTCGGATATGCGGGGAGAGGGTACGCGGCCAGCTGCGTAAACCTGTTGATGGTCTGACTGCAGTCGGTGACCATCATATGCTTCTCCCCGGTCTTTACCACCACTTCTTGAGCTCCCCAGGGACTGTTGCTAGCTTCAATGACTCCTTCCCTCAGTAGCCTTTGGACCTCTGACCTAATAAAGATTCGGTCCTGGGCACGGTACCATCTGCTCCTGGTGGCGACGGGTTTGCAATCCGGGGTGAGGTTTGCAAACAGGGAAGGCGGATCGACCTTGAGGGTCGCGAGGCTGCAGACAGTGAGGGGGTATAGGGCCGCCGAATTTGAAAGTTAGGCTTTGGAGATGACACTGGAAGTCTAACCCTAGGAGTGTGGCCGCGCAGAGGTGGGGAAGGACGTAGAGCCGGTAATTTTTAAACTCCCTTCCCTGGACCGTGAGGTTTGCTACACAAATCCCCTTTATCTCTACTGAGTGGGAACCGGAGGCCAGGGAGATTTTTTGATTAACCGGGGTGGACGAGGAGAGATCAACACCTTACCGTGTCGGGGTGTATGAAGCTCTCCGTTCTCCCAGAGTTCATTAAGCAGGACGTCTCATGCCTGTTGATTAGTACTGTTGTTGTAGCAGTTGAGAGTGTTCGAGGCCGGGACTGGTCCAGGGTCACCGAGGCTAATCGCAGCAGTTGAGTGTTCTCTTCGGGCGGTGTGCGGTCAGCCGAGCTGGGGTCCTGGGAGTCCATCCAAGATGGCGGCTCCCATTGGTCGCACATGGCTGGGGCTGCACAAAATGGTGGCGCCCATCCATCGAAAGTGGCATCCGCGGGACAAGATGGCGAACCCCGGGGGCCGCACGTGGCCCTGGAGGAGGAAGATGGCGGCGTCCGCTGGCCACACGGGGCCCATGGAGAGGTTTGTGGTGATGGTCCGCATTCGCCACCAGAGACCGAGGCGACCGCACGGGCCTGGCATACCACCACAAAGTGGCCCTTTTTACCGCATCCCTTGCAGGTGGATGCATGGGCCGGGCAGCGCTGCTGGGGGTGCTTGGCCTGCCTGCAAAAGTAGCAGCGGGGCCCCCCGGGGTTGCCAGGCCACCTTGCAGCACAAGCTTGTGGGGGGATGGGAGATGTCTAGGGGGCGGCTGCGGAGGGCTTCCACGCTGTCCAGGGGGCTGCCGCGCAGTCGGGAACGTAAGCGCGGGCGTTTCGGGAGGCCACATCCAGGGAGCCTGCAAGGGCCCGTGCCTCCTTGAGGCCTAGGGTGTCTTTTTCCAGCAATCGCTGGCGGATTTGGGAGGACAGCATACCTGCCACGAAAGCGTCCCGGATCAAGAGTTCTGTGTGGTCGCTCGCCGAAACTTGCGGGCAGCTGCAATTTCTCCCCAACACCAGGAGCACACGGTAGAATTCTTCCAGCGATTCCCCAGGGATTTGTCGCCTCGTTGCCAGCAGATGTTGGGCATCGACCTGGTTTACCGGGCGAATATAATATCCTTTTAGCAGCTTCATTGCTGCATCGAAGTCGTCCGCGTCCTCGATGAGGGTGTAAATTTCCGGGCAATTTCTGTTCTCCCGTGGGTGTGTTTTCGACCGTTCCGAGATATCCTTTAAAACACGCCAGTCAGTGCTTGAAGGTTGCCGCTGAGTTCGCCGCGTGGGGGCTGAGTTGCAGACACTCCGGCTTGATTCGGAACTCCATCCTTTTAAATTTAGCTTATTAAATTGATGCACGATCAATGGCCACTAAAGCGAGGTTGTCGTCCAATTGAAGGCTTTAATAAGCTAGATGTTTCCCCCAGCAGCTCAGGTACAGAAAGAAGGCTGCTGGGGTGGCACGGGCTCTTATAACCCGCCTTGCAGGGTGGAGCTCCCATACAGCTTGACCAATAGGAAACATACAATATCTACCAATAGTGTTCCAGCATTACCAAGTACTGTAATACCTCTACACAGACTACCACAGACCTGGAACAGGCCCCAGCACCTCCTCCTCCCTTGGGTTGTGCGCACCAGTTTGTGTCCCAGATGCCTCTTCGCTAAAGTGCCCAACCGAGGTGAGTGTCTCTGCGATGGTGGAGGGTGTAGGAGATAGCAGTGGCGTTGTGTCGTGCTCCTCATCTGACACGAAGTCCAGGGTCCCCTGGAGTGGTGACTCCTGTTCATCCGTCCCCTGTGTGTGGGTGTCATGTGCGTCAGTGTCCTGTGTGTTAGGGTCCTGTGTGTTTGATGATGTGTTGGGTGTTCTGGATCACATACAGGTCACCAACACTTGAAGTAGTGCAACATTATTTTATTAAAAGGTTAACTATTTAAACATACTTGAACTGTGGGTAAATACGATACCAGCTTTAACCAAAGACCTTTGCCTTGTCCTAACCAGTCGATGCACTCAGCATATGGTGGATGTCTGTGTTGCAGGCTGTGAGCTCTGTGCTCCTAGCTAACTGCTACTCGAATGAGCGGGAACGCTGATGTCCCCTGTCTTTAGAGTGCGTGTGCTCTCACTGGTGATTGGCTGTGGTGTTGTGCATGTTGATTGGTCCCACTGTGTGTCCATCAGTGTGTCTCTGCGCCATAATCTACAGGTGTATATTATGACATCCCCCTTTTATATAAAAAAATGTGCCTGCGTGACAATAAATAGTGTGTGGTGAATGTTCCTGACTACGTGTGTGCGAAATATTTACAGGACTGTGTACATAAAACTAAGCTATTTACATGGGAAGGTGCCTGGTGCAGAAAAAAACAGTGTGCCACACAAATAACGAGATGAACACGATATACAAACCACTTGAACGATTAAACGGAAGAACAGAACAGACCAGAGAGTCTGTGCAAAGTTCACAAATTAAGTCTCTGAGGTGGGCGACGAATTCTGGTTGACCGCCTCAAGGGTGGGTCTGCACCATGGTATACTGGTGTATATTATGACATTAGGGTCCTATGTGTTAGGGTCCTGTGTGTCGGTGTCCTGTGTGTCAGTGTCCTGGGCGTCAGTGTCCTGTATGTCAGTGTCCTGGGCGTCAGTGTCCTGTGTGTCGGTGTCTTGGGTGTGTGTGTCCTGGGTACGTGTGTCCTGGGTGGGTGTGTCCTGGGTGGGTGTGTCCTGGGTGGGTGTGTCCTGTATGTGGGTCTCCTGAGTGCTTGTGTCCTGTGCGTCAGTGTCCTGTGCGTCAGTGTCCTGTGCGTCAGTGTCCTGTGTCGGCTGCGACGGGGGCCTGTTGCTGTGGCTGGCTTCCTTGTCGCTGGGTGTGGCCCGCCGGCGTTGCCGCACTCGCACGAGATGGGGGCGGCCTCCGCCTGGTGCTCCGGGCCTGTCCCTGGCTCGTGGCCCCCTGGAACGTCCTGGGGGCGGTCGGCAGCCGCGGGGATGGTTGGGTCGACGTTTGGTCCTTCAATACGCAATACAGCATGCATGGTTCGGCACGCAGACAAGGATGGGGGAAGGGGGGATATGGGGGATGGGGGGATATGGGGAAAGGGAGGATATGGGGGAAGGGGTGATATGGGGAAGAGGGGATACAGAGGAAAGGGGGATATGGGAAAAAGGGATATGGGGAAGGGGGGATATGCGGGAAGGGGGGATATGGGGAAGGGGGATATGGGGGAAGGGGGGATATGGGAAAAAGGGGGATATGGGTGAAGGGAGGATATGGGGGAAGAGGGATATGGGGAAAGGGGGATATGAGGGAAGGGGGGATATGCGGGATGGGGGGATATGGGGAAGGGGGTATGGGGTAAGGGGGGATATGAGGGAAGGGGGGATATGTGGGAAGGGGATATGGGAAAAAGGGGGATATGGGGTAGGGGGTATGGGGAAGGGGGGATATGTGGAAAGGGGCGATGGGGGGATGGGGAAGGGGGGGCTGGGGAAAGGGGGTCAGGCAGTGGGGGGGTCTCACTTGGTGGTGCGCCCCCGCCCTCTGCATCCGCAACCTGCCGGTCCTCGGGTCCGCCTGCAAGGTCCAGGGCCCTCTCTTCATGAATGGTGAGTGGTCGCAGTTCGGGTGGACCCCCTCCGGTCCTCTCACGTTCCCGGTTGTTATGAGCGCGCTTCTCCTGTGGGGGGCTGGAGGGGGGCAGGGTTAAAGGGCAACAATGTTAGGCGGACATATACATGCGGACCAGCGGTTGTGTGTATGTTGGCAGAGGTTCACAACCCATCCTGCCACTGCAGCCTGCTTGGGTGGGTGCAGCCATGTCGGTTTCACCTAGGGCTGTGCCGCCCATCGGGGGTTGTGGGGGTACTCACCCTGGCTGCCCTGACAAGGTAATTGACTTTCTTGTGACACTGGTCACCTGTCTTGGCTGTCACGGCCACGGCACTCACGGCCTCTGCCACCTCCCTCCACAAGCGCCGGTCGAGGTGTGGTGTGACCCTGCGGCCGTGTCCGGGGTACAGGGCCTCCCGCCTCTGCTCCACTGCGTCCAGGAGCTCCTCGATGTCCCGCTCCTGGAACCTCGGCGCTGCGCGGTGGCCATTTTGCCAGGTCTCCAGGGCGGTGGGCCGTCTTTTGTGCTGCGACGCCACACGCGTCTGTGATGGGTGACGCCGTCGCGAATGACGCCTCGCCTCTGCTAGCCCATTCCCAGCCGGATAATTCGCGACGTTCCGGGGGGCCGGACGCCGGAGTGTTTTGCGACGTTTTTGGCGCTGGCGTCGGGCCATCGCACCGATTCACGGAGAATCCCGCCCCTGGTTTGTAATGCAGAACAAGGCCAGCAGCACGGTTCAATTCCCATCCGGGCCTCCCCGAACAGGTGCTGGAATGTGGCGACTAGGGGCTTTTCACAGTAACTTCATACTGGTGACAATAAAAGGTTATTATTATTATCTCTGTGCCATGTTCAGTGAGATACAGCTGTATTATATCTGTGGATTGCACATCATGCAATGGAGATATAATAAACCGGAAAGGAAATGGTACAGGAGGTTAACAGCAGGTATCAAACTCATGTGCATCACATTTGGCATAATATACACCAGTATATCATGGTGCAGACACACACTGATGGACACACAGTGGGACCAATCAACACACACAACACCGCAGCCAATCACCAGTGAGAGCACACGCACTATAAAGACAGGGGACATCAGAGTTCCCGCTCATTCGAGTTGCAGCTAGCTAGGAGGACAGAGCTCACAGCCTGCAACACAGACATTCACCATATGCTGAGTGCATCAACTGGTTAGGACAAGGCAACGGTCTTTAGTTAAAGCTAGTATCGTGTAAACCCACAGTCTGAGTATGTTAAACAGTTAATGGTTCAATAAAATAATGTTGCACTATTTCAAGTGTTGGCGACCTACATGTGTTCCACGGATCCAGAGCGCCCAACACAACATGATACCAGGAGTTGAGGGATATTAGCACTTCTTAGACCTACCTGCAAGTGATCTGCCTTCCGCCAGCATTCCGTCATCCTGCAACATGGACAGCGCCCGCCCGCCGCCACCGCTCCGCATCGCCGGCAACCTCGGGGCCACCAGGAAGATTTTCAAACAGCGCTTCCACGAAGCCAGAGACAGGGAGGGCGCCTCGGATACCAGAAAGATTCCTCTCCTCCTCTCCACGGCCGGAGACAATGCCATCCTCATTTTCAATTCTCTCACCTTTGCGGATGATGAAGATAAAACAAAGCTCAAGACGGTTCTCCTCAAGTTTGACACTCACTGCAGCGTAGAGGTGAATGAAAGTTTCAAGCGCTACATGTTCCAACAGCGTTTGCAGGGTAAGGATGAAACTTTCCAATCCTTTCTCACGCACCTCCGCATCCTTGCGCAGTCTTGCAGCTACAGGCCCACCTCCGACTCCATGATACGCAACCAGATCGTTTTCGGCGTTCAGTCGGACCCCTATGACAGCAGTTCCTCAAAGTAAAGCAGCTCACCCTAGCGACCGCCATTGAGACCTGTGTCTTACACAAAAACTCCACGAGCCGGCATTCCCAATTCCAAGCGGCTGAAACGGCGCGGCAAGGTCCCCACGAGGCGGAACGGGTCCAAGTGATTGAGCACCACCAGGGCCTCAGCCTGGATGAGGGCGGCCATTTTGCGTGCTTTTCACGGACTCCCGCGCTTGTGCGCACCAAACGAGGGGAGGACGACGTCGAAGAACGCAATGGGAAGGCGCGCACGATCGCACCGCGCATGCGTGGTGGCGCAACGAACGTGCTGACGCTACGACGTGCGGCAACTGTGGCTCCACCCATTTAAAACGGCAATGCCCTGCCAAATCTCGACAATGCCTAAGATGTGGAAGACTTGGCCACTATGCTGCCTTCCCCGAGCAGCTCAGCCTGCCAACTCATATCGCTTCAGCCAGACTCGCAGGAATGTCCGGGCAATTCAACCTACGGTCACCGAGTCCGATGCGGACCTCCCACACAGCAGTGACACCGAGGACCCGAAGGCGCCTTTTCGAGTCGGTGTCGTGACACAAAACAGGCTGTCCCCGAAGCAAAGACACCAGCCGTTGTCGGTATACAGCATCGATGCAGACGATGAGTGGTGTGCCACCCTGACGGTCAACCGGTCCCAAATACGATTCCGCCTGGACACTGGTGCCTCCGCCAATCTCATGGCGCGGTCTGACTTCCAAAGCCTTTGTGTCAAACCATCCATCCTTCCATCAGCCTGCCAGCTATTGGATTATAATGGCAACATCATTCCTGCTAGCGGCTTGTGCCAACTTGAAGTGGCGCACAGGTCACGCAAAGCCATCCTTCCTTTTGAGATTGTGGGCTCCTCGAAAGCCTCCCTGCTTGGCACGCAGGCGTGCAAGCTGTTGAACCTAGTTCAGAGTGTTCACTCTCTCTCTCCTGATGACACTTCTGCCTTTCAGGACGCTGACTTCAGGGCGCAACTCGACGCCATCATCGACCAGCACCACAACGTCTTCGAAGGCATGGGCATGCTCCCATATGCCTACAAGATCCTACGAAAACAGAACGCCACGCCTGTGGTGCATGCACCTCGCAGGGTCCCAGCACCACTTAAGGACCGCCTCAAGCAGCAGCTGCAGGACCTCCAGGACCACGGATTGATCTCAAGAGTTACGGAACCAACCGACTGGGTCAGTTCCATGGTATGTGTAAAAAAGCCTTCCAGCGAGCTGAGAATTTGTATTGATCCCAAGGATCTGAATCGCAATATCATGACGGAGCATTATCCAATTCCCAAGCGTGAAGAGCTCACATGTGAGATGGCTCGCGCCAAGCTCTTCACCAAACTCGACGCCTCGAAAGGATTCTGGCAAATCCAGCTCGATAAATCCAGCAGGAAACTGGACCACATCTCCCAGTTGGGTGTGCGGCCGGATGAGGACAAGGTGGCTGCTATCACAGCCATGAAAACGCCAGAGGACAAGAAGGCGGTCCTCCGATTTCTGGGCATGGTCAACCTTTTAGGGAAGTTCATCCCTAACCTCGCCTCTCATACCACGGCTCTCAAGAACCTGGTCAGGAAGACGACAGACTTCCAATGGCTCCCTGCCCACGAGCGCGAATGGAGAGAACTCAAGACAAAACTGACCACGGCCCTGGTCTTAGCTTTCTTTGATCCAGCAAAAGAGCCCAAAATTTCGACCGATGCCAGCGAATCCGACATTGGCGTTGTGCTCCTGCAACCTGATGAGGCCCCATCATGGGCCCCCGTTGCATATGCATCACGCGCCATGACCCCCACGGAACAGCGCTACGCGCAGATAGAAAAGGAGTGCTTGGGCCTTCTGACCGGTGTGGTTAAGTTTCATGATTATGTCTACGGACTCCCTCAATTCACCGTCGAGGCCGACCATCGCCCGCTGGTCAATATAATACAGGAAGACTTGAACGACATGACGCCTCGCCTCCAGCGTATTCATCTCAGGCTCCGGCGATACGACTTCCAGCTGGTATACATCCCAGGCAAAGACCTCATCATTGCCGACGCTCTCTCCAGGGCAGTCAACACTCCGTGAGACCCAGTGGGATTCGTCTGCCAGGTTGACGCGCATGTGGCCTTCGTGGCCTCAAATCAACCTGCCACAGATGAACGCCTGGCCCAAATTCGCTGCAAGATGGCGGCTGACCCTTTGCTGCAGCATGTCATGCGCCACCTAACAGACAGGTGGCTCAAGGGCCAATGCCCTCAGTTCTATAAAGTCAGAGATGATCTGGCGGTAGTAGACGGGGTTCTCCTGAAACTGGACCGCATTGTCATCCCGCATGGCATGCGCCAGCTTGTCCTGCAACAGCTACACAAGGGCCATCTAGGCGTGGAAAAGTGCCGCCGCCGGGCCCGAGAGGCAGTGTATTGGCCCGGCATCAATGACGACATAGCCAACACAGTGCTCAACTGCCCCACTTGTCAGCGCTTCCAGACGGCCCTACCACGTGAGACCCTACAGCCCCATGAGTTGGTCACGTCCCCTTGGACCAAGGTGGGCATCGACCTGTTCCACGCGCTGGGCAGGGACTATGTCCTGATTGTGGACTACTTTTCAAATTCCCCAAAGTGATACGATTGCATGACATCACATCTGCAGTCATCCATGCCTGTAAGGACACCTTTTCTCGACACGGCATCCCACTCACGGTGATGTCGGACAATGGCCCCTGCTTCGCAAGCCGGGAATGGTCCAACTTTGCCAGGAGGTACAACTTTGCACATGTGACATCCAGTCCCCTGTACCCCCAATCCAACGGCAAAGCGGAGAAGGGCGTCCACATAGTCAAACGGCTCCTCTGCAAGGCTGCCGATGCTGGGCCCGATTTCTACCTCGCCTTGCTGGCCTATCGCTCCGCCCCACTGTCCACTGGCCTGTCACCTGCCCAGCTGCTCATGGGTCGCACCCTGAGGACGACGGTGCCGTCCATTCATGTCCCAGACCTCGACCACGTTCCGGTCCTTCAACGAATGCAACTGTCTCGTGCACAGCACAAGGCGGCTTATGATGCCCGTGCAGCTGATCTCCCTGCTCTGGCTCCAGATGACAACATCCGCATCCATCTTCCGGATGGTGGCTGGTCCGCAACCGCTGTGGCCCTTCGGCAGGTGGCCCCCCGCTCGTTCCTGGTTCGTCTACCGGATGGCTCCATTCTGCGCCGCAATCGACGTGCCCTTCATCTTGTTCCGTGCTCGCTACATGAGCGTCCTCTGTTGCCTCGCCCTCCTGCGAGATTCTGGTCACTCTGCATCCTCTCACTCTGACGCAGTCCAGCCCGCTCCTCAGCCGGTCACTCCTGACCCACCCTTGAGGCGGTCAACCAGAATTTGTCGCCCACCTCAGAGACTTAATTTGTCAGTTTTCTGGACTTATGGATTTTCTGATTTGTTCTGTTCTTCCGTTTAATCGTTTACGTGGTTTGTATATAGTGTTCATCTCGGTATTCTTGTGACACACTGTTTTTCTGCACCAGGCACCTTCCCATGTAAATAGCTTTGTTCTCATGTACATAGTCCTGTAAATATTTCGCACACACGTAGTCAGGGACATTCACTATACACTATTTATTGTCACGCAGGCACATTTTTTATAAAAGGGAGGATGTCATAATATACACCAGTATATCATGGTGCAGACACACACTGATTATCATAGATTATCATAGAATTTACAGTGCAGAAGGAGGCCATTCGGCCCATCGAGTCTGCACCGGGTCTTGGAAAGAGCACACTGCCCAAGGTCAACACGTCCACCCTATCCCCATAACCCAGTAACCCCACCCAACACTAAGGGCAATTTTGGACACTAAGGGCAATTTATCATGGCCAATCCACCTAACCTGCACATCTTTGGACTGTGGGAGGAAACCGGAGCACCCGGAGGAAACCCACGCACACACGGGGAGAACGTGCAGACTCCGCACAGACAGTGACACAAGCCGGAATTGAACCTGGGACCCTGGAGCTGTGAAGCAATTGTGCTATCCACAATGCTACCGTGCTGCCCCAATCTGATGGACACACAGTGGGACCAATCAACACACACAACACCGCAGCCAATCACCAGTTAGAGCACACGCACTATAAAGACAGGGGACATCAGAGTTTCCGCTCATTCGAGCTGCAGCTAGCTAGGAGGACAGAGCTCACAGCCTGCAGCACAGTCATTCACCATGTGCTCAGCCATGGTTAGGACAAGGCAAAGGTCTTTAGTTAAAGCTAGTATCGTGTAAACCCACAGTCTGAGTATGTTAAACAGTTAATGATTCAATAAAATAGTGTTGCACTATTTCAAGTGTTGGTGACCTGTATGTGTTCCACGGATCCAGAACACCCAACACATCAACATTCCTCTCTGTTCTTTTAAATACACTGGCATTAACTAATTTATTTTAATTGGCCTGACTGCATCATTAGAATATCAGATAGAGTAACACAGACATGTTAAATGCTCCTTTCTGCCTGAGTGTATGAATGCACAAAAGCTGCCTTGGATTTTGCCTTGCACCCTAACTCAGAAAAATAAAAATGTTTAATTCCTCCAGATCCTCACCTGGATTTAATTTTGCAACGTAAAACTGGGAAATTCCTGATAGATTTCAAATCAAAGAGACCAAAAGCAGCAGTTCTGTCCCATTATTATGCTGCATTTAGTCCTTGTTGCCTAAGTGCAGTATTTGTGAATGGTGGATAATGATTTTTTACACCGGCTCTGCATCAAAGTAATGAGGGAAAGAATTAGTAACAGGTCAAGTGATTTTGTGACCATGTGCAAACTTATTTACCAAGAATACGGTCATTAAAACGTCTCAAGTGTCAGTGAAGCAGGTCGAGGCCCCAGAAACAAGTAGGAGCACGAAGTGGGTGGAAAATGTCCACAGTATATTGTGCATGACAGAATCAGAAACCTATTTACAAAGGGGAGGCTTGCAGTGTTATGACATGTAAGAAATGTTGCACTGGTGCTAATCCCTTTCCTATTTCATCCGACTAATTATAGAAATCTGATTTTGTGCTCCCAGTGAGGGTGCTGTTCTCAGACGGAGCATGGACCTGAGATTAACCTATGACATTGTAACCCCAGTTCTCCATCCTGTGCCCCCTCTCCCGCCAGTCCAACCTCTGAGCGGGGATGAGGATTAATTGATTTGAGTGCATGCCAAGTTGATCAATAGAACTTGGACATTAAGTGACATGGTGGCAGTGTGGCACAGGGGTTAGCGCTGTTGCCTCACAGTGCCAAGCACCTGGGTGCGATTCCAGCCTTGGCCGACTATTGGTATGATGTTTGTACGTTCTCCCTGTGCCTGTGTGCATTTCCTCCGTGTGTTCCGATTTCCTTCCACAATCCAAAGATGTGATGTGCAGGTTAGGTGGATTGGTCATGCTAAATTGGCCCTTAATGTCCAGCGATGTGCGGGTTAGGTGGGGTTACGGGGATAGGGCGGGGTGGCTGGGGGAGTGGACTTGGGTAGCGTGCTCTTCTGAAGAGTCGGTGCAGACCCGATGGGCCGAATGGCCTCCTTCTGCACTGTACGAATTCTATGATTCGATGACCTCCTAAGATGTCAGGCAGAAAGTGCACACTTACTCAGAGACAGAAATGCACAGCACGATCCCAATAATGTATCGTGGTGAAGTCCAGATAATCTGTTTAATGGATCTTGGTTGATGGTTACAGGGGGAATTCCCTCCCTCCTCCCTTCAAAAGAGTTCCATGGGATTTTCACATCCACCCAAGAGGGCCGTCAGGGTCTTAGCTCGATGTCTCAGCCCAAAGGTGGCACCTCTGACACAGCAGCACTAGTATAGTGTTGCATTGCAGCATCAATCTAACTCACTGGGGTGTGAACACACACCTTTCTGGTTCAGCCGCTGAGCCACAGTTCCAATACAGTGGCGGCTGAAGTGGCATATGCAATAAACATGGTGTAGCACCATCGATCACACATGAGGCGAGACGTAAAGAACTTCAATCGAGGCTTTATTGAGCAGACTTGTTCCCCAGCAGCTCAGTCACAGAATGCAGCTGCGGGGATTAACCCAGGTTCTTATACCCCGCCTATCTGGGTGGAGCCCAGTAGGCGGCCAATCGGGACCCAGCATCTGTCCTCCAATAGCTCCTCGGCATTCATGGTGTACTGTATTACATACCACCACACATGGGTTCCTCAATTTTAATTCTCATTACAAAATATACAATATAGGGATTAGATGAGAGTGTGACAGTGAGTCCCATAAATGTGGTGTCTATGAACTGTGTTAATAAGTGTGGCTTGTCATTTAGAGTGATTTTTCTTTCCCTGAACTTCAACAGAAAAACAATTTACCTGGGCGTATCTGAGCTTCAATATTTTCCTGAAAATACACTGAAAATAAAACAGGAACAAAAGTGATTTGTTAGATTGGCAATAAGCATGACTTTAAATCTTGCTTATTCGAACATTATTGCCACACTCATCTCTGGAGGCTGACAGATAACTTTCAACACCATTATCCAGAAGGAACGATTACCTACAGTACAGTACAGTAGACTGGCTATCAGGAAGGTCTTGGAAGAACCCTGCTAGCTTTGCAGTTACAAGATGCAAAGTTTATCTCTATAACACCACCTCCAGTCCTACAGGGGCCCTGGCACTGCTTTTGTTGGTTGCAATGCTCCGCTGGCCTCTTCCTATGCATTCTATGCTGTATTTCATGAGGGTAGGGGTGCCTGGGGAGGATGCCCCATGCAAATGTTGGAAAGCTTTGAATCAACACAAATGATGCCATAAGTCCTAACTGGATGATGTGATGGCAGGATGTGAAATTCGAACCATGCAGGTCTAGGCTGCGCCTTGTAGATCATTCCGCAAGCAACAAACATTCTATTCCAAAATGGACCCTCCACTACCATTCCTTAAAAGGTCATGCACCCAAATTGCAGGTAAGGGTATGTTTTGAAATACCTTTTCTATTGCAGGATGTCTGGAAGTACTCTGGAGTGCTGGAGTTTATTTTGGAAGTGTTGTGATGCGTTTCTGGATGTTGCCAGGAATTGTTCATGCATCCTCACAGGGACTGCAGAGGAATGCGTGCCCTGTCCCCCATCAAGACTGCAAAATTTATAGGGACAACAGTGGTGTGCGTCTCTGGGTCTGAAACACAGGAACATAGACTCTATGACATTATGCAGAGTTTGCCCTCTCCTCAGCCTCTGCTCCATCTCCCTGCATGTCCTTGGCTAACTTGGAGCCGGATGTTCCCGTGTTCCTGGACAGTGACAAGAAGCTGTCTGGCAACCCATCCAGCGTTTCTCTGTATGCCGTCCCATCAAGGTCCTCACCTGAGTCCTCTGCAATCAAACCAACTTGTTACCTCCCCCTCCAGTGAGCTTGGAAATGAACCAGTCTTTTGTTATGGGCGAGGCATTTTCAGAACCCCAAAATGTATCATGGAGTCCAACCAACCTCACCCGTTAATGTATTTGTTGCTATTCCTAGCAC
Organism: Scyliorhinus torazame; assembly: GCF_047496885.1. Lineage (NCBI taxonomy): Eukaryota > Metazoa > Chordata > Chondrichthyes > Carcharhiniformes > Scyliorhinidae > Scyliorhinus > Scyliorhinus torazame. The sequence goes on from NC_092723.1 coordinate 122,941,440, forward strand.
ATGGCTTGTTCCCTAGGTGTGGGATTACAATTATGGACACGTGGGTTTTTAAACATAAAACAATGTTTATTCCATGAACTCAACTTAACATCTTAAATAAACATTGGATCTCTTAACACCCCTTGCTTCAAAGATAACTCAGAAAATATTGCAACAGTAATAATTCCTCAAAATGTTCCTTCAAACTTCCAAGAGACTTAACATCTTTAAACAGAATCACATCAGGTTAAAGGCTTTACTATTATGAGTTTAAATCATCCAAATGATCCAGAGATAGTCTTTCATGGCAGAGATCCAGCTCACTGCAAACACAGACACTCCCAAGCTCTTTTCCTCCAAACTGCAGCTCTCTAGAAACACACACACACACACACAAGCTGCTTATTTCAAACTGCAGCTCTCTGGAAACACCCACACACAAGCTCTTTTTCAAACTGCAAAACTAAACTGCAAAAAATGGCTGATCTGAGCTCAGCCCCACCAACTCTCTGACATCACTGTTTTCTTAAAGGTACATTGCTTAAACATCCATGTCTTAAAGGTACTCTCACATGACACCTCTCCCCAAGAAAAAAAACCCCATCAACTTCAAGATGGTTTCATTTTTCACTTTTGCACCATCCACTAAGAAATGTACACAGTAAATATACCTTTTCGTTTTTAAAAAAAACAACATACGCAAACAGGTATAATAATATAGTCCATTTTTCTTTGTTCTTCTTCCTCCAACCGAAAACCTTCTCAATTGATCACATTCGTGACAAAGCATCGGCTATCACATTTTCCCGTCCTGCCACATGTACTATTTTTAAATGAAGTTGCTGTAACAATAAACTCCAGTGAAACAGCCTTGCATTGTTATTCTAGAATCGCTGCAAAAACGTCAAAGGATTATGATCAGTATAAATAATGGTGTCAGGTGGATTGCTGGTCACATAAATGTGAAAATGTTGCAAAGCCAGCACCAAACTCAAAGTCTCCTTCTCAATCGTCGAATACTTTTTCCGGTGAGAATTCAATTTCTTTGAAAATAACCAACAGGCCGCTCTAGCCCTTCGTCGTTGTCTTGTAGAAGCATTGCACCTACGCCCACATCGCTCGCATCAACAGCCACTTTGAAGGGTTTGGTATAATTTGGGATGACTAACACAGGAGCAGTGGTTAACACAGCCTTCAGGCCGTCAAATGCCTGTTGACACTCCGCTGTCCACTGGAATTTTTACGCTTCTTGTCCGTCAGTGGAGCGACCACACTGCTAAAATTTGGTACAAATTTCCGGTAAAATCCACTCATACCAAGAAATCGCATTATTTCCCATCGTGTCAAGGGTATCGGAAACTCCACAATAACTTGCGTTTTCACATCCCGGGGGACCAGTCGATCCTGTCCGATTGTATGGCCAAGGAAAGTGACTTGGGCTTTTTCAAATTCACTTTTGGCTTGGTTTATCACCAAACCCGCCTCCTGAAGTCAATCGAATAACTCCCTCAGATCGTCGATGTATACCGCACAATTGGGTAATCCTGAAGCAAATGTATTAGTTAACCGTTGAAATGTTGCTGGGGTGTTTTTCATGCCAAATGGCATAACATTGAACTGGTATATACCATCTGGAGTCACAAAAGCTGAAATCTCCTTCGCCCTTTCAGATAAAGGTACTTGCCAGTAAATCTTCAGTAAATTCAATTTGGAAATAGAAGCGGATTGTCCCACTTTCTCAATGCAATCCTCCTAACGTGGAATAGGATAAGAGTCCATTCTTGTAACTGCATTCACCTTTCAATAGTCCACACACAACCATTGGGTACTGTCTGGTTTAGGTACCATCACTATGGGTGAGCTCCATTGGCTGCAACCCACTTCAATTATGCCATTTTTAAGCATACTCTCAATCTCTTTGTTAACCTGTGCCAATTTTAAAGGGTTAAGTCTATATGGATGCTGTTTGATTGGAACAGCATTTCCCACATTTACATCATGTATAGCCATTTTAGTACTTCCCAATTTATCTCTACAAACTTGCCCATGTGATATCAATAACTCTTTCAGGTCAGTTTGTTTTTCCTCTGGAAGGTAACTTAACAATTCATCCCAATTTTTAAGAATATTCTCATTTTCCAATTTAATTTGAGGTATGTCAAATTCACAGTCATCTGGATTTGGTTTGTCACTTTGAGTTAGAATCATTAAAACCTCCTTTTTCTCTCCTTCCCTTTCAAAGTACCTTTTAAGCATATTCACATGACACACTCGGTGAGTCTTCCTTCTGTCTGGTGTTTTTACCACATAATTCACCTCACTTAATTTCCTTTCAATCTGATACGGCCCACAAAACCTAGCTTTTAAAGGCACTGGTAACAACACTAAAACTTTATCCCCCACTGGCAAAACTTCGAACTTTGGATTTCTTGTCTGCTACCCGTTTTATCACATTTTGTGCAACTTTCAAATGTTGTCTAGCCAATTCACCTGCTCTATTTAATCGTTCCCTAAAATTTGACACGCAATCCTATAGTGTAATTTCAGATTTCCAGCCCACCAAATTTTCCTTAATCAATTTAAGTGGTCCTCTTACCTCATGACCAAAAATTAGTTCAAAGGACTAAATTTGGTAGACTCATTAGGTGCATCCCTAATTGCAAACAATACGAATGGGATTCCTTTATCCCAATCCTCTGGATAATCTTGACAATACGCCCTCAACATTGTCTTCAATGTCTGATGCCACCTTTCTAACGCTCCCTGCGATTCTGGATGGCAGGCAGTTGATTTAAATTGTTTTATTCCTAAGCTATCCATAACTTCTTTGAATAACTTTGAAGTAAAATTTGTTCCTTGATTCGATTGAATTTCTGTGGGTAGTCCATATCTAGTAGAGAAGGATGCTTTTTAGGAGGGTTGGAACAGACTTGATGGAGCCAAATGGCCTCCTTCTGCACTGTAGGTAAATAAATAAATAAACTTTATAGTCACAAGTAGGCTTACATTAACACTGCAATGAAATCACTGTGAAAAGCCCCTAGTCGCCACATTCCGCCACCTGTTCGGATACACAGAGAGAGAATTCAGAATTCTCAGCTGGTACGGGAATTGAATCGACACTGCTGGCCTTGTTCTGCCTCACAAACCAGCTGTCTAACCCACTGAGCTAAACCAGTATTCTATGCTTCTATGATCATGTGCCTCTCTCATGACCATTTCTGCGAGCATGTTGAATAAATATGATGAGGGCACTCCCCCCTTCTAAGCCTTTTAGACTCTGAACCATTCTGAGATAGTGCCGGCAACTCTGGCCCTAGCTCGTTGCTTACAGTAAAGCTTGCCAGCAAGTCGTTTAAATGTGGTGGGTATCCCATGTCTAACATTGTCATCCAGAATTTCTTTGTGAGACTGAATCAAAATCCTCTTCAAAATCAGTGAAGCCCATATATATATTGGTTGCTATTGTTTTGGACTCTGTGCAATGTTATTCTCAAATTAGTGACTTGATCTCTGGTTCCACCTCCACGTCACGCTCCAACTTGCTCATCAGCAATCTCGTCTTTTTCGGGATATGTTCCCGGATGATCCTGAGCAAGGTTTCACTAATGCTGTACCCTATAATATGTGCACTGTTTCAGGTCACCTTTCTTCAGAAGAGGGATAAAGATAGAATCAGTTCAGACTTCTGATGATGGCCATGGAGTGAGGAGTGGTACTTTTGGTGGCTTCCTTTCGAGGTGGAATTGCTTGGTCCTGTTTCACCCCATTTAAGGGGTGTTTGCTGGTGTGAGGTGAGAAATTGTCATGCTCCATCAGTGGAGCAGGTTTATGGCTTACCAGATAAGGAGTGTAATGAGTAAGAGCAGCATCTGGCTGAGAGGTTATTCAAAGTGTGACAGAGGAAAAGATGGCAAAGGGTTCTGAGGTGGTGTTGCCTGCCCAGTGGTCCACTGAGCAGCTGGTGAACATTTTGAATGCTAAGTTCAAGCGGCAAGGGTAAGAGACCTCAGAGGCTCAGACGACCTGGCGAAGGAGGTGGAGTTGCTTAGGGCGGCTATTGAGAGACTGGAGCAGAGGCTGGAGGTGCAGGATCTGGTGCTCCAGAAGATGGAGGTGGGGGTGGCCTCGTTGGAGGCAGAGATAGTGCTCATGGCAGACAGGCAGAGGAGGTGGCGGGAGAGGATGGAGAGCCTGGAGAATCATTCCAGGAGGCAGAATCTCCTGATTGTGGGGCTGCCTGAAGGGATTGAGGGAACGTAGGCCACAGGGTATGTGGCGGATATGTTGGCGAAGTTGGTAGGGGAGGGGGTCTTTGACCATCCCCCTGAGGTGGATCGAGCGCACAGGACATTGAGGAGGAGGCTGAAGGTGAGAGAGCCATTGAGGGCAGTGTTGGTGCGGCTGCGTTGGTTTCTTGACAAGGAGAAGCTACTGAGGTGGGCGAAGGAAACAAGAAAGTGCACCTGGGAAGGGAACATGCTGAGGATCTATCAGGACTTGGGTGCAGAGTTGGCCAATGTTTAAATCATGTGTTGTCTGGAAGCGAATCATTGATTCTGACAAAAATCCCAAAGGCACACTCCAGCTTCAGTGGATTGGCCTAATCCAAATGGGTTGATCATTCCTGGACCCTATCCATAACCCACGCACCAACTTGGAATTTAAATCGCCCATAATTAACAAAATGCCTTTCCTTGGAGTTTGTAGGTACAGCAAGCAGTTAGGAAGACAAATGATATGTTGGCCTACATTACACGAGGACTCGAGTACAGGACCAAGGGTATCTTACTGCAGCTGGACAGAACTTAGGTGAATCCGCACCTGGGGTATTGTGTACAGTTTTGGTCTCCTTCTTGTCACAGAGGGAGTGCAGTGAAGGTTCACCAGACTGGAGGACTTCCGGTGACGGGGATATGCTCAGCAGGTGACTCTCCTCCAGAATACAATCAAAAAGACACTTTTAGACGAATGTAGCCCAGACATTTGGATGTATTTCATCCATAAGCAAGAAAGGGAGAGGAAAGGTGCAGTATGCCAGCGAATGGGAGTTCAAGAGGCCGCACAGAAGGTAGTAACGGAGGAACGGTAGCACAGTGGTTCGCACGGTTGCTTCACAGCGCCAGGGACCTGGGTTTGGTTCCCAGCTTGGGTCACTGTCTGTGCAAAGTCAGCACGTTCTCCCCGTGTCTGCGTGGGTTTCCTCCGGGTGCACCGGTTTCCTCCCACAAGTCCCGAAAGACGTGCTGTTAGGTGAATTGGACATTCGGAATTCTCCCTCAGTGTTCCCGAGCAGGGCAGCACCGTTGCACAGCGATTAGCAATGTTGCTTCACAGCTCCAAGGTCCCAAGTTCGATTCCCAGCTTGGGTCACTGTCTATGCGGAGTCTGCACGTTCTCCCCATGTCTGCGTGGGTTTCCTCTGGGTGTTCCCTTTCCTCCCACAGACCAAAGATGTGCAGGTTAGGTGGATTGGCAATGATAAATTGCCCTTAGTGTCCAAAAAAGGTTAGGTGGGGTTACTGAGATGGTGTGGACTTAGGTAGGGTGCTCTTTCCAAGAGCTGGTGCAGATTCGATGGGCAAAATATCCTCCTTCTGCACTGTAAATTCTATGATTCTATGGCGATTAGGTGCTTTTCAGAGTAATTTCATTGCAGTGTTAATGTAAGCCTACTTCTGACACTAATAAAGATGATTATTATTATTATTTAAAGGTCAAGAGCAGTGGGAAAGTGAGTCGGCAGACCCACGAGGCGAGAGGTCTCCAGCCACCCCAGAGAGAGGGAGACCGACAACTGGAACAATGGCTTCCCCCCCCAGCCAGGAGATGGTTGGAAAACATTCCTGACGAAGGAATTGATGGTGATGAGAGAGGCGATTAAAGTGGAGTTCTAGGTGGCGGTCAAGGTGGCGGAGATGGAGGCGTCGGTCGCCATGCAGACGGTGATAGAAGGAATGGGGAAGAAACTGGAAGCTCATGGAAGATGATCCGAGATCTGGAAAAGGTGTCAAACGGACCAGAGTGACAGGATTGGTGCTCTGGAGGCTGATATTAAAAGGTTGGTGGCGACCCAGTGGAGCCTGAAAGGTGAAGTCGAAGATCTGGATAATCGGTCTCGTCGCCAGAATATCCGGATTGTGGGTCTGCCAGAGGGGACTGAGGGCAGGGACCCAACAGACTATGTGGCGCAGATGCTGGGCATCTTAGTCAGGCGGGACAGCTTTCTCAAGCCGCTGGAGATGGACAGGGGGCACACGGATCGCTCCGGCTGAAGCCCAAGGCAGGGGAGCAGCCAATGGCAATAATTGCCAAATTACATAGATACCAGGATTGGGAGAAGATCCTGCGGTGGGCAAGTCAGACGAAGGCAAGCATCTGGGAAGGACATAAATTACGAATATACCAGGACATTTGGACAGACCTGGCAAAGTGCAGGGCCAGGTTCAACTCGGCGAAATAGGCCCTGTACAAAAGCGGAGTGAAATTTGGAATGTCATTTCCAGCCAGGCTCTGGGTTACATTCCAAAACAAGGAACATTAATTCAACACCCTGGCAGAGGCAAGCAGGTTTGTGCGGACGAACGGCCTGGACAAGGGGCAGACAAGACAGCATTGAGGACAAGGCAGAGAAAAAAAAGAGAAAAGAACTGTGATGGACTTGAACAACGTTTGTGCGGACAGTACTGTCTCGTTTTGAGCAAAAACACCAGATCACAGGAAATGCCGAGGGCAGTGGAACGTAGGAGAGGGTGAAGAGGAGATAGAGGGAACAGCTATCCATCGGGCAAAGGAAAGCAGGAAGATCAGCTCTGGGCGAGGGGCCACCACACTAGCGGGGAAAGCTGGCGCTAGGAAGCATGAAACCAAGGGGGGGGGGGCCAAGGCGCACCTCCCAGCAGGGAGGGGGCATCTGGAGGGAGGAGGAACCACAGAGCCAGGCTTGGGGAGTATAAGGGGGGAATAGGGAAGGGGGAATGCAGGGGAGGGAGGTAATAAGGGGGACAGAGGGGGGAACGGGGATCACAAGGGGAGTACAAGGATAAGAAAGGGATAGGTCGCAGATTGGCTTCAGCAGGTAAGGTGCAGGGTGAGGGAACAAGATGGCGCGGCAAGCAACCACTTTGGAGGATCCCGAAACAAAGGGAGACACTGGAATGCAGAGGTGTACCCATTTGGCATTCATACAGGTGGCAGCCATGTTGGGTGCCCCTGGACAAAGGGAAACCCCGGAGCACCGGGACCCTGTAGCCATCTGGGATGGCCACGTCCCGATTACAAAATGGGCACTTGCAAAGAATGCAGTGAAAATTGGACAATGCGAAGAAACAAGCAGATGCAAGCTCTGTCTGTTGATTAGAACCTTAAACTCTCAGACAGGACAGAAACCACCGAACAATCTACATACTAATGAGCCATCTCCGGGGACAAAAGGGAAACATTTAGATACACAATGTTAGGACAGACTCCCCGGCGGCAGAAGAAGCTAAGACAAAGCAGACTAACAGTCACTAGGACATGCCCAGCGATCAGGGAGCCACCCCTCTATTGGAGGAAAATCGATACAGATGATTGGGAAAGACCCAATTAATTGAGGCCATGTTCAAGGCCCGCCCAAAAGCACGCAAAGCCCTTTTTAGTATAAAAGGTATCCCCCAAGGGAGAACCACCCTCTTTTGGCTTTGGCTCTCACCGAAGAGAGAGACCTGCCTAGCAGCTGCACCAGACCAAGTCCCAAGTCAATGCACGCTACGAGATAGACGCTCCTAGTTGCTACCCTGTAAACAGCTCAACCCAGCAGCCTCAGAACCGAGCAACGGCCATTGTTCCTCTGACTGAGTGGGCACCCAAAGCTAAGTATAGGCTTTAGTAATAGTGGTAGTTTAGTTTGTAGAGTTTATGCATGAGTAGATTTGACTGTGTGTAAATAAATGAGCATTGCTTTTGAACTTACTAACTGGTGTATCGAGTCATTGATCAGTATTCGGTTCTGAACTTTGTGGCGGTGTCGAAAGATACCTGGCGACTCTTGAGCAAACGTGATTAAACAGAGCCAAATTAAGAGCCAACCAAAAGTTAGCAACAACCCAACCTCATGGTGAGAACGGCAGGTGTGGCCATTTTGGACGGCCCCGAACAAAGGGCAACCCCGGAGTGCAGAGGCGTGTCCACCAGGTAAGTATGGTTGATCACACAGGAAGAGGGAGACAAAAGGCTTCCAGGAGTATCACCTGGAACGTCAGGGGACTTACCTGCCCAGTGAAAAGATCCAGAGTCTTCGCCCATTTGAGAAGTTTGAAAGCCGACATAGACTTCCTCCAAGAGATGCACCTGAGGGAGAAGGACCAAGTGTGGGTAAGGAAGGGCTGGGTGGGACAGACCTACCATTCCTGCTGCGGGATGAGGGCTAGGGGAGTAGCTATTCTGATCAACAAGTGGTCAGTGTTCATGGTGACAAAGACGGTTACGGACCAAGGGGTTACGGCATGGTCACCGGCGTCCTGGATGGACACCAGTAGACCTGGTAAACATGTATACGTCCAATTGGGATGAACGGATTTTATAAAGAAGATCATGGTGGAAATCCCCAACATCGACACACACCGACTGATCATGGTGGTGGTGGTGGGGGGGGGGGGGGAGAACTTCAACTGTGTACAGGACCCATTGATGGACCGATCGAACCCCAGAATGGGGAAAAAGACAAGCATGGCTCGGGAATTGGGAATGTTCATGGAGGCAGATGGGGGCAGTGGACCCATGGCATTTCCTGCACCCAGGTGAGAAGGAATTCTCATTCTTCTCACCAGTACACAAGGTATATACCCATATCAACTTTGCAGTGAGGAATTGGTGCTTCCAGAAATAGTCAGAGCAGAATACCCCACGATCGTAATCTCCGACCATGCTCTACATTACTTGGATGTGAGGTTGGAGTCGGGCCATACCCAACGTCCCATATGGAGTGTGGACATGGACCTCTTGGCCGACAAGGTCGTTTGCCAGAAAACATCACAGGCTATAGGCCAGTACATTACGAACAACCAGAATGGGAAGTCTCACCTTCCACGTCCTGGGAGGCACTGAAGGAGGTGATTAGGGGAGAGATTAGCCTACAAGGCTCTTAGAGACAGAGATGAGAGGGAGGCTAGGCAACAACTGATCGACTTCACCCTGGAGGTCAGCAGATGATACTCTGAGGCCCCGACCGTAGAGCACCTGGCGGAGAGTAAAAAGCTACAAATGGACTTCAACCTGTTATCCACCAGGAAGGCAGTGCAACACCTCCGCCAGACACAGGGGACCTTTTATGAACATGGAGAGAAGGCTAGCTGCCTGTTCGCTCAGCAACTGAGAGAGCAGGCAGCCACAAGGGAAATAGCCAAGGTAAAGGACAGCAGAGGCGGACCGGTAGCCGAACCAAAAAAGGTCAACCAAGCATTTGAGGCTTTCTACCGGGGACTGTACACCTCCGAGCTCCCCGACAGGGATTCAAGGATGAAACAGTTCCTCGATGAACTGGACATGTCAGTCATGGAGGACAATAGACGGAGGGAGTTGAAAGCACCAATAGAACTGGGAAAGGTCATGGAGATATCAACTCCAAGCAGGCAGGGAAGGCACCCGGACCGGATGGGTTCCTGGCAGACCGCTACAAATAATTCGCACCACTCTTGCCCTGCACCTAAGGGAGATGTTCGCAGACTCGCTAACAAGGTGCACCCTGCCTCCTATGTTAACTCAGGCCACCATATCGCTGATACCCAAAAAAGACAAAGATCCGACGGATCATATAAACCTATTTTGCGACTGAACGGAGATATGAAAATACTCGCGAAAGTCCTGGAACAAGGGGTCACAGTCTCAGATATGGGATTGACTATTTAGGACTGTGATGAGGAGAAAGGTCTTCACTCAGAGAGCGGTGAACTTGAGGAATTCTCCACCACTGAAGGCTGTCAAGGCCAAATCACTGAATATATTACTCTAAATGCTTCAAGGAATATGGGGAGACTGCAGTATTATCAGTAGGTGTTGAGTTGAGGATCAGCCATAATCATTTTTATTTTTATTTTGTTTTATAAATTTAGAGTACCCAATTCATTTTTTCCAATTAAGGGGCCATTTAGTGTGGCCAATCCACCTACCCTGCACATCTTTGGGTTGTGGGGGCGAAACCCACGCAGACACAGGGAGAATGTGCAAACTCCACACGGACAGTGACCCAGAGCCGGGATCGAACCTGGGACCTCGGCGCCTTGAGGCAGCAGTGCTAACCACTGCGCCGCCATGCTGTACCGATCAGCAATTATCATGTTGAATGGGAGAGCAGGCACGAAGAGCCGAATGGCTGACTCTTGATCCTATTTTCTATGTTTCATTGCCTTCAACACATTGTAGGTAATCAATGTCGGTCAGTAAGCTTGAATGAAAGTGATGTCTCTTGGTTTGATGAGCACAACTATGACTCTTTCACTGATTGTTTCTTATTCCATTAACGCTCCAGCCAAATGCTTGTGTGTTCATACTGCCAGTCCATTCAGGCCACATGCATATCCAGAGTAAACTAAGGTGTATCCTTCCAGTGCTGTAAAGTGACCTTGACCTTCCCAATACACTTCTGCCAGCCCACAGATATCTCCACCAATTCTCTCCATTTCCCGAATAAGCAACTATACTTTTCCAAGCTGAAGCATGCTATGCACATCCCATGCTGCAACTCTGAACTCCTTATGGAGTTGGACTGAAGACAAGTGATCTTTATCCAGACCCTTTGATACTGATCCAATTCTTCCAGTAGTGCATTTTCCTTTCCTTTCCTGGTTGCTCAACAGGGGATGTGGGCCTTTGCTGACTGGGAGATGCCTGAGCCGGTATGAGATGAGCTTCACATTCATTGTCCATAGTGTTGTTTGGATAAATAAGATGGAACGGCCCATAGTCTTCCCCTCGTGCAGCGTGGAAGCCAATCTCGAGTTGCACAGGTGGTTGTTGCCACGTTAGCTGTGGTCATCCACTCAGCCTGCTGTGACACAAGTCTTCACTGCCCAGGTTAGCGAGTTATTTTTGGAGTTTCTATTGAATCTGACCATCTCACATAATGCCCTAAGTGGACGTCAGTCAAATTTTTCACAGGTTTATGGACCAAGTGCCGGGAAATAGGATTAGCATAGATCGGTGCTTGATGGCTGGAACAGACATGATAGGCCAAAGGGCCTGTTTTTATGCTGTAAAACTCAATGACTTTAAGCAATCCCCTACTTCTAGTTCTTCACCTCTTCACATTGAGGTGCAGAATGTATTTTGAAGGGGGGGGGGGGGGGCGTGTTAGGAAGGTGTGCTAGCTTGTAAAAAATCCATTCGACTGTCTGGCTTGGAGAGAACTGTGTACAGATGTGATGGTCAAGGACATCATATCAGAAGAAAACAATCCTTTTTTGTAGATCCTACAAGTGTGAAAATCTTCTCTCCTGCTATTTGAATGTGCTATCCTTTTTAAAGATTTTCCCTGGTGTTGTTAGTAAACCAGATTCTTTAAGGGTACAGAGTTTCTTGAACCAGGCAGGAAGGTTATATGCGAGCAGATCTTTCTTGACCAAGTCTGCTCTTGAAGAATTTTGATGAAAGTAACGAGTGTCATGAACAATGAGAATCACCCCCTGTCTCGGTATTAATGTTTGTTGCATCCAGGGAAAAGGTTACAATTCCTCAGATGCAGGACAAATCGATATCCTGAACTCGTTTGTACCGTTCCCTGTAAGAACACTGAACACGGATTTGATGTATGGATGAAGATATTGTCATGTGAGAGTACTTTTAAGACATGGATGTTTAAGCAATGTACCTTTAAGAAAACAGTGATGTCAGAGAGTGGGTGGGGCTGAGGTCAGGTCAGCCATTTTGCAGTTTAGTTTTGCAGGTTTTTAGATTCAGTTTTGAAAAGAGCTGGGTGTGTGTCTGTGTTTTGCAGTGAGCTGGATCTCTCCCATGAAAGACTATCTCTGGATCATTTGGGTGATTTAAACTTATAATAGTGAAGCCTTTAACCTGATGTGCTTTTGTTTAAAGGTGTTAAGTCTCTTGGAAGTTTGAAGGAACATTTTAAGGAAGTATTTACTGTTGCAATATTTTCTGAGTTATCTTTGAAGTAAGGGGTGTTAAGAGATCCAATGTTTATTTAAGATGTTAAGTTGAGTTCATGGAATAAACAGTGTTTTGTGTTTAAAAACCCACGTGTCCATAATTGTAATCCCAGACCTAGAGAAAAAGCCGCGTGCTAGGAAAAGCAACAAATCCATTAAAGGGAGAGGTTGGTTGAACTCCATGATACATTTTGGGGTTCTGAAAAGCCTCGCCCATAACAATATGCACCCTCTGCTTATTTTAATGTGTTGGAATAGGTTTTAACACAAATTTAATTAAAGTTAGATCTCTGAGGTAGGGTAATTTGCTTTCTCTCATTGGTATAATTCATTTATATGTAATGTTTAAACAACTGAGCAATGTACCCAAAATGAATTTCTGTATGGACAATAAAGTGAAATTGATTGAAATTGAATTGAATTGAGTATCAGTACGAACTCATTTTATCAACCACAATACTGTGATGGCTTTCTAGACAGTTTACACAAGAAAATGTTACTTTGTGAATTTGGATGTGTCTCTCTTATCAGGGCTTCTCTATTACTGTAAGCAGAGACCCTCCCTCTTTGATCAATCTTCTGTTTTTCTTTTTTCTTAAATTTAGAGTACCCAATTCAATTTTTCCAATTAAGAGACAATTTTTTAGCATGGCCAATCCACCGACCCTGCACATCTTTGACTTGTGAGGGCGAAACCACGCAAACACGGGGAGAATGTGCAAGCTCCACACAGACAGTGTCCCAGAGCCGGGATCAAACCTGGGATCTTGGCGCCGTGAGGCAGCAGTGCTAACCCACTGCGCCACCGTGCTGCCCACATCTCCTGTTCTAATACCTCCTTCAGTGCCTTAGAGCTAATGTTCATTTAATAATTGAAGTGTTGGTCACTCTGCTACACAGACGAACCAACACGGTTGCGAATGGTACAACTGTTTTATTTCAAACATCTATTTACAGTTGTATACTGTTTACTGAGGTTCGATCATAACCCTTGAATCTGTGGACCTACTCCTAATTCTATCTTGTAGTGGCACTCAGCACATGGTGGATGTCTGAGTGGCTTGCTATGAGCTCTGTGCCCTGACCTGTCTCGTCCTCGAGTGCTCAGGAAGTGTCGTGTTCCCTGTTTTGTACTGTGTATGCTCTTGCCTGTGATTGGCTGTTGTGTTGTGTGTGTGTTGATTGGTCCGTTGATCTGTCCATCAGTATGTATGTATGTATGTGCTATGATGTTTACCTGGATATCATGACATCCCCCTTTTTTACAAGAACATGTGCCTATGTGGTCATAAATAGAGACGTGTACTGAGTGTAGCTAAATGTGTGTGTGTGCAATATCTACAGCATGTACATGCGGCTAAACTATATACAAGGGGCGATGTCGGGTGGGACATAACAACGAGGTTGTACCATAAACAAAGAACGGGGAAATGTAGAACGACAGAACAAATTCCTGTAACGATTTAACACAGTGGGAGTATGAGTTCAATGTACAAACAGTCTCATAAGTCCAGTCTAGTAGGTGGGCGACGAATTTGGGTTGACCACCTCAAGGGTGGGTCTGGAACTACCGGCTGAGGAATGGGCCTGGCCACGGGCGACGACGGGAGGGGCATGGTGGCAGGCAGCTCCACGAAGTCGATGTCAGGAACAACAGGAGGGCACGGTGTCGGTGTAAGTTCCCGTAGCGAGCGTGGAAGTAGGCAAAGAGCCCGGCGATTTAGCCTACGAATGGATCCATCAGGCATACGAACCAGGAACGAGTGGGGAGCCACGCGTTGGAGAACTTCGGCAGGTGCTGACCAGCCACCTTCTGGTAGATGGATGCGGCCTTCGTCTCCAGGGGCCAGGGCGGGAAGATCAGTTGCCCGTGTGTCATATGCCCTCTTCTGACGAACACGCTGCTGTTGCATTCTGTGTAGTACCGGAGTATGGTTTGTTGTGGGTACCAGAATGGAAGGCACAGTGGTACTGAGGGCGCGACCCAACAACAGCTGGGCTGGTGAGAGGCCAGTGGCTAGTGGGGCCGAGTGATAGGTCAGCAGGGCTAGGCAGAAATCCGATCCGGCAGCAGCAGCCTTGCAGAGGAGCCGTTTGATGATGTGAATGCCCTTCTCCTCCTTTCTATTGGACTGGGGATGCAGAGGGCTGGACGTCACGTGTGTGAAGCCATACGAGGCAGCAAAGGATGACCATTCCTGGCTGGCGAAACAGGGCCCATTGTCCGACATGACAGTCATCGGAATGCCGTGGCGAGCGAAGGTGTCTTTGCAGGCCCGGACGGACCTCTGACCGGGAAATGTGGTCCCCAGGAACTTCAGCTCGGTTTGGCCGAAAGAACACTTGGCTCAGTTGAGGCGCAGGCCGTTTTCACGTATGCGCGCAAAGACGCGCTGGAGATGATAAATGTGCTCCTGTGGTGTGGTGGACCAGATGATGACGTCGTCCATGTAGACGCGCACCCCTTCGATGCCTTCCATCATCTGCTCCATGATCCTGTGAAAGACGTCGGATGCCGAGATGATGCCAAATGGCATTCTGTTGTAGCAGAACCTGCCGAAAGGGGTGTTGAAGGTGCACAGCTTTCGGCTGGACGGATCCAGTTGGATCTGCCAAAAACCCTTTGAGGCATCCTGTTTTGTGAAGATTTTAGCCCGGGCCATTTCGCTCATGATCTCTTCCCGTTTGGGTATGGGGTGGTGTTCCCTCATTATGTTGTTGTTGAGGTCTTTTGGATCAATGCAGATCCGGAGCTCGCCAGAGGGCTTCTTAACACACACCATGGAGCTGACCCATGGCGTGGGCTCTGTGACCCGGGATAGGACCCCTTGGTCCTGGAGATCCTGCAGCTGCTGCTTGAGGCGGTCTTTGAGTGGTACTGGGACCCTGCGAGGTACGTGAATGACCGGGGTGGCGTCCGGTTTGAGCCGAATTCTGTAGGTGTAGGGCAGTGTTCCCATGCCCTCGAATGCCTCCTGGTTGTGGGCGAGGACCGATTGGAGCTGTGCCCTGAACTCTGCATCCGGGAAGTCGGATGTGCCTTCTGGAGACAGAGCGTGGACTCGTTGCACGAGGTGGAGAGCCTTTCATGCCTGTGCACCTAACAGGGAGTCCTTCGATGATCCGACTATCTCGAATGAGAGTGTGGCCGTATGTGTGTTGTGTGTCACCTGGAGCTGGCAGGATCCCATAGCCGGGATAACGTTCCCGTTGTAGTCGAGCATCTTGCAACGAGACAGCCGAATTGGTGGTCTGACCTTCATGGCGTAGAAGGCTGACCATGCTATGAGGTTGGCGGAGGCGCCAGTGTCCAGACATAATGTTATCGGTGATCGGTTGACCGTTAGGATGGCACACCATTCATCACCCGGATTGACAGTGTTAACTTGCATCGGCTGGTGGGTCCTGGCGGGAGACATTCGGTTCCCATCAATGACCGCAACACGGAAGGCGTCCCGGTCGTCGGTGTCACTGGTCTGGATATCGTCTGGGCACGACTCGTAGTAAGGAGGCTGAATGGTCCGCACGTCCCTACGAGGTTATCGGAATTGTGGAACATTGGCAGGTTGAGCTGCTCGACAGCAGGCAGCGTAGTGGCCCACCTTGCCACAGCGGAGGCATTGTCGGGTTCTTGCGGGACATTGCCACTTTAAATGTGCGGCTCCACAGTTGCCGCATGTCGTCACGTCATGGCGTTCGTTGCGCCACCGCGCATACGCAGTTCGGTCTTGCGTCGAGCGCGCCTGCGCATCACGCTCCTCAGTGCTGCCGTCGTTTTTGGCGCGCACAAGCGTGGGAGGCCTTGAAAAGCGTGCAAAATTGCCACCCTCGTCCGGGCCGCGGGCCGGGAGGAACTCGATCGCCTGGACCCGTTCGGCCTCATAGGACGCCTGCCTCTCCGATCCGGCTGCGTAGGACCCCTGCCGCGCCGATTCGGCCGCCTGAAATTGGGTATAGCGGCTAGTCGCGTTTTCGTGCAGGACACAGGCTTCGATTGCGGAGACTAAGGTGAGGCCTTTTATTTTATTTAAAAAAAAATATTTTATTGAAAATTTTTGGCCAACCATCACAGTACATTGTGTATCCTTTACACAGTAATATAACAATATAAATAACAATGGCCAGTTTTATAAACAAGAAATAAATAATATATAAACAAAAACAAAAACAAAACTAAATGGCAACTGCCTTGTCCCAGATAAATATTCCCCCAAAATATGTTTTAACAGTCCAATATACAATTATCTATAACAACAACCTATACATATTATACTTATATATTAACATCCCTGAGAATCCCTCTGGTTCCTCCCCCCCCCCTTACCCCCCCTACCCCCCCCCCCCCCCCCCCCCCGGGCTGCTGCTGCTGTCTTCTTCTCTTCCATTCCCTCTATCTTTCTGTGAGGTATTCGACGAACGATTGCCACCGCCTGGTGAACCCTTGAGCCGATCCCCTTAGGACGAACTTAATCCGTTCCAGCTTTATAAACCCTGCCATGTCATTTATTCCACATCAACAGTATCCTGCGCCGGGCTACTAGGGACGCAAAGGCCAAAACATCAGCCTCTCTCGCCTCCTGCACTCCCGGCTCTTCTGCAACCCCAAATATAGCCAACCCCCAGCTTGGTTCGACCTGGACCTTCACTACCTTCGAAAGCACCTTTGTCACCCCCACCCAAAACCTCTGTAGTGCCGGACATGACCAGAACATGTGGGTGTGATTCGCTGGGCTTTTCGAGCATCTCGCACACCTATCCTCTACTCCAAAAAATTTGCTAAGCCGTGTTCCAGTCATATGCGCCCTATGTAACACCTTGAATTGTATCAGGCTTAGCCTGGCACACGAGGACGATGAGTTTACCCTACTTAGGGCATCAGCCCACAGCCCCTCCTCAATCTCCTCCCCCAGCTGTTCTTCCCATTTCCCTTTCAGCTCCTCTACCATAATCTCCCCCTCGTCTCTCATCTCCCTATATATGTCTGACACCTTACCGTCCCTCACCCATGTCTTTGAGATCACTCTGTCCTGCACCTCCTGCGTTGGGAGCTGCGGGAATTCCCTCACCTGTTGCCTCGTAAAAGCCCTCAGTTGCATATACCGGAATGCATTCCCTTGGGGCAACCCATATTTTTTGGTCAGCGCTCCCAGACTTGCAAACGTCCCATCTACAAACAGATCTCTCAATTGTGTTACTCCTGCTCTTTGCCATGTTCCAAATCCCCCATCCATTCTCCCCGGAGCAAACCTATGATTATTTCTTATCGGGGACCACACCGAGGCTCCCGTCTTTCCCCTATGCCGTCTCCATTGCCCCCAAATTTTCAGAGTAGCCACCACCACCGGGCTTGTGGTGTATTTCTTCGGTGAGAACGGCAACGGCGCCGTCACCATGGCTTGTAGGCAAGTCCCCCTACAGGACGCCTTCTCCAATCTCTTCCACGTCCTCCCTCCTCTTCTCCGATCCACTTACATACCATTGAGATGTTGGCGGCCCAGTAGTACTCACTCAAGCTCGGTAGCGCCAGCCCCCCCCTATCCCTACTACGCTGCAAAAATCCCTTCCTCACTCTCGGGGTCTTCCCGGCCCACACAAAACTCATGATACTCTTCTCAATCCTTTTGAAAAAAGCCTTCGTGATCACCACCGGGAGGCACTGAAACACAAAGAGGAATCTCGGGAGGAACACCATTTTAACCGCTTGTACCCTCCCTGCCAGTGACAGGGATACCATGTCCCATCTCTTGAAGTCCTCCTCCATCTGTTCCACCAACCGCGTTAAGTTTAACCTATGCAATGTACCCTAATTCTTGGCTATCTGGATCCCCAAGTAGCGAAAGTCCCTTGTTACCTTCCTCAACGGTAAGTCCTCTATTTCTCTTCTCTGCTCCCCTGGATGCACCACAAACAGCTCACTTTTCCCCATGTTCAGCTTATATCCTGAAAATTCTCCAAACTCCCCAAGTATCCGCATTATCTCTGGCATCCCCTCCGCCGGGTCCGCCACATACACCAATAAATCGTCCGCGTAAAGAGATACCCGGTGTTCCTCTCCTCCCCTGAGTACTCCCCTCCACTTCCTGGAACCCCTCAATGCTATTGCCAGGGGCTCAATCGCCAGTGCAAACAATAATGGGGACAGAGGACATCCCTGCCTCGTCCCTCTATGGAGCCGAAAATACGCAGACCCCCGTCCATTCGTGACCACGCTCGCCATCGGAGCCCTAAACAGCAGCTGTACCCATCTAATATACCCATCTCCAAAGCCAAATCTCCTCAACACCTCCCACAAATAATCCCACTCCACTCTATCAAATGCTTTCTCGGCATCCATCGCCACCACTATCTCCGCTTCCCCCTCTGGTGGGGGCATCATCATTACCCCTAGCAGCCTCCGTATATTCGTATTCAGCTGTCTCCCCTTCACAAACCCAGTTTGGTCCTCATGGACTACCCCCGGGACACAATCCTCTATCCTCATTGCCATTACCTTGGCCAGAATCTTAGCGTCTACATTTAGGAGGGAAATAGGTCTATAGGACCCGCATTGCAGCGGGTCTTTTTCCTTCTTTAGGAGAAGCGATATCGTTGCCTCCGACATAGTCGGGGGCAGCTGTCCCCTTTCCTTCGCCTCATTAAAGGTTCTCATCAGTATCGGGGCAAGCAAGTCCATATATTTCCTATAAAATTCGACTGGAAATCCATCCGGTCCCGGAGCCTTCCCCGCCTGCATACTCCTAATTCCTTTCACTACTTCCTCTATCTCGATCTGTGCTCCCAGTCCCACCCTCTCCTGCTCCTCCACCTTAGGAAATTCCCGCCGGTCCAGGAAGCACATCATTCTCTCCTTCCCATCCGGGGGCAGAGCTTCATATAATCTTTCATAGAATGCCTTGAACACTCCATTCACTCTCTCCGCTCCCCGCTCTATCTCTCCTTCCTCATCCCTCACTCCCCCTATTTCCCTCGCTGCTCCCCTTTTCCTCAATTGATGGGCCAGCAACCTGCTCGCCTTCTCCCCATACTCATACTGTACACCCTGTGCCTTCCTCCACTGTGCTTCTGCAGTACCCGTTGTCAGCAAGTCAAATTCTACGTGTAACCTTTGCCTTTCCCTGTACAGTCCCTCCTCCGGTGCCTCCGCATATTGCCTGTCCACCCTCAGAAGTTCTTGCAGCAACCGCTCCCGTTCCCTACTCTCCTGCTTTCCTTTATGTGCCCTTATTGATATCAGCTCCCCTCTAACCACTGCCTTCAGCGCCTCCCAGACCACTCCCACCTGGACCTCCCCGTTATCATTGAGTTCCAAGTATTTTTCAATGCACCCCCTCACCCTTAGACACACCCCTTCATCTGCCATTAGTCCCATGTCCATTCTCCAGGGTGGACACCCTTCTGTTTCCTCCCCTATCTCCAAGTCTACCCAATGTGGAGCGTGATCCGAAATGGCTATAGCCGTATACTCCGTCCCCCTCACCTTCGGGATCAACGCCCTTCCCAAAACAAAAAAGTCTATTCGCGAATAAACTTTGTGGGCACAGGAGAAAAACGAAAACTCCTTACTCCTAGGTCTGCTAAATCTCCACGGGTCTACTCCTCCCATCTGCTCCATAAAATCTTTAAGCACCTTGGCTGCAGCCGGCCTCCTTCCAGTCCTGGATCTCAACCTGTCCAGCCCTGGCTCCAGCACCGTATTAAAATCTCCCCCCATTACCAACTTTCCCACCTCTAGGTCCGGGATGCGTCCTAGCATGCGCCTCATAAAATTGGCATCATCCCAGTTCGGGGCATATACGTTTACCAAGACCACCGCCTCCCCCTGTAATTTGCCACTCACCATCACGTATCTGCCCCCGCTATCCGCCACTATGGTCTTTGCCTCAAACATAACCCGCTTCCCCACTCGTCTAGCCACTCCCCTGTTTTTCGCATCTAGCCCCGAATGAAACACCTGCCCCACCCATCCTTTGCGTAGTCTAACCTGGTCTATAAGTTTCAAGTGCGTCTCTTGTAACATAACCACGTCTGCCTTAAGTTTCTTAAGGTGTGCGATGATTATCATAGCGCGGGAACAAAGCCCGCGCTTCCCTTTTGACCCCGCCCCCAATGGCCAACGCCCCATCTCCTCCACCTCCCTTCCTCCCTCCACCACCACCTGTGGAAGAGAGAAAAGTTACCGCATCGCAGGATTAATAACATAAAACTCATCTTTCCCCCCTTTTTCCCCCCTCTTCGCCCCCCATACTCGCCCCACCACTTTGTTTCAATCGTTCTTTTTTAATAACCCGCTTATTCCAGTTTTTCTTCCACAATAAAAGTCCACGCCTCATCCGCCGTCTCAAAGTAGTGGTGCCTCTCTTGATATGTGACCCACAGTCTTGCCGGTTGCAGCATTCCAAATTTTATCTTCTTTTTGTGAAGCACCGCCTTGGCCCGATTAAAGCTCGCCCTCCTTCTCGCCACCTCCGCACTCCAGTCTTGATATACGCGGATCACCGCGTTCTCCCACCTACTGCTCCGAGTTTTCTTTGCCCATCTAAGGACCATCTCTTTGTCCTTAAAACGGAGGAATCTCACCACTATGGCTCTAGGAATTTCTCCTGCTCTCGGTCCTCGCGCCATCACTCGGTATGCTCCCTCCACCTCCAGCGGACCCGCCGGGGCCTCCGCTCCCATTAACGAGTGCAGCATCGTGCTCACATATGCCCCGACGTCTGCTCCTTCTGCACCTTCAGGAAGACCAAGAATCCTTAAATTATTCCTCCTCGCGTTATTCTCCAGCACCTCCAGTCTTTCCACACATCGTTTATGGTGTGCCTCGTGCATCTCCGTCATCACCACCAGGCCCTGTATATTCCTCGTTCTCGGCCGCCTTTGTCTTCACGACCTGAAGCTCCCGCTCCTGGGTCTTTTGCTCATCCTTTAGCCCTTCGATCGCCTGTAATATCGGGGCCAACAGCTCCTTCTTCATTTCCTTTTTAAGTTCTTCCACGCATCATTTCAAAAACTCTTGTTGTTCAGGGCCCCATGTTAAACTGCCACCTTCCGTCGCCATCTTGGTTCTTGCTTGCCTTTCTTGCCGCTGCTCCAAAGGATCCACTGCAATCTGGCCACTTCCCTCTCCTTTTTCCATCCGTTTCCAGGGGGGATTCCCTTCTGGTTTACCGCACAGTGCTTCTAGCCATTAAAATTGCCGTTGGGGCTCTTATTAAGAGCCCAAAAGTCCGTTCCACCGGGAGCTGCCGAAACGTGTGACTTAGCTGGTCATCGCCGCACCCGGAAGTCGAGGCCTTTTATTTTTAAGAGCTGCTGGCGTAGGGTGCCCGAGGTGACCCCAAAAATGATCTGGTCCCGAATCATGGAATCGGAGGTGGTGTCGTAACCGCAGGACTGCGCGAGGATACGGAGATGCGCAAGGAATGACTGAAAGGGCTCATCCTTACCTTGCAGGCACTGCTGGAAGAGATACCTCTTAAAGCTCTCGTTGACCTCGATGTTGAAGTGTTGGTCGAGTTTGAGAAGGACCATCTTGTATTTGGTCTTGTCTTCACCTTCCGCGAACACCAGGGAGTTGTAAACATGGATAGCGTGTTGACCTGCCGTGGTGAGGAGGATTGCGATCTTTCTGGTGTCTGAGCCGCTCTCCTTTTCGTTGCCTTCCAGAAAGAGCTGGAAGCGCTGTTTGAACAGCTTCCAATTAACGCCGAGGTTTCCAACGACTTGCAGCGGCTGCGGTGTGTTGACGGTGTCCATGGCGCAGGATGGCAGATTCCGGAGGATTTGTAGGTATGTACCACAGTTACTCCTGGTACTATGAAGTGTTGGTCACTCTGCTACACAGACGAACCAACACGGTTGCGAATGGTCCAACTGTTTTATTTCAAACATCTTTTTACAGTTGTCTACTGTTTACTGAGGTTCGATCATAACCCTTGAATCTGTGGACCTATACCTAATTCTATTTTGTAGTGGCACTCAGCACATGGTGGATGTTTGAGTGGCTTGCTATGAGCTCTGTGCCCTGAGCTGTCTCGTCCTCGAGTGCCCAGGAAGTGCCGTGTTCCCTGCTTTGTTCTGTGTATGCTCTTGCCTGTGATTGGCTGGCGTGTTGTGTGTGTGTTGATTGGTCTGTTGATCTGTCCATCAGTATGTATGTATGTATTTGCTATGATGTTTACCTGGATATCATGACAATAATCCTCCTGTTATGTGTCTTCAAACGCTTTCCTGCATTAATGCAGCTATATAAATGCACATTGCTTCTGTTCTGGGTAAGGTTTAATGACCTCATGTGGGTGGTTAATATTTGTCCACAAAAAATTCCAGTCATTTATCAAATTGCAGTTTGTGGGAATTCACTGTGTGCAAATTGGTTGCTGTGTTTTCCTACAGTACAATAGCTAATACCTCTCAAAAGTATTTCATCAAAGCCACCATATGAAGGCACCATATGAAGTGCATATATTCCTGGCTCAGACCAGGAATCCTCTCTCTCATGAAAAAGGAAAATTGCTTATTGTCACAAGTAGGCTTCAAATGAAGTTACTGTGAAAAGCCCCCGGCACCTGTTCGGGGAGGCTGGTATGGGAATTGAACCATGCTGCTGGCCTGCCTCGGTCTGCTTTCAAAGCCAGCGATTTAGCCCTGTGCTAAACCAACCCCTGAAAATCATATAATGTAATCATAGCTGAAAGATTCATATGGAGAAAGCCCTTCAGCTTTCCCATTGTCAGTCAGTTTTATTCCAGCTAATATCCTAATAGATAGAAAGTGCTCCTGGTCTCACTAATGTAATTGTGAATGTACTTCAACTGGTTCTTCATTACCTACAGTAAGTGTTTAAATCATTGCCTTTAAAATACGAAAGGTCAAACTGCAACACTTCATTATTTTGATGCTTGTTCTTGCATCCTTCAGGTCTTGCTGTTTTTCTCCTGAAGGTCATGCTGGATACCACCATCCTCCTGTATAATATCGAGTGGCCATTTTTCACCGGAGATGTGGGCAGTCAGAGTTTTAAACTGAGCCTGGGCCTCAATTCATTGTCACACAACAGGTGTCGGGAATAAAAACGCTGATTTTTTTTTCTTCACATTACAGCCAACATAAGGCCTCTAAACAACTCCACCACCAGCACCCACAATAACCTATAGCACCGCTAATGTAATCAAACAACCCAAGGTGCAAGGAGTGCCTTAAAAGAGTGAAGTGAGGGAGAGAGGCACAGAGCTTTCCAGAGGGCATTCCAGAATGTAGAACCGTGGCAGCTGAAGGAAAGGCTATCCATGGTGAAGCGGTTCAATTCAAGATGCCAGCATTAGGAGAGAGCAGTTATTTTGGAGGGCTTTGTGGCTGGAGGACAGGACAGAGCTAGGAATGTGCGAGGCTATGGAGGAATTTGAAAATAAGGGTGAGAATTCTTAAGTCGATGTGCAACTAGCTAAGAGCTAATGTAAATCAATGAGCAGAGATGATGAGTGAATGAAATTTATAAATTCATATTATCATAAAATGGTTACATCATTCAGACCGTGAGGTCTATCTCATCTCTCTGCTAATCTTCTTCTTGGCTTCCTAAAATCTACCTGCTAGATTTCATCCTTTGACCTATGTACGTCTTTGGTACCGATACGAACTGTGGTCGCTTGTTGTTCAATCCCCCCCCTCAGGACACTCTGCAGTCACCCAGTAGGAGCCTTGATCTTGGCACCAGGGAAGTAACATGCCTCGCTGCAGCCAAAGAAAAACCTGCCTATTCCCCTCTCACTGTTGCTGCCCAAATCTTCCTCCTACATCCATACATCCCCCTTGTATGACTGAACCACCTGTGGTGGAATGGAATTGGCTCTGGCTGCACTTTCCAGGTGAACCACCACTCCTGCCAGTATTCTGGGGAGAGCTGTACTCTGGGGACTCCTGCAGCACCTGCCTGTCCCTCCTTCAATGCCTGGGAGTCACCTAGAGGGTGGATGAGGAGGCTCTCCCCAAGTGCATTGGAATAGTTGTGCCTAAAGGTAACAAAGACAAGGTATAATAAGTGTTTCAGCTGCAGGTCAGCAGGGGTAGATGTTCCAGTGATAGGAAGAGGAAGTCTTAGTGATGGCATGGATATGTGACCAGGTAGCTCACCTCAGGGTTAAATATGAGATCAAGGTTGCAAATAGTGTGGTTCAGCCTCAGACAGTTGTCAGGAAGAGGAATGAAATTGGTCATTGGGAAATGGAATTTGTGGTGTTAGGAAAACGAAGGTAGTTTTAAGAAATGTATCTGTGTATTGGTAAACATTAGAAATATGGTATAGCTTTAATTTAATGTTTCTGTGCCTGGAAAGGTAAAACATATTGTTAAATTCATGCTGGACAAAGGTGTTTGTATGTGTGGTGGTTGGTTTCAATTCCAACTGTGATTCCATTGTGCTTAGAGAGGGCTACGGCATGAAGAGTAAATAAACCAGCAGTGGTTGCTTAGCAACTGGGACTCTGCCAGGGAAGCTGGACAGGACAAGGGAGTTGCAAAGATGCAAGCTTCCCAAGTAAGAAGATACAATCCAGATAACCAGGGAATTGGGTCAGGAAGAACATTTAATGTACCTGAAGCTAAGACCAAGATATTGTTCAGAAGATTTTGAGGAAGAGTAAACAAAGTGTTCTGAGCTAAAGAGACAAGCACTCACGCGATTTAAAGTGGGACAGCACACTTCCGAGGTAAATTAAACATTTCATGTCATTTTGATACAGTCTGGTTATTGAGAGTTAAAGCAATTGTGAACAATTTATACAGCTGTCAAGACAAGGAAATCCGAAAATGGGTTGGTGTAAAATCCTGGATTAGATTTGTTGTTAAAAGTGGAGCAGCAGCTTTGTTTAAAAGTGTCATTTGTAAAACCTGAACGTGATTTTGGAATGCAAGCCGCTAAGGGAAAGCATTATTATTACGAGAGAAGATTTCAAAATGTCATTTTGGGAGTGAAAGTTGGAAACTCTCATGTGACAATCATTTTGGGGGGATTCCAAGGAGAAAACCATAGACACTGACTTGGGTTTGGAGTGGCGTGCGTGTATTTGATCACAGCCAATTTGTGTGCTTAAAAGGGACTTTGTGTTAATGGAACCATCGTGGCTTAAGATGTTCTATGTAGTCTGCGTTAACCTTAAAATTGGTGTGTATTTGTTAAGCTAAGGGGGGTAGTAAAGGAGTATTGTATAATAATCCAACTTTTCATGTTTAATAAATCTTTTTTCTTGTTGAAACTAATTTGCGGTCCTGTGAAATTGTTTCTCCACCTTTTATAAAAACAAAATTAAAAGGTACGTCTTTTGAGTCAGGGTTCCATCTTGGGGTCTCACGTCCAGTTATAACATCAACAGGGCTCATAACAAAAGTGGGGGCTCTTGCGGGATTTCAAAACATGGGGAAAGGGTGATTGGATGCTGATTAGCAATAATTTGTTGGCACATTTTGAAATGTGGAAAGCAAATTATTGGATGCTGAATAGTAAAACTTGTTCTGGGATGCATTATTAAATTGTGGGATTTGTGAATCCTTAAAAAAGGGTAAGTGGGCTACTGAGGTACTGGACAAAGGAATTGGAGGTACTGTGAGGTATAGTAAACAGGTTAGAATCCAAAATCGCATTGAAGATGTAACTTTGACTGGTGTACAGAAAGTAATGGAGAGTTAACTGAATTGGCAGATAAATTGAAATTGAGATTAACTGCAGGAGTAAGGATAGCTTTTTATAAAAAAAGTTAAAGTTACGGGGCTGGACTCTCCGCACCCGTCGCCGAAATCGTGGCCGGCGCCGGGGCGGAGAATCCAGTTTGACGCGGAAATGGGGACTAGTCAGAGGCCCGCTCCGACATTCTCTGCCCCCGACAGGCCGAAGTCCCGATGGTGTGGAACTAACCTGGTCCAGCCGGTTGGCATACCCGCGTGGAGGCTGC
Source organism: Scyliorhinus torazame (assembly GCF_047496885.1). NCBI lineage: Eukaryota > Metazoa > Chordata > Chondrichthyes > Carcharhiniformes > Scyliorhinidae > Scyliorhinus > Scyliorhinus torazame. The sequence continues at coordinate 122,967,505 of NC_092723.1, forward strand.
GGACTCAGTCCACGGCTGCCCTGGTCGGAGGCGGGCGGATCGGAGGCCGGAGGGGGGGTGCCTTATAGTCAGCTGGGGAATGATTGTGCGGGGTTTGAGGGTCGGGCGCGCAGCCGATCGGGGGGTCTCCTTTGTGGGTCTACCTCCGTGGTCCGAGTCCACCATGGAGTACGGCGTGGCTGCTGGAGTCCGCCACCGTGCACATGCGCGGCCTCTGACCCGGAAGTATGGGGGCCCGTATCTGCAGCTAAAGCTGCGAGATTTATTCCGGGTCCCTGCTCGCCCCCTGCAGGGCTGGGAATTCGTGTCCCTTTAATCCAGGATTTTCAGGAGTAAAACTCCACCGTTTTGACACCGGCGTAGTCCCAAAAACGGAGAAACCAGCTGACGGCCTTTTGAGTCTGAATTCGGTTCTGGGATCTTCCCGTCCATGTTATAACATCAACTGGGCTTGTAACGGTGGCAGGGTCTGAAGCCTGCCCAATACTTGATTGGAGGAGATTTATGCTCACCGGATGTCGAATCAGCAATCTGACAGTTCAGAGGTTGAGAGAGGTGGTGGAGAGGTAGGGCTGTGTATTGTCAGTGCACATGTGCAAACTGTAATTTCGGATAATGCTGATGAGAGGCAGGATATAGATGTGAAAGAGGATAGGGTTTGAGGATAGATACCAAAGGTAACAGAGCAGGAGAGAAGTGATTCTTTGGTTACAATTTGATGGATAAAAATGGAGCCAGATGAGAGCAGTTGGGCAATCAAGAAGGAAGCACATGGCTGTGGGTCTAGAGTCACAAGTAGGCCAGACCAGGCAAGGACAGTAGATTTCCTTCCCTAAAGGGTCATTGGTGAACCGGATGGGTTTTTACAACAATCAATTATTATTTCATGGTTATTTTACTAGTTTTTGTTGTATTGCTTTGTTGCCGCAAAGAGAAAAGGTATGCAGGTGCCCACATTCTGGAGTCCTGTAAAACACGACGAGAGGTTTATTAAGGGTGTTGCTCATACAATCAAGATGGTGATTTGCTCAAAGCCTGCGCAAACACTGCTGCTGTCACTCCATATCGCGTGACACAGAACCAGCAAGAATATATTCCCACATCCATAACAGCTTTATATTCCAAATTTTTAATTGTTTGAAATTAAATTCAACCAGTTACTAAAGTGGGATTTGTATCCCTACGGTCAGTGACCCAGGGTTGGGATCGAACCTGGGTCGTAATGCTAATCACTGCGCCACTGTCCTGCCCCAACTTCTTTAGTTAACCATGGATGGTGGGTCCATCTCTTAGAACCATTTTTTTTTACCATAGGAATATTGTTATTGTGGGTATTCTGAAATATTCCCATAAATGTCTGCCACTGCTTCTCTATTGATCTACTATCTAGCCTCTTATCCCAACTCACTTCAACTATCTCAGTGTTCATGTCAACATAGTTTCCCTTGTTTAAGTTTGAAATACTAGTCTTAGAACCACTCTTCACCCTTTCAAAGTAGATGTAAAATTCAATCATACTGTGGTCGCTGCCACCTTGGGTGTCTTTACTCTGAGATCATTAATTAATCCTGTCACATCACACAATACCAATTCTAATATACCTGTTCCTAGGTTTGTTCCAGAACCTGCTGTTAAAAACTATCTTGAAAGTATTCTCTGAACTCTTCATCCAGGCTATTACTGCCAATCTAATTCAGTTTATATGTAGAGTAAATTCACCCATGATTATTGGGATCTCTTTTATCATAAGCACCCATTATTTCGTCTTGGATACTTTGTCCTGCAAAGTGGTTACTGTTGTGGGGTCTGTAGACCATTCCCATTAGTGCCTTCTTTCCTCAACTATTCCTCATCTCCACCCAAACCAATTCCAAATCCTGATCTCCTAAACCAAGGTCATCACTAACTATTGCACCAATGCCAGCTTTGATTAACAGTGCTATCCCTCCACCTTTATCTAGCTTCCTATTCTTATTGATCCTTCTTGAATATCATGTAAAATAACTCACAACATGTATTCGAGGAGGGGATTCTCCCTGCCTCCTGGCCAACATGTACCCCTCAATCAACATCAGTAGAAGCAGGTTATCTGGCCATCAACACATTTGTGTTCATAGGATCTTGCTCTGCACAACAGTTACTGCACTTCAAAAGTTCTTTATAAGCAATTAGGAATTCAACAAGTATCTCAGTTGGTGTAAAAGTCTCAGTCTTTCTTTCTTTGTGATTCTGAAAAGTGAATTGGTACATTTTAGTGGGATAAAGATTAGTGCTGGATTCTCCGGTTGCCAATGCCGAAATCGTGTTTAGCGATTTGCCGCAGAATCGCAGTTCCCAACCAAATCGGGGGCGGCGCCGCTTCCGCGATGCTCCGTCCCCTCCAAAGCAGCGTATGCCGCATGCCTCAGGACATTGCCTGAGGCCCGCCAGCCCGATGCTCTGCCCCGGATGGGCCAAATTTCTGACGGCATCGGTTGCATGTGGTCTCATCCTTCGGGAACTCGGCGTGGCCGCTGCGGACTCATTCCAGTGCCGCCACTGTCGGGGGAGGGCCGATCCGTGGGCAGGAGTGGACTTTATTAGGGGCTAGAGGGGTGGTCCGGGGTGTGCAAGCCGGCCAAAGGAGGGGCGCTATTCCCTGGGTCGGGTCCGTGAGCGGCCTCCGCCATCTAGCACGACGCGGCCGCTTCAGGCCGCCGCCATGCGCATGCACGGCCACGGACCCGGTAATTCTCCAGGCCATATCGGCAGCTAGAGTCGGGTGCTCTATGCTGCCTCCCTGCTAGCCCCCAGCAAAACAGGGAATCGGTGGTCGTTTAACGCCATCTTTTCTGACTTATAACGCTATCGTTCCCAGGCCGGTGTGGGGACATAGCCCCAGAATTGGAGAATCCAGCCCATGGTGGCAATATAAAGTAAAGGGCACATTTCTAAAGGGGATGCAACAACAGAGGGGGTGACACAGTGATTAGCACTGCTGCTTCACAGTGCCAGGAACCCGGGTTCAATTCTGACTTCGGGTGACTGTCTGTGTGGAGTTTGCACTTTCTCCCCCTATCTGCGTGGGTTTCCTCTGGGTGCACCGGTTTCCTCCCACAGTCTAAAGATATGCAGGCTAGGTGGATTGGCCATGCTAAATTGCCTCTTGGTGTTCAAAAAGGTTAGGTGGGGGTTACAAGCATAGGGCGGGGGAGTGGACCCAGGCACGGTGCTCTTTCAGAGAAGGTGGATGCAGATTCGATGGGCCCAATGACCTCCTTCTGCACTGTAGTGATTCTATAAAGCTTCATCATAACGTTCTATGATCCTATGAACAGAGACCTGGGGATGTGTGTGCACAAATCATTGGAAGTGGCAGGGTGTGTTCAATGTGGTTTCAATGGCATATGGAATCTTGGGTTTTATAAATTGAGGCATAGGCTGTGTATTTCTGCCCCTCTTTGCTTTCTTGCTTTGAAGCCTACATCGGATCTGCGACAGAACCACCCTCAGAGGCACAGAAGCTCCAGATCCTGTATACACGGCTGAGCTCCAATATCTTCCCCTTCATCCGGGACGCACCTTCCTATGCTGAGGCCATGGCGTTACTGAAAGAGAACTACACTCAGCAGACCAACAAGCTCTACTCCAGGCACCTCCAGTCCACGCGGCATCAACTCCCCGGTGAGTCTGGCGAGGGACTGCGACTGCCAGGCCGTTTCGGCCATTGAACATTCCGAACTCCTAATTAGCGACGCTTTCGTTACGGGCATAGGGTCGGCGTACATCCACCAGCGCCTCTTAGAAGGGGCTACCCCTGACCTCGCGGTGACCAAGAAACCCGCGATCTCACTAACAGTCGCCTCCCGTAATGTACAAGCGTACGCCCCCAACTGCACGGCACCCCCCTCCTGGACATCATGGATCCCACCAGCGAACACCCCATCGTGGACCTCAGCAGCGACCGCCCCCAGCCAACCCCAAGCCTGCGCCGCGCGGCAGCCAGCCAACCCCGGGGGATCCAAGTGCTACTTCTGCGGACAGACAAAGCACCCCCGGCAGCGCTGACCTGCGCGGAGCGCACTCTGCAAGGTCTGCGGAAAAAAAGGACTTTTCGCTGCCGTGTGCCAGGCCCGCTCGATTGCCGCTGTAACCAGGCCCATTGTTCCTGCACCCCTCCACATGCGACCCGTGTGCGTCGCCATTTTCGCCCCTGCAACCCACATGCAGCCCGTGGGCGCCGCCATCTTCCTCGCCTCAGACCACGTGCGGCCCGTGGGCGCCACCATCTTGCTTGCCTCAGGACATGTGTGGCCCGTGGGCGCCACCATCTTCCCCGCCTCAGGATCCCTGCTCGTCGGGCACCTCATTGGGCCACTCATCGCCTGCCGACCAGCGAGGGGCCTTTCAACACCAGCTACAGCTCGCCTCCATCACGATCGACCAGTCCCGGCCGCACAACCTCGCAACCGCGTCGACGACGGTAAAGGTCGATGGGCACAAGACATCATGCCTTCTTGACTCTGGGAGCACAGAGAGCTTCTTCCACCCCGATACGGTAAGGCGCTGCTCCCTCACGGTACACCCCATTAACCAGAGAATCTCCCTGGCCTCTGGATCCCACTTGGTGGAGATCCGGGGGTACTGCACCGCCACCCTCACCATCCAGGGCGTAGAGTTCAGCAACTTCCAGCTCTACGTCCTCCCCAACCACTGTGCTGCCTTGCTACTCGGCCTGGACATCCAGTGCAACCTCCAAAGTCTAACCCTGAAATTTGGCGGACCCCTACCATCCCTTACTGTGTGCGGTCTCACGACTTTTAAGGGCGACCCGCCATCTCTGTTTGCAAACCTCACCCCGGATTGCAAACCCGTCGCCACCAGGAGCAGACGGTACAGTGTTCAGGACAGGACCTTCATCAGGTCCGAGGCCCAGTGGCTGCTGCGGGAAGGCATTATCGAGGCCAGCAACAGCCCCTGGAGAGCCCAAGTGGCAGTGGTGAAAACCGGGGAGAAAAACAGGATGGTCGTTGACTACAGTCAGACCATCAATCGGTACACGCAGCTCGATGCGTACCCCCTCCCACGCATATCTAATATGGTCAATCAGATTGCACAGTACCGGGTCTTCTCGACAGTGGACTTGAAATCTGCCTACCACCAGCTCCCCATTCGCAAGGCGGACCGCCCGTACACCACGTTTGAAGCGGACGGCCGCATTTACCATTTCCTTAGGGTTCCCTTCGGCGCCACTAATGGGGTCTCGGTCTTCCAACGGGAGATGGACCGAATAGTTGACCGCTACGTACTGCGGGCCCCCTTCCCGTACCTGGATAACGTCATCATATGCGGCCACGACCAGCAAGACCACGACGCTAACCTTTCCAAATTCCTCCACACCGCCAAACTCCACAACCTAACGTACAACAAGGAGAAGTGCGTGTTCAGCACCAACCGCTTAGACATCCTCGGCTATGTGGTGCAAATTCTAGGGCCCAACCCCAATCGCATGCGCCCCCTCATGGAACTCCCCCTCCGCCACTGCCCCAAGGCCCTCAAACGATGCCTGGGGTTCGTCTCATACTACGCCCAGTGGGTCCCTAACTTTGCGGACAAGGCCCACCCACTCATTCACTCCACCGTTTTCCCCCCGACGGCCAAGGCTCACCAGGCCTTCAACCGTATCAAGGTCGACATCGCCAAGGCCGCGATTCACGCGGACGACGAGACGCTCCCCTTCCAAGTCGAGAGCGATGCATCAGAAGTCGCTCTGGCCGCCCCCCTCAACCAGGCAGGCAGGCCCGTGGCATTCTTTTCACGCACCCTCCATGCCTCCGAAATTCGGCCCTCGTCCGTCCAGAAAGAGGCCCAAGCCATCGTAGAAGCTGTGCGGCATTGGAGGCATTACCTGGCCTGCAGGAGATTCACTCTCCTCACTGACCAACGGTTGGTTGCCTTCATGTTCAATAACACACAGCGGGGCAAGATCAAAAATGATAAAATCTTGAGCTGGAGGATCGAGCTCTCCACCTACAATTACGAGATTTTGTATCGCTCCGTTAAGCTGAAGGAGCCCCCCGATGCCCTATCCCGAGTTACATGTGTCAGCGCACAAGTGGACTGACTCTGGACTCTACACGACGCTCTCTGTCACCCAGGGGTCACCCCGTTCCTTCACTTCATAAAGACCCGCAATTTGCCCAACTCCATTGAGGACGTCAGGGCTATCACCAGAGACTGCCAGGTCTGCGCGGAGTGCAAGCCGCACTTCTACCGGCCAGACCGCGCGCATCTAGTGAAGGCCTACCGTCCCTTTGAACGCCTCAGTGTGGATTTCAAAGGGCCCCTCCCCTCCACCGACTGAAACACGTAGGGCGCTATTCTCTCCCCCCCCACGTCGGGTGGGAGAATCGCCGGGGCGCCGCGCGAATCGCGCCACGATGCCCCGGCCCCCACACGCAATTCTCTCACCCCCCGGAAACCAGCGGCGCGCGATTCGCACCGGTCCACTCGGAGAACCGGCGAGCGGCGATTCTCTGGCCAGATGGGGCCGAGCGGCTGCTACGACACGAAAGGTTCCTGCCGGCACCGTCCAACCCTGGTCACTGCCGGCGGGAACTCTGCGGGAACGCTGTGGGGGAGCGAGGGGGGCTCCTTCACCGAGTTGGCCTCCGATGGGGTCTGGCCCGCAATCGGGGCCCACCGATCGGCGGGCCGGCCACTCCCCACCCCCCCCGGGTCTACCTCCTTCCGCGCACGGCTCCAGAACACCGGCTCCATGTTGGTGAGGGGCCGGAGTGCGTAAGACGTTCCCCGCGCATGCGCAGCATGGCGCGACCCAACTGCGCATGCGCAGGATTGGGCTGACTCAACTGCGCATGCGCGGGTTGGCGCGGCGCCCATTTGGCACTGCGTAAGGATGCTGGAGCGGCGTGAACTGCTCCAGAGCCGTGCTGGCCTCCTGTGGGGGCCAGAATAGGTCGTGTCCGGGCCCTGTTTGCGCCGTCGTGAAACGCGACGGCGTTCACGATGGCGCGAACACTTGGCCTCAATATCGGAGAATCGCCCCCGTACTTCCTTAACGTGATCAATGAATATCCCAGATTCCCCTTCGCCGTCCCATGCCCCGATATGACGTCTGCCACCGTCATCAAAGCACTCAACACCATCTTCGCCCTGTTCGGTTTCCCCGCTTCCGTCCACAGCGACCGGGGATCCTCCTTTATGAGTGATGAGCTGCGTCAGTACCTGCTCAGCAAGGGCATCGCCTCGAGCAGGACGACTAGCTACAACCCCCGGGGAAACGAGCAGGTGGAGCGGGAGAATGGGACGGTTTGGAAGGCCGTCCAGCTGGCCTTATGGTCCAAAAATCTCCCGCTGGCAGGAGGTCCTCCCCGACACCCTTCACTCCATCCGATCGCTACTTTGCACGGCGACTAAAGCAACCCCCCATGAACGTCTCCTTGCCTTCCCCAGGAAGTCCACCTCCGGGGTTTCGCTCCCAGCGTGGCTGGCAGCTCCAGGACCCATTCTCCTCCGCAAGCACGTGCGGCTCCACAAGGCGGACCTGTTGGTCGAGAGGGTACAGCTACTCCATGCAAACCCACAGTACGCCTACATGGCATACCCCGACGGCTGCCAAGACACAGTCTCCCTCAGGGACCTGACATCAGCTGGGCCCCCCCCCCCCCGCCCTCTGCTCCGACACCACCCTTCCGCCCCCCAGCGCACCTCACCACAGCCCCCGCTCTAGGATGATCCGTCCTCCCCTTTGTCCCACCCGGGGATGAAGATGAGGTCTACACGCTCCTGGAGTCACCGGCGACCGAGCCAACGCCTGCATCGCCACCTGGACTGCTGCGCTCACAACGGAGGATCAAGGAACCCAATCGGCTGAATTTGTGAACTTTCCCCAAAATGTTAACCTTAAAATACATGTAAATAGTTTTCCACCACCCCCGCTGGACTCTTTTTAACATGGGGTGAATGTGGTAGTCACCACTGTTGTATATATCACATACGAGATGTAATACGGTAAGGCTCCTGTACTGCAGGTACGGGTGTAGATTCTTGCCTGCTGGCTCCGCCCATTTCAGCAGCAGCTGCAGGAAGCTACACATCTCTGCTTAATAAAGCCTCGATTACACTCTACTCTCGTCTTGTCGTAATTAATAGTGCATCAAGCGGGACCGTACGATTTTGTCGGCAAGCCACCCCTGCAACTGGAAAGCAGTCGTGGGGGGCTGGCTGGGCTGGAAAATCCCAGCCATACAGTGCAAAGACAAGAAAGTTTATAAAACTCTGGTGCGGCCTTAACTGGAGTATTGTGTCCAATTCTGGCAACTGTATTTTAGCAAAGATGCAAAATGAGGGTGTAGAAAAAGTGAGAATGATTCCAGGGATGAGGGACTTCAGATTGGAGAAGCTGGGGTTGTTTACCCTGGATAAGAGGAAGTTAAGAGTATATTTGATAAAGATATTCAAAATCATGTGGAACAGAGGAGATAGGGAGAAACTGTGCCCAACGGTGTAAGGGTCGAGAACCAGGGAGGGGGTCGGGGGGAATTTTGAGTTATTGGCAGAAGAAGCAATGGTGACAGATGGAAAAGCTCTTTACGGGCGGGTGGTTAAGAGCTGGAAGGCACTGCCCCAGGGTGATGTGGTAATGGATACAAATAAGGGAGTTTGGGGTAAAGAATTTGTAGGGCTATGGGGAAAGTGGGTTTGGCTGAATTGCTCTTACAGAGAGCTGGCACAGGCAGGATGGACCAAATGGCTACTTTCTCTGCTGTAACCATTCTATGCTTGTTTGAGTGGATCAGCAGAATAGTAACAAATTGAATCTGGGACTTTTCAATTTCTGTCTTTTAGTCTCAAGGGCTTCCCAAATGTCCCAAAATCCGGGCAGTTGCTCCAAGCTCCGGCACTGCCGACGTTTCCGACTCCAAAATCACTTCCAGCTGGTTTTACCACATTTTTTCTTTCCCTTGGCCTGGGGGTGGTGTTTTTAACACTTTAAATAAATGAGTTTTCTTTTTCCTGTTGGATCAGGAACAAATGGGAATCTGTGGCTCTGGAGGCTGTACACCGCACCAAGCCCCAGACTGGGTTCCAGCAATTGGAAGGACGACAATCTCAGTGTTTCGAGCCAAAGCAAATAGCTCCCTGTGCAAAAAAGGTTGTCTGCCAATGCAAATAGAAACAATAATCAGATCGGCGCTTGACTTGTGCATGACTGTGGTACCCTGAGGGTCGAGGCTGAGACAGCTTCGCAGGCTGAAGGTGACTGAGTGCTGAGTGGGTGGAAGGAAACCTATTTGCAGCAAGTAGAGACGGGCACCGCACTGAAGAAGGCACAGTAGCAAGTCCTCAGGTAAGTTGTTTTAAGTCAGGCAGGAGGAAAGGAAAAGAAAGACTTACATTTATATGGCACCTCCGGATGTCCCAAAGATCTTTACAGCCCTGAAGTACTTTTTGAAGTGTAGTTACTGTTGTAATGTAGGAAATGTTGCAATCAGTTTACGTACAGGCAGTTCTGCCAATCGGCAACGTGATAATGATGTTGATTGAGGGATAAGTATTGGTTAGGGCCAACTAAGAGGGCCTTAGTTTAAATCACCTTCAATAGTGCTGCAGGGGCTGGTTTAGCACAGGGCTAAATCGCTGGCTTTTAAAGCAGACCAAGGCAAGCCAGCAGCACGGTTCAATTCCCATACCAGCCTCCCCGAACAGGCGCCGGAATGTGGCGACTAGGGGCTTTTCACAGTAACTTCATTGAAGCCTACTTGTGACAATAAGCAATTTTCATTTCATTTCAGTGTCTCAGTATTGGATTGTCAGCCTAGGGTTTTGAACACGGTGCTCCAGATTGGGTCTTTAACCCATAACCTTGCGATTCAGGGGCCAACAGGCTAACCACCGAGCCACTGCTAGGGGTGAAAGTATTCTAACCAGTTTAATTCACTGACCGAATCCGTTCACATTGCCATGTATAATGAAGAGATTATTTTCTCGCTCAGAGAAAACATAAGACAAAATTTGTAACAGTGAATGGGTATTGGAGGGTTACAAGGTGATGTAAAGGTCTTTCAGAAGGGCATCCATCGGGTGTAAACTTAAAAAGCGAGGGGGATAAATTGGAGGCTATGAGGAAAAAAGCAGGAGTAAGTATGCCTAAGTGGATAGTTCTTTCGAAGGACTAGTACAGGCACAATGGACTGAATGGCCTCCTGCTGTATGATTCTACGGGTGGGATTTTCCGCAGCATGTGTAGCGACGGTGGAGGTGCCCCGCCATTGGCTGCCGCCGGGATCTTCCTGTCCCACCACTGTCATCAGGTTTTCCCGTTGGGAAACGCGTGGAGGGGGGGGGGGGGGGGCGGGGGCGGCGCGGTTGCCATTTATAGACCCGGGTGATGCTGCCGGCATGAATGGCCAGGCAATGTCAGCCACAGGGGGCTTGATTTTAACTGTGTACAAATGGATAGGTTTTGAATGAGTTAAAATCTTACTTTGTGATTCTAAATGTGATTCTGGTCTGGACTGTTTCCATTAAGCGCACAAGAACAAGTAAAACATAAACCTCAAGATAAACCAATACTGCCCTTGGACATATGCTCCAGCCCAGATACTCTATTCTGACCTTTTTGGAGCTCATAATTAATATTAGGCATACAATGATGGATGTGTAAAATTCTCATTAGAACTTCTAAATGATGTCCTCTTGATGGAAGATGTGGAGTACGAATGAATTATGCCATAACCTTTAGGTTTATCGTAAAATACTGCATAACTGGGTCAGAGTTATCAAGAGTGTAGTGAAAATATTTATACTGCTCAGTTCGAGCTATTAAAAATCACACGTTGAATTGACAATTGCTGCAAGATTTAATTGTTCTGCTCGATTGATCTTTGTAGATTGATAATCTATTAAACCGTAATCTTAGGGATTACTTGTTTTGTTTGCTATTAAATGCAGCTATGTTACAGCAGAGGATATATTAGTGGCATGCTGGAATTGAAGCAATGATCACGGCTGCAAATTTATGGAGTATTGACACAATTTCTTTGCGATGATTAGTTTTGCTAATTGAAAAAAAAAGTAGAAGCCAAATAATCAATTCAATCCTTTCAACCGTGAATTCAGCAGATGATTATAGTCTGTATTGACTTCAGGTGGATGAAATATTATGCCCATTCCCTGTCATACGATCAGAGAATCATTATGGGGAATTTTAAGCCAGGAAAATGGATGAGCTCTCATTGGGCGAGATGTGCAGATGCTAAACATCTCAAACCCAATACCAGCACATCTCAGACGCGTCCGCTTGCAATTTTCACAGAACGGGGATAGCGATGCAGGCACAAACTGCCTCCCAGGAGGCAGGTGGGTCATTTAAATATTATAATGGAAAATACATTATATTTAATTTCCATTTTAAATTTCAACCTGGCAGGCCAGATTTGCCTGGCTTTGGGAAACCCGTCAGCTAAAGAGAGGAGAGGATTGCTGATCCAACTGGTGAGCGCCTTTCCACTTATCGCTGGAGCCAATAATACTTGCTGTCCCTCTCCCTGCAAATGAACAACCATAACTCTTGCCCCCATCCTGAGCCATGATGCGTCAATTACCTGACACTTCCAATCTCTTCCCACACTCCAGCGTTTCTGCTCCTCCTCCCTCTCTTCGCCCCCCTGTCCACTCTGATTTGACTTTAGCACTCTGCTGACACACCCCATTGTGCCTTTGACCCTCTGATGTTTCCAGCCACCCAATGTCTCCGATCCCCCAGAGCCAATTTCTCAACCACCCTGACTGAAACTAGTTCACCCAGTGATCCCTCCCCTGCCACAGTCAATAAACATTCACGCCCTCCATCACTGATGCAGAGTGGCAGCAGTGTGTGCCATCTATAATATGCACTTCAGTTCCAAACCCACAACCTCTACCATCTGGAAGTACAAGGGCAGCAGATGCACATGAACGTAGCCAATTTCAAATTCCCTTCCAAGCCACACACCATCCTCATTTTGAAATAAACCATTGTTCCTTCACGGTTTCTGAGTAAAAGCCCTGAAACTCCCTGCTTTTAACAACACTGGGTTTACCGACACCTCATGGACTGCAACCGTTCACAAAGGTGGCTCATCACCACCTTTGCAAGTAAATTAGGGATGGGCAATATACGCTGGTCTAAATGAAGCCGTACCCATTAACAAAGAAAAATGGTAATCTCTTGCCCCTTCCACTCTCTCAGCCTGGCACCACCGGCCTTTCTTCAAATAGCCAATCGTCAGCCTCTCATCCTAACAGCACATACAATTATAGTTGATGGCATCCAAAGGAAACCTGCTGTTCTTCAGAGATTCCTTATTATAAAACAGCAACCCTCACCCCACACCCACCCTCACCCCACACCACCCTCACCCCACACCCACCCTCACTCCACACCACCCTCACCCCACACCCACCCTCACTCCACACCCACCCTCACCCCACACCCACCCTCACCCCACACCCACCCTCACTCCACACCCACCCTCACCCCACACCCACCCTCACCCCACACCCACCCTCACCCCACACCCACCCTCACTCCACACCCACCCTCACTCCACACCCACCCTCACCCCATACCCACCCTCACCCCACACCCACCCTCACCCCACACCAACCCTCACCCCACACCAACCCTCACCCCACACCCACCCTCACTCCACACCAACCCTCATCCCACACCAACCCTCACCCCACACCCACCCTCACCCCACACCCACCCTCACCCCACACCACCCTCACTCCACATCAACCCTCACCCAAAACCCACCCTCACCCCACACCACCCTCACTCCACACCAACCCTCATCCCACACCAACCCTCATCCCACACCAACCCTCACCCCACACCCACCCTCACCCCATACCCACCCTCACCCCACACCCACCCTCACCCCACACCCACCCTCACCCCACACCCACCCTCACCCCACACCCACCCTCACCCCACACCAACCCTCACCCCACACCCACCCTCACCCCACACCCACCCTCACCCCACACCCACCCTCACCCCACACCCACCCTCACCCCATACCCACCCTCACCCCACACCAACCCTCACCCCACACCAACCCTCATCCCACACCAACCCTCACCCCACACCCACCCTCACCCCACACCAACCCTCATCCCACACCAACCCTCACCCCACACCCACCCTCACCCCACACCCACCCTCACCCCACACCCACCCTCACCCACACCCACCCTCACCCCACACCAATCCTCACCCCACACCAATCCTCACCCCACACCAATCCTCACCCCACACCCACCCTCACCCCACACCCACCCTCACCCCACACCCTCCCTCATCCTGCCCCAACCTCCACCCTGCCCCAACCCTCACCCTGTCCCAACCCTCACCCTGTCCCAAGCCTCACCCTGCAGCATCCCTCACCCTGTCCCCACCCTCACCCTGTCCCAACCCTCACCCTGTCCCAACCCTCACCCTGCCCCAACCCTCACCCTGCACCATCCCTCATCCTGTCCCAACCCTTACCCTGTCCCAACCCTCACCCTGCCCCAACCCTCACCCTGCCCCAACCCTCACCCTGCCCCAACCCTCACCCTGCCCCAACCCTCACCCTGCCCCAACCCTCACCCTGCCCCAACCCTCACCATGCCCCAACCCTCACCCTGCCCCAACCCTCACCCTGCCCCAACCCTCACCCTGCCCCAACCCTCACCCTGCCCCAACCCTCACCATGCCCCAACCCTCACCCTGTCCCAACCCTCACCCTGTCCCAACCCTCACCCTGTCCCAACCCTCACCCTGCCCCAACCCTCACCCCACACCAACCTTCACCCTGCCCCAACCCTCACCCTGCCCTCACCCTCACCCTGCCCCAACCCTCACCCTGCCCCAACCCTCACCCTGCCCCAACCCTCACCCTGCCCTCACCCTCACCCTGTCCCAACCCTCACCCTGCCCCAACCCTCACCCTGCCCCAACCCTCACCCTGTCCCAACCCTCTCCCTGCCCCAACCCTCACCCTGCCCCTACCCTCACCCTGCCCCAACCCTCACCCCACACCAACCCTCAGCCTGTCCCAACCCTCACCCTGCCCCAACCCTCACCCTGTCCCAACCCTCATCCTGCCCCAATCTTCACCCTGCCCACCCTTCACCCTGCACACCCTTCACCCGGCCCACCCTTCACCCTGCCCCACCCTTCACACTGCACACCCTTCACCCGGCCCACCCTTCACACTGCCCACCCTTCACCCCGCCCACCCTTCACCCCGCCCACCCTTCACCCTGCCCACCCTTCACCCTGCCCACCCTTCACCCTGCCCACCCTTCACCCTGCCCACCCTTCACCCTGCCCACCCTTCTCCCTGCCCACCCTTCACCCTGCCTACCCTTCATCCTGCAACACCCTTCACCTTGCCCACCCTTCATCCTGCAACACCCTTCACCCAGCCCCATCACTCGCCCTGCCTCAACCCTCACCTTGTCGCACTCTTCTCCCTCCCCCACTCTGCAGCCTGCACCAATGCTTGTCCTGCCCCACCCCTCCCCCTGCCTCAGCCCTCACCCACCCCACACGCTGTCCCACCCCTCACTCTACCACACCCCTCACTCAGCCCCACTCTCAACTGCCCTATCCTCCACCCTGCCGCCCCTCACCTAACCTACCCCTTGCCTTGCCCTGCCCCTCACTGTGCCCCAACCCTCTGCCTAAACCACTCCTCATACCCCAGCCCTCACCCTGCCCCTCACCCGGCCCCACACTATGCCTAACCACCCCTCACCCACCCCACACCCTGCCACTCATCTTGCCCTTCCCCCTCTCTAAATTACCCTTCACCCACTCTACTTCCTCACGCAGTCACTCTCATAAACCCGTCACCCACCCCACCCCCTCACCCTGAACCACCCCTCACCCACCCCACCACACCCATCACTCAACGCCACCCCTCAGCCTGCCCCACCGCTCATCCTGCCCCACCCCTCATCCTGCCCCACCCCTCACCCTGCTCCCCCTCCTCACTGTTATCCCTGTCCTTTAATCTCTTGTGAAATGTTATCCAATTATCTCCATGATTTTTCCCCGTAATTTTCCTAACTAATTAAAATTACTATTGAATCTGATGCCTCCCTTTCAGGCTCCATTTCTAAATTGACAGTCCTCTCATCTTAATTTCCTTTGATGTTTTTTGAAGGCATTTTTTTAATCTCACGCTGCAACAATTCTCAATCCAGTTTGATTATTGTGTTGAACTGAAATGGAATGATATCAGGATATTAACATGCTAATTGCATTCGATGAAACCTCCTGTCTGAACCAAGGCATTAAAAACTGTTGAAATAAATTAAAAGAGGACTCTTTGGAGTTTTGGTTACGTGCCGTCAACTGTTAACTGATATTAACCAGTCGCACAAAGTGACATTTTTAGATGTTTTATATTTAAATATTTAAATGAGCTAGCTATCCTTCTGGTTGCAGATTGTTGGCCCATTTCGTGCCCTATTTCAATGAAAACTGTGTGCGGACCCCGGGCGAGTTAGTTCAGTATTGAAATTTAAGGAATTTTGCCATCCCTATCCATGATTCTACTGCATTTTGCTGGAATCAGCATCCAGTAACTTTCTCAGTTCAAATAAATGTACGGGTGTTTAGGGGCTACACATCATGACGAATAAAACCAAAAAATACAATAATCTCAGCAGGTCCGGCAGCATGGTGAAGAGAGAAATAAAGTTTTGAGTCCGTATGACTCTTTCGCAGAACTGTTCTGTGGAAGATAATAGGGACTCAAAATGTGTGGTAGGATTCTCCGGCCTCCCAGACACGTGTTTCGCGGCGGCAAGAGGCGGCACGCCGTTCGCTGGATGCGGGATTCTCTGTTCCCGCTGCTGTCAAGAGGGAATTCCCATTGAAGCCACCCCACGCTGCGGAAAACTGTGGGGGTGCATTGCCAGGCGGGACCAGAAAGTCCAGCCGCCAGCGAACAGCCGGAGAATTCTGGCCATTCACTCGGCTTCTCTCTCCACAGACGCTGCCAGACCTGTTGAGTTTATCTCACATTTTCTGTTTTCATTTCAGATTTCCAGCATCCCCATTATTTTGCTTTTATTATAGGTCATGACAAATGTTGGATTATTAACATTTGTTAAAGAATGAATCGACGGAAACTTCTTGAAGTGTGCAACAATCAACAACTAATCTAAGCATCTGTGCAACTAACTTCACCCACAGTTTAAAGGGTTCCAGGCAAATGTGTTTGCTTTTGGTTTGATAAAGACATGTCATAACTCCTGAAAGTGTTATCTACGAGCATATGGTACAATTTTGGTCAGTGTAGTGGTTACAATATTTCTTGGGGCCTCTGTCGCCCAGTTGTATACGATTTAGATCTTTATCAACTGCTCGTTGCATTGTACATACGGAGTTAAGATCAAGTCTATGGTTCAGGTAAGGCAAGTTAACATCATAAAGGATAATCAGGCAAGAGCGGATAGATCAGCCTTGACGAAATGGGCAACACTCTCACCTCTGAACCAGAAAGCTGTGAGTTCAAGCCTCATTCCAGATACTTGAGCATTTGATCGAGCTGACGCTCCACCGTAATACTGAGCACATGCAGCCCTGTTGGTGATACTGTTGTTCAAATCAAATGTTGAATTAAGGTTGTGTTCTCCAGCAGACCTAGTGGACATGAAGAAGGGCAAGGATGTTAATCTGGAGAATAATATAAATAATTGGAGCGCAGACCTTTGTTCTTTATTAACACCTTCTGCTATCTTACCTTCATGCTACAATCAGCACCTTCTTTAGTCCTTAACACTATCATTAACACTCCTTTGTCTTGTGCCAGCTCTTCTTTTCTTTAATGCCATGGTATCTTCTATGTCCAGCTGAGAAGGTAGATGGGGTCTCAGGTTTAATGTCTCTTCCGATAGTCAGTCCCTCAGACAGTTTTGTAATACATTGAAGTGCCAGCCTGAATTATCTGCTCATATCTCTGGAGTGAGATTTGAACTCACAACCTTTTGACCACTTTGCGACCACTGAACTATGTATTTTTATTGCGAATAAATTTGTATGTTCTCAGTTAAAATGGATACTGCCTATGTCAGTTTGCTGTTGGAGGACATCCAGTAAGGGAAAAACGTAATTACGGACAAGTTTACATAGACAGTTACCAGTATAAAATGATGTGGAGATGCCGGCGTTGGACTGGGGTGAGCACAGTAAGAAGTCTTACAACACCAGGTTAAAGGTTAGGCGATTCACCTGAGGAAGGAGCAGTGATCCGAAAGCTAGTGATTTGAAACAAACCTGTTGGACTTTAACCTGGTGTTGTAAGACTTCTTAATATAAATATGGATATCCTCCCCCTTGTACCAGGCCCTAAGAGGGTTTTGGCCATCATGGACTTCTGTTGGATTGGTCTATGATGATACTTGGCATTGCACTGCAGTAGAATCCTGTTGCATTCTCCAGTATAGCTGGCCAGGATACTCTCTGGCTCTTTACTGAGGATTTATTCTCTGATAATTGACCTCTTTGGCCAAATAATGCACTCAGCTTTTGAGGCCATCAAGTCCTGAAGTGGAACCATGAAACCAGCATTTCTTGCTCAGAGGTCAGGACACGGGTAGCATGGTGCCACAGTGATTAGCAATGCTGCCTCACAGTGACAGGGATCCATGTTCGATTCCGACCTCGGGTGCCTGTGTGAAGATTGTGCATTCTCACCGTGACTGCGTAGGTTTCCTCCCACAGTCCAAAGATGTGCAGGTTAGATGGCTTGGTCATGCTAAATTGACCCCAAGTGTGAAAAGAATAGGTGGGGTTATGGGGATAGGTGGTGGATTGGACCTAGGTAGGGTGCTCGGAGGGCGGCTCAACGGGCTGAATGACCTCCTTCTGCACAAGACCTCCCTAAATATGAGCGTAGGATTATAGTGGAAAGCAGGTGACAGGAAATGTGCGTGGCCAGTAAACCCGATTTAATTGAACGTGAAAATGTGCAATTTGTTACCAGCCTGGAACAATCACATAGCCAGTTCAAGTTACTTCATTCACTCCAAGCAATCTCGTCTCCTGCTCTTCACACTCTGACGAAGATCACTGGCAAAAATAGAAACTTGCTGAAGTGAAAACTAGCTCTCCCCTGACACATAACATAGTAAAGAGGATATTGTCAGTCAGATCTTTAGTCCCAAGGTCACATCCTTTCGGTGCAACCTGACGTGGTAAGCTGCATAAATTTCATGTCACCTAACTGTTATTCTCGTGTACTAAGCTACAGCCTACATAAAAAGCTGTTAGAAAAATACATTAATTAATCTGCTCCTGAATGTGTGGGAGGTTAAAAACTTATTCCAGAATGATTTTTTGATCAAGGGACTATTAATTTATTTGAAGCTTTGATTCCCATCCACATTGTCCAGTTATTACTCCTTACATTTTCATTCAGAAACCTTTTCTTAACATGCCATTGGAGGAAAATATGTATGGAGCTTTGCACTTGGAGAGTTTAAAGTCTTTGTTCAGTTTTAAAATATTGCCTTATTTTGGCAGATTAAGTAAGCATGATATTCTTCCAAACAGCTGCATGTTCATAGGGTATGTAATTCAGCTGTAAGAGCTTGCAGGCTAACTTTTATAATTATGTCCTCCTCTTGTGGTGATTCACCCGCTGGAAGATTTTGGTGAGCAAGGAATTCAATTAAAGGTAGGTAGATGGAGTTGAGGTGTGGATCAGTCATGGCCTAATTCGGTGTCTTTCAAACTTTTTTTCCCGGGACCCACTTTTGTCAACCAGCCGGCCTTCACGACCCATGCCAGCAGACCTTCGTGACCCACACTGACTGGCCTTCATGACTCACCATCGGCCGACATTCGGGATCCCCACCAGCTGACCTTCACGACCCAAGTTGGGTGATGTTTGCGACACACACCGCGTAATGGGAAAGGGGAGCCTGATAGTCCTCATGATCTCACTCCAATCAGGTTCACAGGAGGAGAGGGCAATGCGCACACCAGGTGCAGAATTCAGCCAGTTCTTTTGTGTTGTCTTCATCTTTGTGAGAACGGAAAATCAGAACTCGCCCATATAGGTCGTTGTGAAGGGCAATAGCAACAAAATGCTTGTTTTACTCAGCACTGGACATTCCTGGGAGATGCTAAACCAGAATGCTGGCAGCCTCATGGATCTCTGGTGTGTTTTTAATGTGCTGTCATAGGTCAGATACAGCAGGATAGTCTTTTCATTTGGAGTCAGCTGTAACTTAATAACTGACTCTGGTGTTTCAACCTCAAATGGAATTTTGCACACACCACTTGTCTTTCAAAATCTGAAACTTCTCCTCACATTTTCCAGTTCTTCCTTGCATGTAACACACATAGGATGTGCACCCTTATTTACACTGGCACAATAGACAAAACAAGAAATCACCTTTATACTGCCTTGTTTGTGAGTTAAGTTTCTTCTTTGTAGGCTGTTAACCAGAGAGAGAGACCCTAGAGCTAACACTAGCACTGCTATTTCCTGCTGTAGACTCTCCTGAGCAGTGCTCTCCAGCAGATTCAGATATGGGATCCAGGTCAGTAGGTTCTCTGCTTATGTCTGTCGCTGGCCGTTTCTTTCTTGTAACAAAATGGTTCATCTTCACAATCCAATTGCCTTGCTTGCTAGCAGCTAGAAAATGGAAGAGGTTCTCCTCCAAGATTTGGTGCCAAAAGCACGTCCAAACAGGGCGCTTGATGACAGGTGTATGTGCAGGGCCCATGGCCTGCTCACTCCTCTGCGTATGGTTGGAAGACTGCACACAGCCTCATTTCATTCTCAAATAAAAGGCGGTAGCTGCCGCCATTCTCAATTTAAATGCCAGTAGCGGCTTTTGGATGCTTTCTCCATGAAGGGGAGCGCACCGAGGGAATGCCACGACTAAGGGTTCCACGACTCTCCCGATACCTGCCCGTGACTGACCTGCGGGTTGTGACCTGCACTTTGAAAAACCCTGGTCTAATTGAATGATGTGGACCAGGCTCAAGGGGCTGATTCGCTACCTCTTGTTCCTATTTCAGGAAATTCAACCCATCAACTTCCTGCCCCCAAAGTTTGAATGAATGCATGCTATTGGCATGTGTGGTAGTATGTATTGGGGGTCATGTGGGACTGGAAGCCCTAATGTCATTGGCTGACAGATCCCGGGTCCTGGTTGGCCGTTGACCTCAAGCTCCGCCCTGAAGGCGGAGTATAAGAAGCCGGAGTCTCCCCCCACAGGCCAGTTTACTATCGAGCGGCGGGGGAACAGACACGCTTAATAAAGCCTCATCGACTTCACTCTATTCGTCTCATGGAGTCTTTGTGCGCTACAATTTATTAAACGTGCCTAAAAAGGACTATGGAGCTCAGGATCATTCCAGAATGCCTGAGGATCAGCCCCCACGCAGTGAACGCGGCAGCAGCCTTCAAACACTGGCAGACTTGCTTCGAGGCTTACCTCAGAACGACCACAGGCCGAGTCTCAGATGAACAAAAACTGCAGGTCCTGCACTCGAGGGTGAGCACGGAGATTTTCACCCTCATTGAAGACACCGACGATTTCCAGACGGCGTTCGCAGCACTCAGAAGTCTCTACGTTCACCCAGTTAACCAAATCTACGCTCGCTACCAGCTCGCGACGAGACGGCAAGCTCCCGGAGAATCGATGGACGAGTTCTACGCCGCGCTGCTGATTTTGGGACGAGCCTGCAGCTGCCCGTCGGTGAACGCAAACGAACACACGGACATGTTAATGCGCGATGCTTTTGTGGCAGGTATGCAATCCTCCCAAATCCGCCAAAGACTTCTAGAAAAAGAGTCGCTAGGACTCTCAGAGGCACGGGCCCTAGCAGCCTCCCTAGACGTGGTCGCGCGTAATACCCGCGCCTATGGCCCCGACCGCGCGGCAGGCCATTGGGCCCTGTACGTACCCGTCACGGCAAACCCCCTACCCCCCCCCCCGGACACCCCACAGGCTTGCGCGGTCCAAACGCCGAGTCGCACCGGGGGCGCCCGCTGTTATTTCTGCGGCCAGGCGAAACATCCCCGACAGCGCTGCCCGGCCCGCGCAGCTATCTGCAAAAGCTGCGGGAAAAAGGGCCATTATGCGGTTGTGTGCCGGTCCCGCGAGGTCGCCGCCGTCCCGGGAGCACAGGGAGCCCTGCAAGCAGTTTACGCGCCCCAACCCCCCCCAGCACGCCATGTACGATCCCGGGTCCTGGTTGGCCGTTGACCTCAAGCTCCGCCCTGAAGGCGGAGTATAAGAAGCCGGAGTCTCCCCCTGCAGGCCAGTTTACTATCGAGCTGCGGGGGAACAGACACGCTTAATAAAGCCTCATCGACTTCACTCTATTCGTCTCATGGAGTCTTTGTGCGCTACAGCATGGAACCTTGCCGCTGGGAGAACTTACTTGGAGACTGGAAGTGTGATCGAAATGTGTGGGGGAAATGTGTCCTCGATCTCCTGAAATGCAGCCCAGGATTGAGGGGGCATGGTGGAGGCGTGTTGGTGGGGCTGATGGTTAAGCATCTATAAAATTAATCAGCGCATAAAAGAAGCTGAATGAGAGACAAAATTCCTCATGAGCAATACCTGTAGGTATGTAACAGGAATAATCCCCTGGTGTTTACAAAACTGAGAGGTAAATCGATCCTGAGCATGTGAACACGTAGAAACTTGTTTACACATCAGATCATGGACTGAGAAGGAGTGGTGGGGGGAGGGGTGGAATACAAATTCTGAGAGCACACAAGAAAAAGATTAGCAGCGAAGGCCACTCCAGGGTTGACAAAAGAAGGAATTCAGCCAATGACAGCGAGCCGACAAGCGCAAAATACTGCAGCTGCCAGTAACCAGAGACAAAAATGGAAAAGACACTCAGCAGGCAATTCAGAGAAAACACCAAACAGGTGACAAGCCCTTCTTCGAAATGTAAAATGTTACAAATAACCAGAAACAGAGCAAGGGAAAGAGCGAAGAACACAATCACCGCATTCACTAGAAAAGGCGTGGAATGGCCTGTAAACTGTTCAGGAGAGGATGAGGAAATGGTTAAAGGGCAAATGTGGTGAGAGCGAGAGACAAAAAAGAGCCAGAATCAGAAAAATTAAAAATGTAAAGGCGACATCGGAAGCACGAGAAGGGAGAAGGAAGGCTAGATAAATAAAGTGGGAAGCGTGAGAAGCTGCTGATGTGAGCAAGCCCCAGCAAGTCAGCGAGCTAATAGTCCGAAGGAAGAAAATTCACGTAAATTGAGAATGTGCATACAGAGGACGAGTCATGGCCTGTTCTCTGTTCATATGCATATCTCATTGACTGAGGCTCAGAGCATAACTCATGTGGGATGAAAGAATATCAGGTTTTATTTATGGTGCTTTTAGACTGAGGTCAATGACAGAAATTGAAGTTTAATGAGCACAGACAAATCAGTCACAGCTGTTTTGCCATTGAACGCCGATGGAATCAGACTCTGCAAATTTCAGCTCCACAGTGCTGCAAGGTGCCTGAACTAAGGAAACCCAAAACTTCAGAGCAGCGTGCCGTGACTGTAAGGGCGCTAGCACACGTGTGCCACGTGTGTCCTGGGAACATGCAGACTGGGCAAATCCCGACATCAAACAGTTTCAGGTTTGGCATCTGATTTGCCATTTTGGACACTCCAGGTAATTCCCTCTCTTAATCACTCCCAGATGAACATGTGTTTAGCTGCATGAGGGACCCCAGCGTGAATGCCACATAAAAGGAACACCTTTTAACTTTGAGATGTTTTCCAATTTCTTTCGCTGCTGCAGAGCGAGAGGGGACATTTTGTTCAGTATTGTGGGAGGAATTGGCAAGAGATTTTTGGATTCACTAGGGAGTGGTTCTGGACTTTGACACGGAGGTCATAAGGGGTTGAGAGGCCTTTTCGGAGAAAGCCTGCTTTCAGTAATGGGGGAGAAAATCAGAGCCAGAGAGAGAAATCATGGCCCTGTGGTGCTTCTCCTGTTTCCTGGTCTCTTATTCCCCCATCACCACTTTAACTCTCCCCTCAATTATGCATGATATTGTTTCGCCTTTCAGGATTCACCAGTCAATTCACCAAACAATCACAGAAAGGTCCCAGTAAAATGATATAGCCCATTGCTGGCATCTGATTATAAATGTTGTCTGCTATATGCAACATGCGTCATTAATATTAAGAGAAGCAACAAAATATAATGCAGTGTTAGTTTGTGTGGGTGACAATGAAACAAACAAGAGAGTACAATTTTTTCTTGAACAGCATCATACAATAATTTGACAGGAAAATATCCCATTAGTAATTTATAACACTGATTTTGGAGACTCCCTCAATCCTCATCAAAGATTCAATACTTGCAACCCAGATAAACGGCACAAGATCTTTTCCATTCTAAAGAAGTAGAAGAGGATTTTCTCCTGCCTCGGTGTGTGATATTATTCAATGTAATTATTTCATACAAACTGTTTCACTGGATTCTATTTTAAAAAAATATATTTTTGTTCAACAAGTTGCTGGATAATGTAACAGTGATACAGATTGTAAACACCAGTGCAATGGGTGTAGTGCAAACAATTTGGTTTATTTTGTAGTAGTGTGGGTGCTAGCCCCCCGCCCCCGTTACTCTCCCATTCCCCTGGCTTTTCCTCCCCCCTCAACAACCCGCCCTCTGCCCCCGCCCCACCCTCCCCCTAGCTGCTGGTCATTACTTTGAAGATTGCGGTGAACTGGAGTGGAACCCTTCATCCAACCCCCGATGGCAAATTTAATCTTTTCTAGTCTCAGGAATTGCGCCAGATCGGCCAGCCAGTCTGAGGCCTTGGACGGTGCTGCCGATCTCCATCCGAGCAGGAGTCGCCGCCGGGCTATCAGGCAGGCAAAGGCCAGGGCGCCGGCCCCCTCCCCTTGAAGAGCTCTGGCTATTCTGACACCCTGAAAACTACCACGAATGGGCAAAGCTGCACCTTCCTTAACCCCCACAACCTCAAACATGGCCTTGAAAAAAGGTCCAGAATCCGGTAAGTCTTGGACAGGACCAGAACATGTGGGAGTGATTGGCCGGACCCTCACATCGCTCACATCAGTCTTCCACATGCAAGAAGAACCCATGCGTGTCCTGGTCAGGAATACCTTGTGAACCACCTTCAGCTGCATCAGGCTCAGCCACGTGCATGAGGTGAAGGGGTTCACCCTGTGACTCGTTCCAGAGTCCTCCCCTATCTCGTTGCCTAGTCCTTCCTCCCACCCCTCTCTTGTTTCATCCAGTGGGGCCCTTACCTCCTCTAGCAGTCGTCCGTATATGTCCATGCACTTTCCCTCCTCTAATTCGTCCTGTGATAACAGCCTGTCTAGCAGGGTGTGTCTGGATAACTGAGGGAACGATGGGGCCTCCTTGCAGAGAAAGTCCCATATCTGAAGATACTGGAACTTGTTCCCTTTTGGGAACTGGAGCTTCTCTGTTACTTCCCCCAGAGCTGCCACTCTACCATCTATGTACACGTCTCTGAGCCTCAACACCCCTTCCTCCCTTCTGCGGGTTTTATATGTGGCAGCCATTTTGGCCGAGACAAATCTGTGTTTTTTGCAGGCAGGAGCTGAGCCGGACATGTCTTTTAGCTTAACGTGGTGCCTAAGTTGGATTCAGGCTCACAATGTGGCTATCACTGGGCTCGTTGAGTACTTGGTCAGGGGGAAGGGGAGTGGGGCAGCGACCAGCATCTGCAGGGACGTCCCAATACAGGAGGTCTCTTCCAGCTGCACCCATGCTGCCCCCAGCTCCCCCAGCCAACCCCGCACCCTATCTTCATTTGCTGCCCAGTAATAGAACAGGAGGTCTGGGAGTGCTAAGCCCTCTGAGCGCCGCCCTCACTGCAGGATGGTTTTACGGACCATGGGATTCTTCCTTGTCCCACCAAAGCCGAGATTAGTTTGACTAGCTTAGTGAAAATGTATTTGGGGATGAAGAATGGGACTGATTTTAATATGAAAAAGAACCTTGGCAGGACGTTCATCTTTTATCGTCTGCACTCTCCCCGCTAGTGGGAACAGGAGTGAGTCCCACCTCCGCAGGTCCCTTTTCACCTCCTCCTCCAGGTTAGACAGGTTCCACTGGTGGAGCCGGGCCCAGATATGGACTATCTGGATCTCCAGGTATCTGAGCTTGGTTTGGGCCCGTTTTAATGACAGCCTTCCCAGCTCTACTTCTCCCCCCTGGGGATTCACCGGGAAGATTTTGCTCTTGCTTAGGTTTAGTTTGTATCCTGAGAAGGTTCCTAACTCTCTCAGGAGATCCATTATCTTACTCATGCTGGCTAGGGGGTTTGAGACGTAGAGCAGCAGGTCATCCACATAGAGTGGGACTCTGTGCTCCCTGTTTTCTTTCTGAATTCTCTCCACCCCTCCGCTGATCTGAGCACGATAGCCAGTGGCTGAATTGCCAGAGCGTACAGCAGCGGGGATAATGGGCATCCCTGCCTCATGCCTCTGTGCAGCCGGAAGTCATTTAAGCTTGTGGTGTACATGCATGCACTCGCCAAGGGAGCGCTAAACAGCAGTTTTACCCATGAGGTGAACACTGGCCCAAACCCAAACCATTCCAGTACTTCAATGAGGTACTTCCACTCCACCCGGTCGAAGGCCTTCTTTGTATCTCCTCCCTGGGTGGGGACGTGACCACGTTCAGCATGCAATTGATGCTTGCTGTCTGCTGTCTGCCCTTGACAAACCTGTCTGATCTTCCACAATTACTTCTGGCAATCGACTCTCCAGTCGCCTCGTCAGAACCTTCGCTAGGACATTGGCGACAGTGTTTAGGACTGAGATGGGTCTGCATGAACCACACTCCACTGTCTTTCTTTGGGATCAGAGATTAAGGCTTGTGTCAGCGTGGGTGGCTGGGCCCTCCTTGACAGCAAGTTATTGAACTTCTCCCGCAAGAGCCGGGCCAGTTCTGCACACACCTTTTGTAGAAGTCCACCGGGAACCCATCAGGTCCTGGTGCCTTCCCAGATTGTATGATGTTGATGCACTCTATGACCTCCTCCAGACCCAACGGTGCTTCCAGTCTCTGTCCTTTTTCCTGCCCCACAGCTAGGAAGTCCAGCCCGTCCAGGAACTGTTCCATCTTCGAGTCCCCCTCCAATAGAAGGTTGCAAGGACTCTGGTGATCTCCTCTGGAGCCGTGACCACCCGTCCCTTCTTGTCCCTGATCTGCGCTATCTCTCGTGCGGCCGCCTGCTTCCTCAGCTGGGTGCCACTAGGCAGTTGGTCTTGTCCCCCATGTTCATAAAAGGTCCCCCTGTCCAGCAGAGCTGGCTCACTGCTTTCCCAGTGGAGAGCAGGTCAAATTCCATTTGCAATTTTTTCCTCTCTGCTAGCAGCTCCATATTCGTGGCCAGTATGCAGTCGATCAATCGCTGCCTGGCCGTCTTTTCTCCCCTGTCTCTATGATACCTGTATAAGCTATTATCTCCTCCCCAGTCACTGCCTTCAGTGCCTCCCAGAATGTGGAGGGGGAGACCTCCCTGTTCTGGTTACAGTTTATGTATCGGTCGATGGCGAGTGTCATCCTTTCACAAAATGCCTTGTTGGTGAGGAGGGCTGTTTCCAGCCTCCATGGGGGGCACTGGGCCCAGCTTGTCTCCAAACTCACATACATGTAGTGTGGTGCGTGGTCCAAGATTACTATTGTGGTGTATTCCACCACTACTACCGCTGGAAGCACCAACTTTCCAACCACAAGGAAGTCTGTTTGGGAATAGTTCCTGGGGATGTGGGAGAAGAAGGAGAACTCCTACTCCCTCAGGTGGTTGAACCTCCACAGGTTCCATGGACCCAGGTGCTCCAAGAAGATTCCATAGCCATCCTGATTTAGCACCTGTTTTTGGGCAAGACCTCTCTACCTTCAGGTCCAGGACACAATTAAAATCTCCCCCCATAATTAGTTGGTGAGAGTCAATGTCGGAGACCTCTGCTACTGTCCTTTTAATGAACTTGGCGTCGTTCATCTTGGGGCTTACATACACTAATACCACCGGAGCCCCTTCCAGATCCCCACTTACCATTGTGTATTGTCTCATTGGGACAGTCACCTTGTTGGTTGCTGTGAAGGCTACCCTCTTTCTGAGTAGTATTGCCACCCTCTTGGCCTCATGTCATAGCTCGCCTGATATGCGTGTCTCACCCAGTTTTTCCTTGCACTCATCTGGTCTTTAGCTCTTTGATGCGTCTCCTGGAGAAAGATTACGTTGACCCTCAGGCTTTTCAGGTGGACGAAGACTCGGGATCTTTTGACTGGGCCATTACGTCCTCTCACATTCCAGGTGACTATCCTGATGGAGGGCTTCTGTCCCCCCCCCCATCCTCCTATGGGTCAGTTAAATTTACTTCACGGACATGCCCCTGCAAAAGGTTTGTCTTTGTTCTTGACCCGTCCAAGATGACCGCCGACATCTTCCTCTTTCCACCCACCCCCATGTGTGAGCTGTGTGACAGCATTCTACCCTCCTCCGCCCCCCTCCTCCCTTAAGCTACCTAGCTGGGGCTTGCAGAGGAGCAGCCTTGACACCCAAGGAGGAGTGCCAGTCCCCTCCTCGTCCCACTGGCCTGGTCCCACTGCACGAAGGGTCCCGCCCTATGGCCCTAACCCCCGATTAGCTCTGTATGATAGTTTGCAGTGACAATACATATGATGCTTTCCCAGTAAACTATTGCGAAACAAAATATAGACGGGTTACCCCGGTCAACGGGAGCATAAGATCATGGGAGTAGAAAAGATATAGAGAAGCGAGGCAAAAACACAAACAAAAAGCCAAACAAAGCACAAAAGCAACAAAGAAAAAGAAATGACTCCCATGTACAATATCTGAAGACTTGCTAATTGCTGCTTCTCACTAAGATTTATATTTTCAATATCTAATATGCAACACAAAGTTATCACGATATTTGAATACCTCATAAAACTCAAAGCACCAAGATTGCGTGGGATAATAGGTAAGTAGTCAAAAGGACAAGATTGAAGTCAATGGAATAGTATCTTGAGAATCGTGTGCAGTGTCAAACTATGAGTCCATTACGCACTCCTGTCCATGCAATCTCTTTTTAAAAAAAAATAATTTTTATTAAAGTTTTCACAAAATATCAACAACAAAATGTAAAAGGAACCCAATAGAATTAAATACAAAACTGAAACATAAATAATATATTAACACCCGCCAAAACACATAGCAAACATAGCAAATATATACACCCCCTCAGATCCCCCAGTGTAGACAAACAAAAATAAAATAGAACCTCCCCCCCCCAGTTGCTGCTGCTGCTGACCATTGTCTACCGTTCTGCCAGGAAGTCCAAGAACGGTTGCCACCACCTGAAGAACCCTTGTACCGATCTCCTTAAGGCAAATTTCACCTTCTTCAATTTAATAAACCCCGCCATATCATTGATCCAGGATTCCACGCTTGGGGGCCTCGCATCCTTCCACTGAAGAAGAATCCTTCGCCAGGCTACCAGGGACGCAAAGGCCAGAATACCGGCCTCTTTCACCTCCTGCACTCCCGGCTCCTCTGCAACCCCAAATATTGCGAGCCCCCAGCCCGGTTTGACCCTGGATCCTACCACGCTCGACACCGTCCTCGCTACGCCCTTCCAAAATTCCTCCAGCGCTGGACATGTCCAGAACATATGGGTGTGGTTTGCTTTGCTCCCTGAGCACCTAACACACCTGTCCTCACCCCCAAAATGACCGGCTCATCCTTGTCCCGGTCATGTGTGCCCTGTGCAGCACCTTAAATTGTATGAGGCTGAGCCTCGCGCAGGAAGAGGAAGAGTTCACCCTCCCTAGGGCATCTGCCCACGTCCCCTCCTCGATCTCCTCCCCCAACTCCTCCTCCCACTTACTTTTCAGCACCTCCATCGAGGCCTCCTCCTCCTCTTGCATCACCTGGTATGTTGTCGAGATCTTCCCCTCTCCAACCCACCCCCCCGAGAGCACCCTGTCCTGTACCGTGCGTGGCGGCAGCAGTGGGAATTCCACCACTTGCCGCCTGACAAACGCCCTTACCTGTAGATACCTAAAGGCGTTTCCCGGGGGGAGCCCGTACTTCTCCTCCATCTCACCCAGGCTTGCGAACTTCCCATCCACAAACAGGTCCCCCAACCTTCTTATCCCTGCCCTGTGCCACCCCAAAAACCCTCCATCTATTCTCCCTGGGACAAACCGGTGGTTCCCCCGTAACGGGGTCCACACCGAGGCCCCCACTTCCCACCTGTGCCACCTCCATTGCCCCCAAATTTTGAGGGCAGCCGCCACCACTGGGCTCGTGGTATACCTCATTGGAGGGAGCGGCAGCGGCACCATTGCCAGCATCTCCAGCCTCTTCCATGCCGCCCCCCTCCCCCTCCATCACCCACTTGTGCACCATTGCCGCATTGGCGGCCCAGTAGTACTCACAGAGGTTGGGCAGCGCCAGCAGCCCCCCCATCCCTACTCCGCTCCAGGAACACCCTTCTCACCCAAGGAGTCCCTCGCGCCCACACAAACCCCGTTATGCTCCTGTGACCCGCCTAAAGAAGGCCTTCGGGATAAGAATGGGGAGGCACTGGAACAGGAACAAAAACCTTGGGAGCACCGTCATCTTGAATGACTGCACCCTACCCGCCAGGGACAGCGGCAACGCGTCACACCTCTGAAACTCGTCCTCCATTTGCTCCACCAGCCTCGTGAAATTAAGCCTATGCAGGGCCCCCCAGCTCCTGGCCACCTGGACCCCCAAATGCCTGAAGCTCCTCTTCGCCCTTTTTAGTGGGAGCTCGCCAATCCCCCTCTCCTGGTCCCCTGGGTGAACCACAAACAACTCGCTCTTCCCCATGTTGAGCTTGTACCCTGTGAAATCCACGAACTCCCTGAGGATCCTCATTACCTCTGGCATTCCCCCCACCGGGTCTGCCACATATAGCAGCAAGTCGTCCGCATAGAGCGACACCCTATGCTCTTCCCCACCGCGCACCAGCCCCCTCCAGTTCCTCGACTCCCTCAGTGCCATAGCCAGGGGTTCAATCGCCAGCGTGAAGAACAGGGGGGACAAGGGACACCCCTGTCTCGTCCCTCGGTGCAACCGAAAGTACTCAGACCTCCTCTTGTTCGTGGCCACATTCACCATCGGGACCTCGTACAACAGCCTAACCCACCTGACGAACCCCTCCCCAAACCTGAACCTCTTCAGCACCTCCCACAAGTACCCCCACTCTACCCTATCGAAGGCCTTGTCAGCGTCCATCGCCGCCACTATCTCCACCTCCCTCTCCCTCGCCGGCATCATAATAACGTTCAGGAGCCTCCGCACATTCGCGTTCAACTTCCTCTCCTTCACGAACCCTGTCTGGTCTTCGTGGATGACCTGCAGCACCCAATCCTCAATTCTCGTGGCTAAGACCTTCGCCAGCACTTTGGCATCTACATTTAACAATGAAATTGGCCTGTAAGACCCACACTGCAGGGGATCCTTGTCCCGCTTCAGGATCAAGGAGATCGGTGCCCGGGACATCACTGGAGGCAACAACCCCCCCTCCCTTGCCTCATTGAAGGTCCTAACCAGCCACGGGCCCAACAGGTCCACATACCTTTTGTAAAATTTGACCGGGAAACCGTCCGGCCCCGGTGCCTTCCCCGCCTGCATGCTCCCTATCCCTTTGGCCAGCTCCTCCAACCCAATCGGGGCCCCTAATCCCGCCACCAGTCCCTCCTCCACCTTCGGGAACTTCAGTTGGTCCAGAAAGCGGCCCATCCCTCCCTCCTCCAGTGGGGGCTCGGACCGATACAGTTCCTCATAAACGTCCCTGAACACCCCATTGATGCCAACCCCACTCCGCACCATACTCCTCCCCCCCCCATCTTTAACTCCCCCGATCTCCCTAGCTGCGTCCCGCTTCCGAAGCTGATGCGCAGGCATCCGACTTGCCTTTTCCCCATATTCATAATTCGCCCCCGGGCCTTCCTCCACTACGTCTCCGCCTTCCTGGTGGTCAACTGGTCGAATTCGGCCTGGAGGCTACGCCTCTCCCTCAACAACCCTCCTCCGGCACCTCTGCATACCTCCTGTCTACCCTCACCATTCCCCCACCAGCCTCTCCCTCTCCCTCTGCTCTCTCCTCTCCTTGTGGGCCGTAATGGAGATCAGCTCTCCCCTAACCACCGCCTTCAGCGCCTCCCAGACCATCCCCACTTGGACCTCACCATTATCGTTGGCCTCCAGGTACCTCTCTATGCTTCTTCGACCCGCTCGCTTACCTCCTCGTCCACAAACAGCCCCACCTCAAAGCGCCACAACGGGCGCTGGTCCCTCTCCTCCCCCAGCTCTAGGTCTACCCAATGCGGGGCGTGATCCGAAATGGCTATCGCCGAGTACTCGGTATCCTCTACTTTCGCAATCACGCC
Organism: Scyliorhinus torazame; assembly: GCF_047496885.1. Taxonomy (NCBI): domain Eukaryota; kingdom Metazoa; phylum Chordata; class Chondrichthyes; order Carcharhiniformes; family Scyliorhinidae; genus Scyliorhinus; species Scyliorhinus torazame. The sequence continues at coordinate 122,998,983 of NC_092723.1, forward strand.
CTGCTCATAACAAAAAAGTCGATACGGGAATAGGCCTTATGAACATGCGAGAAGAATGAAAATTCCCTAGTACCCGGCGTTGCAAATCTCCAAGGGTCCACCCCTCCCATCTGGTCCATAAACCCCCTCAGCACTTTAGCCGCCGCTGGCCTTCTACCCGTCCTAGACCTGGAACGATCCAGTGCCGGATCCAACACCGTGTTAAAGTCACCCCCCATTATCAGGCCCCCCACTTCCAAGTCCGGGATCCGACCAAACATGCGCCGCATAAAACCCGCATCGTCCCAGTTCGGGGCGTACACGTTGACCAGCACCACCCTTTCCCCTTGCAGCTTACCACTTACCATTACATACCTGCCTCCATTGTCTGTCACAATGCTCGACGCCTCGAACGACACCCTCTTCCCCACCAAGAACGCCACCCCCCGATTTTTGGAAGCCAGCCCAGAATGAAACACCTGGCCTACCCACTCCTTCCTCAATCTTACCTGGTCTGCCACCTTCAGGTGTGTCTCCTGGTGCATGACCACATCCGCATTCAGCCCCTTCAGGTGTGTGAACACCTGGGCCCGCTTAACCGACCCATTCAGCCCCCTTAAGTTCCAGGTTATCAGCCGGATCAGGGGGCTACCCGCTCCCCTCCCCCGCCGACTAGCCATAACCCCTCCTCGGCCAGCCACGCGCCCATGCCCCACACCCGGCCCATTCCTCACGGCGGCAGACCCCCGTCCCAACCCCCTCTACTCGCTCTTGCTCCCCCTTGACCATACCAGCAGCATCCCGGTTCTCCCCCCCCCTCCCCCCGGTTCCAATGCTGAAATTAATCACAGAGCAATCAAATGATGTTCGGAAAGTGTCTTCAAAAGAAATAACTACATTTACAAAACAATTCAACTCTGTAGCTAATACAACCGTACCATTCTCACTCCTCTGGCGCCAAACCACTGTCATACAATTGCGAAGTACAATGTGACTTTGCAGCCTTTCCACAGGTTCCATATTATGTTGCATTGCATTTATACTAAATAAGAGTGCAAATAGCATTTAAAAAAATTCTACTTGTTGTTTAAGGTGCAAAATCAACAGAAAGATCAAGCGGAAGAATGTAATTAATAAATAAGAAACTCTAACAGCAAACAAAGAGTGTGACAATCTCATGTGTAGTCATTTCTAGAAGCACCTATTGGTTTGGGTTTCCATAAATATCCTTTATGGGAAAAGCCCTTTATGCTGTTTCACTGGGATTTCAATGGATGTTTTTTGACAAAGTTACATGGATGATCGGAAATCCTCACTTCCAGGGAACTGTTAATCCCCGCAGGGTGACCAGTTTCTGCTAGATTTAAAACCGGATGGTGCAGGGTGGAGTGAACCTAGGAAGGAGCAAAGATTTGTCAAACACATCTTTAAGTAACCTCTTGGGGACAAATAGGGATTTAATTCCAATTTGCTGGAATGATAAAACCCTGGGCGCGATTCTCTGATGCCGTGCCGGTTTGGAGAATCGCCTGCCGCGGCAGCTTTCCATGCGACGCCGGTCCGACGCCCTCCCACGATGCACCCAAGTGGCGAGATCGGCCCCATCGAGTTCTGCGCGGCGCAGGTCGGAGAATCGCCCGAGACGCCCAAAATGGTGATTCTCCGCTACCCCCGCTATTCTCCGGCCCGAATGGGCCGAAGTCCCGACGGCGTGACCCCAGTTCACGCCGTCGCCGTTCACACCTGGTAAATAAAGTCGCCAGCCAGTCATGCTGGCTGATGCTGAGCAGTGAGGAGGTGAACGGACTGTTCCGGAGCTCCTGCAGACCGGGTCGGCTTCCCCGAGAACGCTGCGGCCAACGGGGGGTGGAAGGGGAGGTGAGGGAGGGAGTGGAGGTGGGAGGGGGGGTGAGGGAGGGAGTGGAGGTGGGAAGGGGGGTGAGGGAGGGAGTGGAGGTGGGAAGGGGGTGAGGGAGGGAGTGGAGGTGGGAGGGGGGTGAGGGAGGGAGTGGAGGTGGGGGGGTGAGGGAGGGAGTGGAGGTGGGAAAGGGGTGAGGGAGGGAGTGGATATGGGAAGGGGAGGGAGGGAGTGGAGGTGAGAGTGGGAGGGAGGGTGTGGAGGTGGGAGGGGGAGAGAGGGAGTGGAGGTGGGGAGGGTGAGGAGGGAGTGGAGGTGGGAGGGGGGAGGGAGGGAGTGGAGGTGGGAGGCGGGTGAGGGAGGGAGTGGAGGTGGGAGGGGAGGTGAGGGAGGGAGTGGAGGTGGGAGGGGGGATGAGGGACGGAGTGGAGGTCGGGGGGTGAGGGAGGGAGTGGATGTGGGAGGGGAGGGAGGGAGTGGAGGTGAGAGTGGGAGGGAGGGTGTGGAGGTGGGAGAGGGAGAGAGGGAGTGGAGGTGGGGAGGGTGAGGGAGGAAGTGGGAGGGGGGAGGGAGGGAGTGGAGGTGGGAGGGGGGTGAGGGAGGGAGTGGAGGTGGGAGGGGAGGTGAGGGAGTAGTGGAGGTGAGAGGGGGGATGAGGGACGGAGTGGAGGTCGGGGGGTGAGGGAGGGAGTGGAGGTGGGAGGGGGGTGAGGACCCGATGGCACCGGAGCTAACGCAAACGAAGGGGAGGAGGAGGAGGAGGAGGCGGATGGTGGCATCAGGGTGGGGGGAGAGGCACAGGACACAGTCATGGCCCGGGTGCTGGTTACGTCCAGGAGGCTGCACGACGCGACGCTTACAGCAGGTAGAGTTTGGAGCAGCCGAGGGGCTGGACGGTTGGAGGGCAGCCCAGGCTCCTCCCCCCCCCCCCCCCCCCCCCCCCCCCACCGCACCCCCGTACCTCCGCACCTCGTACACGGCGCCAATTCCACATCACCTTACCACTGCGGCACTACGGGATTGCACTACATTGATGATTGTGTAAGCGGGTGTGATCAGTGCCATGTTGAATGATGACCGCCCGCTCTGCGATGAGCTGTGAGCTGAGATTCGCCAGCCAAGGTCTGACTCATGGCTATAGGTGAACCATCCACCCCGGTGGTCACAGCCTTCGTAACGGACATTTCATCACGTGCCTGTGTGGGGTAGCTGGCGTCGGAGTGCCGAGGACTACGGTGTCCGATTTTGGGAGGCGGGGAGGAAAGGGACAGCACATCCGGCACCGACGTTGAACCGCTCGTAAACCTCAGCGCCACTCGGTCACCCTCACGAGCCCCCTGGCACTGGACATAGCACAGAGTCTTACACGTTAAGTTCAACAGTGAGTTTAATTGTGAAATTCACATACACATGCCCTACCCCCTACAACTAAACTGTGCCCTGCACCCGTGCCAACTTACTATGTTTCTAACTTCTTTGCCTTACAGGCCCTACCACTACATCTAGGTGTCTCACCGGATGGTACAGCAGGAGAGGAGGTGGACTGCTGAGAATCACACCCTGCGACATGGCTCCCCGTCGGCACGCGTTTCCTGTGGTGGCCCGGCTTCGATGGGTGGGGCTGCTCGGCGGGCGTGGTGCCACGCTGTCCTGCCCGCTGCCCAACAGATGCGCCAGGGACGGAACGGGGGGAGGGCCGAGTGTTCAGGGACGCCCCTTGCTGGAGGTACCGGGACGGGCCCCAGAACCTCCTCCTCCCTCGGGGAGCCCGGTGGCCCTCGGGCCTCACTGTGGGACGGAGGTGCGGTCGGAGACGTACCCCGTCGCACCACCGACACATGGCACTGCCAGTCCTGGGAGGCCTGCAGCGGTATCGACCATGGTCCGAATGCTCGCAGAGATGGAGCCCAGCGACTGCGACATTCCTGCCAGGGACTGTGCGATCTCAACCTGTGACTGCGCTATGCCATCCATCACGTGCGCCAGGCGGTCCATGTTCTCCGCGATTGACTGGTGGAACAATGCCATGGCCTGCTGGGATCGGGCCATGGCATGGTGAGACTCGGCCAGGGCCCGGAGCGCAGCGGCAATGTCCTGTTGGCTCTGGCGCATGGCTACCTGTGAGAGGGCAGCCCTCTCCTGGTCCATGGATGATGCGTGCACGTGAAGCCCGACGCCTTGCAGAACCTGACCAATGGCTGAAACCGTTTCACCCATTGCCTTCACCGCGGACGCCACCCATGCGGTGTCGGCCTGGGTGGCTGCAATGAGCGGCACCACTCCCTGCTCCTGGACACGAATGGACGCCTCCTACTGCGTGTGCAAGGCCTGGAAGATGGCCCTCATCCCGTTATTCAGTCCCTGGGTGTCCACCTGCATCGGGTGTCCGGGTGGGTCAAGTACATCCAGGAACCCGGGAACCGTCTGGGCGGCAGCTGGTTGCTGGGCCTGTGCTGCCCTCCGACCGTCCAACCCCTCGGCTGCTCCAAACTCCACCTGCTGTATCGGCTCGGCTGTGTGGTGCGCACCAGACCGTGACCCGGGAGCCTCATCACTTATTTACCCAACCGAGGTGAGTGTCTCTGCGATGGTGAACGGTGTGGGAGACAGCATTGCCGCTAGCTCTAGGTCATCGTCCGTAAAGAAGTCTGGTGTGTCCTGGTCACCCTCATGGCCCGGTGCAGGGTGCATGCGGCCCATGTCATGTTGCCCTCCAGGTGATTCCGTGGACTGTGTGGCCGTCCTCTGTGCATCACCGTCCACTGTCCCCGTCCTGTCCCCGTCACTGTCATGGCTCATGGCCCTACCTTCGGGCAATGCACGGCCATCACTTTCGTCACTGTCCGTCCTGTGCCCCTCAGTATTGTCTCTATCTGTCCTCTGTACGTCCCCCTCCAGCGTTCCGGACTGAGAGGATGGCCCTCCTGTCCGACCTCCTGCCACCCTCTGGCGTGCGTCCCTGGATGCGGTTGAGGTTGGAGATGGCCGGCTGTGTCTTGGCCGAGACGACCCTGGACGTTCGGCGGCTGGCCCTGGGGAACACAACGATACGGGGTTCGTTAGACACGCTGAGCCGGGTGTATGGTGGTGGTGGGGGCAGTGTGTGAGGGGGAGGGATTGAGGGTGCAGTGGCCAGAGTGCGAGGGGGGAGGGGATCGGGGGTGCAGTGGCCAGAGTGTGAGGGGGGAGGGGATCGGGGGTGCAGTGGCCAGAGTGTGAGGGGGGGCGAGGACGGACTGAGTGGGGGGGGGGCGAAGGACATGCAGGGTTGTCTCACTTGCTTCCGTGCCTCTGACCTGGCATGGCGCGACCTCCCGGGTGGCGGATCCCCCAGCGAAGCTCAGGGCCCTCTGCTCGTGACGGTTTAGGGGGTGCAGCACAGGCGAACCCCCTCCGGTTCTCATACGCTCACGATGGTTGTGAGCTGTCTTGTCTGGGGGGTGGGATGTTGGATAAAGCATCACAATTAGGCGGGTATCATCAGGGCGTGCAGATATCTATATTAATGCTGGGTGGGGAGACAGTTGGAGCCACGCCATGGCATCTCCCCAGGGGGTCGTGGTGCTCATGTGGGCCGAGTACAACGTTGGGCACCCTGACCACCGCCCCCCTACTCCCCCCCCCTCGTGCCTGGGGGGGGGTGGGGGTGGTGGGTTGGTTGTGACCCGGGGGCACCCTCGTGGCACTTACCCTGGCAGCCCAAGTGAGGTTGTGCAGCTTCTTCCTACACTGCTCCCCGGACCCGGGGGGGGGGGGGGGGGGGGGGGGGGGGTGCCCCACAGCACTGATCGTACCTCCCCATCTTGATTTGCCCAGAGTTTTCTCCCCTTCTGGCCTCATGTTGAAGTATAGGCCGGAATGCTCCGGCCGTTCACTGGTGGGGGGGGGGATTCTCTGGTCCCAACGGCAGTGAACCCCTACCTGAGGGTTTCCCGATGCCGTGGAGTGGCTTTAATGGGAATTTCCATTGACAGCGGCGGGAGCAGAGAATCCCGCCGCCAGCGAACAACACGCGGGAAACACGCGGCTGGGAGGCCGGAGGATCCCACCCATAGCCTCACGGGTGCTGCAGGATGGTCAGTGCCTCAGCAGAGTGTCCATCCTCCATGCGTTCACACCAAGAGAGGGGATGTGGATGGATGAGGAAGGCCATAGAAAGTACCAAAGCTGAGCCTTGCCATGTCCTCACCTGATACTCACATCTGTACGTTTACCAGCCGAGGTTGCTGAATAGCAATCAGATAGCACGGCACCCTGGATTATTGTTTGCTCCCTACTCTAGAGTGTAGCACCAAGTGAGACCTGAAAGTTAGCGTAGAACTCAACCTAACCTGGGACGATAAAAGAGGGGAACATGAGACATAAAAAAATAAAAGCAGGAGTTGACCATATGGTCCGTCCAGTCTGCTCCATCATTCAATAAGATCATGGCTGTTCCTGAGCTTCAACTCCATTGTCACGCTCACTCCCCATATCCCCTAATACCCTGAGAGACCACAAATCTGACCCAATCTTAAATATGTTCAATGATGGAACACCCATAAGCCTCTGGTGCAGAGAATTCTACAGAATCACAACCCTTTCAATGAAGTGATTTCCTTCTCAATTCAGTCCTAAATGATCGGCCCCTTAATTGAGACTGTGCCCCCATGTTTTACATTCCTTGGCCAGTGGAAACAATGGCTCAGCGTCCACCCTCTCAAGATCCTTCAAAAAGTTGTATGTTTCAATGAGATTATCTCTCATTCTCCTGAACTCCAGAGGATATAAATTCATAAGATATGGGAGCAGGATTAGGCCATTTGACCCATCGAGTCTGCTCCACCATTTGATCATGGCTGATCTCATCCTGGCCTTAACTCCACCGTCCTGCCCATTCCCCATAACCCTTCAACCCATTACCTGTCGTGTTATTCACCCTGGGGTAACACGGACTGCAACAGGATGCAGATGAACTGTAAAGCATACACCAAACGTAGGCGTTGGTTCAATACGATTTATTGAACTTCTGTAACAATGCACACAGCTGGCTGTGGGTTGACCCTCTACTACTCTAAGTGTACTAACTCTAACTTACTAGACCAGGCTAGCTCTGATCCACGTGTAGAAGGTGCTGACTGACATATACACCCTGACTGTCACTACAGTTGTCACCAATGGAAAGAGGCGGAGTGCTGATGCCTCGCGTGTTTTATAGTTGGAAGCCCCCCTCTAGTGTTCTGTCTGGTGATTGGTTGTGTTCTTTCCTGTATGTTGATTGGCTAACCTGGGTGTCTGTCACTGCCTGTTTTTACCTCATGATGTGCATGGGTGCATATTATGACATTACCAATTAAAAATCTGGCTAATTCCTCCTTAAATTTACTCACTTTCCCAGCATCCAACCCACCCTGGAGTAGCAAATTCCACAGTTTCACATCCCTTTGGGAGAAGAAGTTTCTCCTCAACTCTGTTTTAAATTTGCTACCTCATATTCTAAGACTATGCCCTCTCACTCTAGAATGCCCCAGGAGAGGAAGCATCTGCTCCACGTCGACTTTATCCCATACTTTTTATCATCTCGTATACCTCAATTTGATCTCAATATAAGCCCAATTTTCTCAACCTCTCATCCGTAGTGGTCCCTCATCCCAGGATCACTGCAGTGAACCTTCGCTATACTGCCTGCAATGAAATTATATCCTTTCTGAAATGTAGAGACCAAAATTGCACACGATGAGGGAAAGGGACAAGGGAAGGGAGGGAAGTACGAGGTTGGAAAGAGAAAGGATGCAAATTGAATATAGGGAAGGGGGTGGGGGAAGGAAAGGAGCAGAAGGGAACGGGGAGGGGATGGAAAGTGAAGTGGAGGGAGGGGAGAGTAAGTGGGAACATGGCAATTTCCAAAGAATGAACACATCCCAAAGTAGGATTGATTTTCCAAAATCCTACCTCACCCAACCTCTTCCACTACCAACCATTTAGGGCACATTGCCATTTAACTTCATCACATCTTCAAGGTTCCCTCATTCTAACACTGCTAACACCCTCTAAATTATCCTGGTGGGTTAGCATTAATAAAGTTGTCTAAAATTTAACTTGCTTAATGCATAATAAATATTATATCGTTCAATAACTCTCATGGGCTAAAGTATTTTTCTAATCAGACTTACCTTAATAGGAATGATTACACCATCAGATAATATACAGAGCGTAATGTGATTCTAGTACCAATTTGCAAAATTTGGAATAATGCCAGCAATATGCTTATTTTAGAATACACAGTCTGAGTAGATCTGACTATATATTCAGCCTGCAGATGTGCAGTTTACATCAAGGAGATTACTGCCAGTTTGGCTCATTTCGTAGCTCTCTCGCCTCTGGGTCAGAATGGTCATTGGTTCTAAGTTCTGCTTCAGCGACTTGAGCACATCATCTGGGCTGACATTTCACTGTGGGACTGAGGGGTACTGCAAGGAAGGTGCTCTAGAAAAGCAACCTTTCTTTTCTTTTTACACCTACCCATGTGCAGTTGCACTGAAAGGTCAGCCATTCTTTCAGAGCAGCAGTCAGGCAGCTTAGGTCAACGATTCCGCTGGCCCCATATTAGGCGCAAATGCAACGATCTTCCCCATTGCTGAGCTCCATTGGGGAAGTGGGAACATAACCCTTCAAGTCACCTCCACCATATGATTAGATCATGGCTGGTCTATACCATTAGCTCATTTAGCTGACTTGGCTCCATCCTCTTTGATTTCTTTAACTAACAAAATTCTATCAATCTCAAGTCTTGCCAGTTTCAATTGACGTAGTGGCCGCAGCCAATGAGGGAGAGAGTTCCAGAATTCTACAACGCTTTGCACGGAGAAGAGCTGAAGAAATAAGCAAAGTGGTGAGTGCTAAAGAAGTAAGTAAATAAGTGTAAACAGCTCCCCATGTTGGACGGACAATCAGGCCTGGGTTTTCGCTCCCAATTGGGAACACAGACTCGGGTGTGTCCTGCCTCAGCAATTTCGACACAGGCGAAAGTCACCCAGGAGCGATGATTTTCATTTTGGGCTGGCACGGGTCTCTGAAAGTCAGGTCAGGAGACTCGGGAACAAATACAATGCCTGCTGTGTACGGAGGCAGGCTTGGAAGAATGCTTGCCCCTTGGTACGCCAGCACTGTGTTGAAGTTTGCAAACCACAATAAAACATAAAACAGCCCTCCTGCCCTCACCCCTCACACTCCCTCAACCCCCACACACACTCCATGGTAATCCACGTCTCTCTTCCCATCACCGTTTGCCCCCATACATATAATGCCACCTCATTCCCCCTTTCCCACCCATGATCCTTTATACTGCAATACCAACTTGGTGCCAACCCATCCCCCACTCACCCTTATATCTAATGTGCCAACTCACCCATCATGGGCATACCTCAGGTGTTGTATGAAGATTAAATAATATAAAATTCTTGCCTATTGCAGACTTTATTTAAAAATATTCAGTCTTAAAATTCCATTTATTACATTTACATTCCTTGAACTACAAAATCCCTCATAAGAAGAAACATTTCATTAAAGTGCATCACACTTTATAAAAACAAGCATTGGAATTGATCGTCCCACTCGAAACAATCTTGCAGTTGTCAACCAAACTGTGAAATGGTAGGCACCCTACTGTGATAATGGAAGGTTGTGAAATCAGTCATGCAGCACTAATATAGTAATGGTAACCCTCAAGCTTATGTCAACAGAGTGAAATTGCAAGCAATTATTTTTTTAAAGCACTTCAGATATTTCTTTAAGGTTTAAAGGGCAGGAGTTTAAATGTTTTGACAGCTTGACAGTTGTCTTTTCCAGTTAATTTTGACACCTTTGACTGTGGCTTTGACAATCCATTTTGACAAATTGGATAGTTCCAATGTGCTTGATAGCTAATTAATTTATGTACATTCATGTCTACTTTTAACAATCCTAAGCGGCATGTTATTTCTCCCAAGAGGTACCTGACATCCCCCAGAGGGTATCTGACCTCTGCCAAATGTGCCCCAGGATCATATCAAATGGGATAGCCTTCATATCCAAAAGGGTATCCCACCTTGCTAAAGGACTCCACAAAGTTTGTACCTGTTTGTACCAGGTCTAACCTGCTCATGTCATGTTTCACATACTTGGGACACCAAAATGAGAGGGGTGGAGGAAGCTGCTCTTATAAATGGGCAGGTGCCTCCACAAAACATGTTTGGGCAAAGTCTAATCCATTCCCATGCCCGCAAAAGTGATAGGTGGCATATCCGGGGGAGGCACTTCCAATTGTCAGCCTCCTCTGCCAGTTGTGCAATGAATTTTGAAAAATTTAGACGAGTGAGTTGTGATCTAATTGAAACATATAAATTGAGAAGGTTTGATAGAGAAGATAGTGTAAGGATGTTTCAATTTGCAGGAGAGACAGAATGATGAAACACAAATTACGGATTAGAGATCCACCGTTTAAGACGGAAATTAAGATTTTTTTCCTCGATCTTCGGGTCATTAACCCGTGGAATTCTCTTCCCAGGGAGCGTTGGAGGCTGAGTCATTGAATTTATTCAAGGCAGAGTTAGACATATTTTTGATGGAGAAAGGAGTCAAGGGTTCTTGGCGAGAAGATGGCAAAGTGGAGTTGAGGCACGACCAAGATCAGCCATGATCTAATCTGATGGATCAGCAGGCTCAAAGGGCTGAATGGCCTACTCATGCTCCTGAGTCCTATGTTCCAGACTTCATCGTGAGCTTCTGAGTAGAAGAGGCTGATAATGGAATTTGGCTCCTTGAAAAGGCTCTGGGGGTGCAATGGATTATTGGTAATGCAAATTTAATGGCAGTGAATTGATTTGATATCCCTTCTGAGTCTCTTTTCAATTCGCTTCCATGGGGTAGAAATTTGGGCATTGGCTTAAAATGGGCTGTTGTCACCTACTGTACTTATAGTCCAAGACCAATGTGACACCCTCAAAGTCATTTTGGCTTATGTATAACTTTTATTATGTGAAGATTGTAAATGGTAGAAATGCTCAGTAACTAGCATCTTTTAAGTAGTAAAACATTCTAACGTGCGTCACAGGAGCACAAATAGACTAAAATGTACACCAAGGGCAAAGAATATATATCGGAACAGATGACCAAAAGCTTAGGCAAAGAGATGGGTGTGAAGGAGAATATTAAATGAGAAGAGAGTTAGACAGGAGGAGAAGTTTAAAGAGTGTATTCCAGAGTTTTGGGTCTAGGTAGAGCCACCAATGATGGATCAATGGATATTAGGGATTTATTGTAAAAGGACATGATAGAATGGCGGAGCAGGCTCAATGGGCCAAATAGCCTAATTCTGCTCCTATATCTTACAAAATTATGACAGAAATGGAGGAGGGGGTGGATTTCAGGGGGATATGACAGGTTTGACGAAAACCAAGAGATACAGGAATAAGTGACCATAAGCGCAAAGATTTCATTGACTGGAAACTTAATTGCAGCTCAAGAGAAAAGCAACGATCCTGCAGCATTAAGCTCACAGCATAAAGTGTGCAGTTTGCACGTTATCCCCATGTCTGTGCGGGGTTCCTCCGGGTGCTCCGGTTTCCTCCCACAGTCTAAAGATGTGCAGGTTAGATTATGGGGTTATGGGGATAGGACGGGGTAGATGGGAGAGTTAGTATAGTGCTCTTTTGGAGAGTTGGTGCAGACTTGATGGGCTGAATGGCGTCCTACTGCACTGCAGAGATTTTATAATGAGGTATGATGAGAACATATGGAGTTTGGAAAGGAATATGGGTAGGTTAAGCGAGTGGAAAAAAATATGGCAAATGGAGTGTAATGTGGGAAAATGTGAACTCTTCCACTGTGACAGGAAGAATAGAAAACCAGAATATTATTAAATGGAGTGAGATTGCAGAACTCTTCAGTACAGGAGGATCTGAGTATCCTGGTACATTAATCACAAGAAAGTTAGCATGCAGGTACAGCAAGTAATTAGGGAGGAAAATGCAATGGTACTGTTTATTGCAAGTAGTGAAGTGTTGCTACAATTGTACAGGGCATTGGTGAGACATCTAATAATAATAAGAATCTTTATTAGTGCCACAAGAAGGCTTCATTAATGTTTACAGTTTTGGCCTCCGTATTTAACAAAGGATATAATTGTATTGGAAACAGTGGAGCGAAGGATCACTTAACTGATTCCTGGAATGAAGGGGGTGTCTTATGAGGAAAGGTTGGACAGGTTGGATCTGTATCCATTGGAGCTTGGAAGAGTGAGAGGTGATCTTTTTGAAACATATATGATCCTGAGGGGACTTGACAGGGTGGGGGGTGTTGAAAGAATGTTTCACCTTGTGGGAGAGACTAGAATTATGGGTCTCCCATTTAAAATGGGGACGAGGATAAATATTTTCTCAGAGGGTTGGTTGTTAGTCTGTAGAATTCTCTTCCCCAGAGAGGGATAGAGGCAGGTCATTGAATATTTTTAAGGTTGAACTGGATAAGTCCTTGGGTAACAAAGGATTCAAAGGTTATTGGGGGTGAGCAAATAAGTAAGGTTGAGGCCACAATCAGATTAGTCATGATCTTATCAAATGACAGAACTGGCTCGATGGACTGAATAGCCATCTCCTGCTCCTAAACTCACATGTTCATATATTTGTATGTAAAACTGCAGCATGTCTCCAGCAAATTATCCACAGGTGGGGAGATAATCTACAGAACAGATGGGAACCTGTTCAACATTTGCTGCCTTCAATCCAAAACCAAATCTACTGCAACCTCATTCTTTCTGGTTGTATCACAGCTTGGTATGGAGCCTGCTCTGCCCAAGACCGCAGGAAACTACAAAAAGTCGTGCATGTAGCCCAGTCCATCACGCAAACCAGCCTCCCATCCATTGACTCTATCTATAATTCCCGCTGCCTCAGAAAGGCAGCCAGCATAATTAAGGACCCCACGCACCCCGGACATACTCTCTTCCACCTTCTTCCATCAGGAAAAAGATACCAAAGTTTGAGGTCACGTACCAACCGACTCATGAACAGCTTCTTCCCTACTGCCATCAGACTTTTGAATGGACCTACATCGTATTAAGTTGATCCTTTCTCTACACCTTGCTATAACTGTAACATTATATTCTGCAGTCTCTCCTTCCTTCCTTATGTACGGTATGCATTGTTTGTACAGCATGCAAGAAGCAATACTTTTCACTGTATACTAATACATGTGACAATAATAAATCTAATCAAATTTTAAAAATCAAATCAAAAGAGCTTCATTGTGCAGATGACTCTTGTGTGCACACTCACTCACAAACTGAGCTCCAGGTCAATTTCAGCTCCTTCTCTAAAGCATAAAAGAAAATGGACCTTTCACTAAATATCCAGAAAACCTAAGGTTGTCTTCAACCAGCACCCACAGCAAAACATCTCCACCCCGCCCCCCACACCGCCACATTCCCCATCGATTAAGGTCAATCGAGAGATCCTGGAAAGTGCGGATAATTTTCCATATCTTGGGAGACTCCTCCCAAATGAAGGCAGATATAGAAGGCTCCAATGCACCAGCCCAGCCTTGAGCTGACTGAGGATAAAAGTTTATTTGAGTCTGAGGTTGATAGTTTATCAGGAAGCAGTGATTCCTGTGCTCCAGGTGTCTCACAACACTGGAGAAGCACCAACAGCAGTGCCTTCCCAGGATCCTTTAAATCTGGTGGCAAGAACCATGGTCTAACAGCAATATCATCTCCCTAACCAACTTTTCCAGCCTCGAGAGAAGCTGAAAATCACATCTGCTGGGCGGGACATATCGGTTGTATATCTGACACAAGAAGCCCGGATCAATTGCTCTGCTCAGAACTTGGTTGCTGCAGGAGACCCCCAAGAGGACAGCGGAAATATTCATGGATGTCCTCGGAAAAGATCATGGGAAACCCTGGCTTGTGACCTGACCAAACAAAATGTAGAAGGCTCATTCGGGAAGGGACCGGACACATCATAATCATAGAATTTACAGTGCAGATGGAGGCCATTTGGCCCATTGAGTCTACACCGGCCCCTGGAAAGAGCATCCTACATAAGCCCACACCTCCACCCTAATCCCGGTAACCTAGCAACTCCACCTAACCTTTGGACATTACAGGGCAATTTAGCATGGCCAACCCACTTAATCCGCATATCTTTGGCTGTGGGAGGAAAAGCGGAGCACCCAGAGGAAACCCACGCAGACATGGGGAGTAACCCAGGCCGGGAATCGAAACCGGGTCCCTGGCGCTGTGAAGCAACAGTGCGAAGCACTGTGCTACCGTACCGCCCCTAATGATATGGAGGGTCTTCATCGGGAATGTGAAAAGGTGAAGTCTACACGTCAGAGAGAGCACACGATTATCCAAACAAAATGTCTACCCAACCCTTCAGGCACCACCTACCTGCATGTGACATGGTCTGCAGATCGCACATTGGATTTATAAGCCATCTGACCCATTGAACCGGATTGCAAGTCATCGGGGGCGATTCTCCGATATTGAGGCCAACTGTTCACGGCGCAAACAGGGCCCGGACACAACCTATTCTGGCCCCCACAGGGGGCCAGCACTGCGCGGGAGCAGTTCACGCCGCTCCAGCGTCCTTCCACGGCGCCAAATGGGCGCCGCGCCAACCTGCGCATGCGCAGTTGGGACAGCCCAATCCTGCGCATGCGCAGGGAAAGTCTTACGCACGCCGACCCCTCACCAACATGGAGCCGGTGTTCTGGGGCCGCGTGCGGAAGGAGGTAGGCCCGGGGGGAGAGGCCAGCCCGCCGATCGGTGAGCCCTGATCGCGGGCCAGACCCCATCGGAGGCCACCCCGGTGAAGGAGCCCCCCTCCCCCCCCCCCCCCCCCCCCCCCCCACAGGCCGCCCCTCCAGCGTTCCCGCAGTGTTCCCGCCGGCTGCGACCAGCGGTGGACGGCACCGGCGGGAACCTTTTGTGTCATAGCGGCCGCTCGGCCCATCCGGTGGAGAATCGCCGCTCGCCGGTTCTCCGAGCGGCCCGGTGCGAATCGCGTGCCGCTGGTTTCCGAGGGGTGGGAGAATCGTGTGCGGGGGTCGGGGCGGCGTGGCATGGTTCCTGCGGCGCCCTGGCGATTCTCTCACCCGGCGTGAGGGGGGAGAATAGCGCCCGTCATCTTCGATCCCGAGGGACTGCCTGAGAAGGAAGTGGTTTTCAAACAGCAGGTGATAGAGACAGATTAGATGAATGCTGATATATTTGTACTTCATTTTGAGGATGGGAAGCTCACAGACCATAATGATAATAATGTGACAAAATGAGACATCATACTGACATGACTAATAGAGTCATCAACAAATATGGGAAGTTTGTCATTGAACAGGTTGAAGGGACACAATTAGGTGGCTTGTTCTATTTCCTGATTACATTTTTACAATGTACTACATCTGATAGTCCAAACAATTCATCCCATCTGATTACCAAATGAACCGGAACAGATGTCCTCCCGACATTTAGTTTATAATCTTTAGAAAATATGTTACCCCTTTTCCCATTTAAAGAGAAATAGCCTTAAATCCCTGTGCTCAGAAATACAAAATTCTGCATACAGTCTTTGCCCCAGGGTATGAAAGCCAGACAATGAACAGAATCTGTAAATACTGTTTTTTAAACTGCGGTTGGAATCAATTCTTCTCTCGGATTGCAAACAGGAATATTTTCTTTCCAACTTTTGGCAGATGCCATAACTTGACTCCATTGCCATCAGCGCTGATTGGTTAAGGGTGGCATGGTGATGCAGTGTTTAGCACTGCTGCCTACGGCATTGAGGACCCAGGTTCGATTCGGGCCCTGGGTCACTGTCTGCATGGAGTTTGCACATTCTCCCCATGTCTGCTTGGGTTTCAACCCCACAACCCAAAGATGTGCAGGATAGCTGGATTGGCCATGCTAAATTGCCCCCTAATTGGAAAAAATAATTGGGTGCTCTAATTTCTTTTTAAAAAGCAATCACTTTGAGACCATTCTCAAAGCAATTTGATATCACCAGTATTTCATATTTAGAAAATAAATGTTCTTGAGGTGTTCCCCTTCAATAACATCGAAGGTCCTGATTTTACTTCCTGACTGTAGCACAAATCATCAGCCTAGGGTTATTCCATTCCAATTCTTTTCCTGTACCTAGTAAGGCAGACTTTTGTCTGTTTCTATAGCCAGTTATTCCTGGAACAGGTCTGTGATGGTGTGGCTCCTTTAAGGGGGTCGGCCTGACGGACCATGTGACTGGCTTGGGGGCCAGCCGTGCAGGAATAAGCAAACCCTGGCCAATTGCAAATTTGCACGGGGCCCTGGGAGCAGGGAAAATGAAGAGTCCATCTCAGCCTTCATAACCAGGCTTTGTGAGCTTACTGAGAACTACTGGTTCAGGACTGCGCTGAGTGACATGTTGCGCGACCGACTGGTTTGTGGGGTCCATAACCTCAATATCCAGAAGAAACTCCTGGTTGAAACTACATTAGAAAAACACCTGAGGAAGGAGCAGTGCTCCACAATCTAGTGTTTGAAACGAACCTGTTGCACTTTAACCTGGTGTTGTAAGATTTCTTATTGGAAAAACTGATTGAGATAGATTAGCCATTAAAGAATTGGTATAGCAATGTCACCCCTTGTCTCCGTCGGGCACTCTCTTCTCGTGGGCGTGCCCAGGTCGGCCCGTAGACCTGGGTCCATGTTGACTATGTAAGTCCTTCCTGGGCAGGATGCTTTTAGTTTTGGTGGACGCCCAGTCCAAGTGGCTGTCTACACAGGAGATGGGGACAATGGCCTCGGTGGCCATGATGGGCACCTTGTGCCGAGTGTTTGCTATTCATCGACTGCCATTGCCTCAGAATACTTTTAGATCTCGTGTTTCCAAACTTGGCGGGGAGGGTGGAGGCATGCCACGTCTCCCAGAAGAGTCAGTGGGCTACGCAGAGGGGCGACAGGTCATTCTGGTTAGGCCACCTGGGTTTGGTTCATAACTTCGCCTCAGGACCACTTTGGTTAGCTGGATGGATTGTGTCCCAGTCAGGGCCTGTGTCTTACGATGAACCCTAATTTGGGGTGAATGAATCCCACTAGTGTTGTCGACACTCCTATACATGTTCAGGAGCTGAGAAATCCCGAATCCACCCAGTCTGTGGAGGCTGCTGAGGCCAGTTCCCCTCTTGTTGAGGCGGTGCCTCCTGAATACTGCTGGCTATTGACAACTTGACGACATCGAAGGATATCGAGACTGTGGGGCAGGCGACAGAGGTCCAGAAGGACTGGAAGGTCCCTGGTCTGATTGACACTTTTGATGAACTTCGACAATATGTCTTCTGTCATGTATATAGAATCTGTACATCGTTATTGTTTAAAACTTTCTAAGGGACTTCGAGGAAGGGGTTAGGGTGCGGTAGCACAGCCCCTTTAAGGGGGCAAGCCTGGCAGATCACGCGAGTTTGCACAGGGCCCTCGGAGCAGGACCCTGGGTAGTGTGAACCTCGGAGACAAAGAGACAGGACCCATCCTATTGTGTTCTGTGCTTGTATTATCACCAGCCTTTGCTTTGCATCAATAAACTCCTTTGTTACTACTGGAAGCCTCCGGTGTGTTTCCTCGTGCTCCCACAGGTTTACGAGGGGCTTATAGCCTAAATGACACTGCTCCACATCGAGCATGGCTGACCAGAGTCTCTCCCGCTCTTACTGTCAGCCATTGGCATGTTGGAAGGAATTCCTGCAGCTTGACACTCAGCCTGTTTGGCTGCATCATGAACGCCATGAAGTCCTGGAGTGGGACTTGAACATGGAGTTTCTGGCTCAGAGGCAGGGAAGCTACCCATTGCGCCCCACAACCTCCTCTACGGTTATATCTCAGAACACTTGTCATTGAAAAAATACAGATTTTCACAGCTAGTCTGAATCCAATTAATAACTTAGCACAGACTAAGAAAAAACTCATTTGGTGACACTAGTTTACCCGCTCCTGCACAATGTAAATTCACTGTAGATTCTACCCAATTATTCAATCTGAGCAAAGATACTGTCATTTTTCAGTGTGCTTTCTTCACTCCAAAGAATTGCTGTCAGTTGTGCCTCAGTTAGCAGGTCGCCTCTCCTTGAGGCTGTGGGGTCAAATCCCACTCCAGAGACTTGAGCAGAAATATCTGGGCTGGCAAATGTGCGCAGTCCTGAGGGAGTGTTCTGCAATTATCCAGATGAGATGTTAAATAGATGGTTCTGTCTGCCTTTTTTAAAAATGAATTTAGAATACCCAATTCATTTTTTCCAATTAAGGGTCAATTTAATGTGGTCAATCCATCTACTCAGCACATCTTTTGGGTTGTGGGGGCAAAACCCACGCAGACACGGGGAGAATGTGAAAACTCCACACGGACAGTGACCCAGAGCCGGGATCGAATCTGGGACCTCAGTGCCGTGCGGCAGCAATGCTAACCACTGCGCCACCGTGCTGCCCTGTCTGCCCTTTTAAGGTGGATGTGAAAGATCCCATGACTATTTTTGTAGAAGAGCTGGGACACTTTTCCCTGGTGCCCTGAACAATGTTTATCCCTCAACCCATATCACTAAAACACTAAAATAAAAGCAAAATACTGCAGAATGTGAAACAAAACCAGGAAATGCTGGAAAAACTGGAACGTGAAACAGGGTTAACGTTCTGTGTCCTTGACTGGACTTGAAACATTAACTCAATTTTCCCTCCCCTCAGATGCTGCCAGACCTGCTGAGTTTTTCCAGAACTTTCTGGTTGGTGTCACTAAAACACTATGTAGCCCAAACCCTCCGATCAGGGTCAAAAACAGTGGGCGGAATTCTCCGTTGCCTGACGCCGATATCGTAATCGGCAATCGGGCGGAGAATGGGGGCGGCGCCTATTTTCAGATGCTTCGCCCCCTCCAAAACGGTGTCATCGGGGAGTACGCCATTGGGACGACCTCAGGACGTCACCTGAAGGCCCTCCCCCGATGCTCCGCCCCCAATGGACCGAGTTCACGACAGCGTGGATCACTTGTGCTCTCAGTTTTCGTCAACTGGACACAGTCCAGTTTTTGCTGGACTGTGTCCAGCGTCGCCACAGTCGAGGGGAGCCATTCTGCTGGCCAGGGTGGCTTCGGCGAGGGCTGGGGGAACTGGGGGAACTGGGGCGGGTGGCGAGGTGGGATCCAGAGGGGCACTATCTGGCAGGTCGGGTCCGCTCGTGGCTGACGCCATGTTCTGTGGCCCAACCGCTGCAGCTCGGCGCCGTGCACCTTGTCCTGTGCAGCCTCGTCCTGGCCATTTTCCGGCCGTTTTTGGCGCGGGAGCTGGGAGTTTTAACCATCGCCGCAGCAAGACCCTCACCAGTCCGGGGATCGGTGAAGGGTCGATGCTGATTTTGGTGTCATAGAATGCCATACTTTCCACGCTGGCGCCGGGACTTAGCCGCAAAATTGGAGAATCCAGCCCCGTATTTCCAATCCTAGCCAGACAAAATAATATACACTTATATTCCTGCAATTTATGTGGCCAAATGCCTGATGGGAAATGACCAGGTGCAGCAATCCTTGGAGGGAACAGCCGAGAGAATCCTGACAAAAGCCCTGCCTCCCCTTTATACGGCACTGGCCGGTGTATTCCAGAAAGTAAAGAGTTCAATGTCCAAAAGCTTCTTTGAAAAGTAACAGAAAGAAGGTAAGTAGGTGAGGGAGTCCGGGTGCCTAAAAGGTTGAGGTGGGTGAGGTAAGTGGGTAGGGCGGTAGGTGGGTAGGGTAGTAAGTGGCTAAGGGAAGTCTGGCGTCGGGGTTAGTCGGGGTATTCATGCTATTTTATAGTTTTCTGAAGGGGGTGGGGCGGGGATTAGTGTTTGGGAGAGGGTCAGTTGTATATTTACCCAGATATTAGGACCAGAATTTCATACTCCCCGTGGGTTCTGAGGTGGCTGAGGTGGGGGGAGCATAAGATAGGAGGAATGGGATTCCCTCGTCACTGCCACCCCACCTCCCCTCCCGCCAATGGATACTGTCTGCCTCAATCGCGATGCGATTTTACATTGGGGCGGGCAGGGCCTCAGACGGGAAGCCCATCCATACCCAATTAAGGCCCTTAGGTGGATACTTAAAGGCCTTTGTTCACCCATCCTCAATTTTTAGGCTGTATCGTGACCGATGACTGGGGGTGGGAAACATAAAGTGTTCTCATCCTCGATCCCGGGAGGGATGGTTGGGGAGGAGGGCGGGGTGAAAGAATTAGTGCACGGCCCCATCAGAAGACCTCATCTGGGAGCAATCTCCCTTCAGGGACAGGGGAGATACAGCCCTCCCTCGCTCCCTCCCACTGGCCGTGCTGACACAGAGATTGACCCATTCCCAACACACCAGGCCATCTCCTATCTTCCCCTCCCCTCCCTGAAATGACTGGTACTTACAATCCTAATAAAAATAATAATAATCCTTATTGTCACAAGTAGGCTTACACTAACGTTGCAATGAAGTTACTGCGAAAAGCTGACACAGGAAGAATGTGCAGACAGTGACCCAAGCGGGCACCGAACTCGGGTCCCTGGCGCAGTGAAGCAACAGTGCTAACTACTGTGCTACCATGCCGCCTCCTTAAATGCGGTATTCAGTCTCAGGTATCGCACTGCAGTGCCTCTGCTGGCCACTTAGCACTGTGCCTTGAGGGGCTGGGGCTCGATTGGTTGACAGCTCTCCAAGTGAAGATAGAAGTCTTGCCTGCTGCCATTCAACACTCAATGGAGCATAAAATGGCAGCTGGCCTGTCGGAGTCGGCGGGAATGCTTTCCACACCGTCTCTCCAGATGATGGGTGCCAAGGCCTCACCATTCTGAAAATTCAGGCCTAGATTTTTTTCTGTCTAACATTTCCTTGGTAACTATCCAGGTAAACAGGTCAGAACTGCCCAAATTCTCTGACTCTAACTCAGAGATGGAGAATGTTTTGGAGGAATCCCAGCAGCAGAGGAATTACCCATCAGAAGTTTGAACTTCTAGGGCGGCACGGTGGCGCAGTGGTTAGCACTGTGGCCTGACGGCGCTGAGGACCCAGGTTCGATGCTGGCTCTGGGTCACTGTCCGTGTGGAGTTTGCACATTCTCCCCGTGTTTGCATGGGTTTCGCCCCCACAACCCAAAAATGTGTCAGCTAACTGGATTGGCCAGTCTAAATTGCCCTGAATTGGAAAAAATGAATTGGGTACTCTAAATTTAAAAAAAAAGAAATTCAAACTTCCTGGGCAATTCCCACAGACTCCTTATGTTGGGGCTTCCAAAGGGCCCGGAGAGTGCATTTTCAGATTAGTCCAGTTTCTGACTATCTGTAGATTGGATGACTGGGAAACATTGCTGTTTGTGGACCTTTGTTTGCTGTGTGCAATTTGATTCAAATTTGTGATGGGCAATTCTCTGCACTGGGAAACATCTGGAAATTAGATTTTAATTGCAAACTACAGATACTTCCAACTGTCTTCCAGCAATAGTTACCCAGAAAATGTTAGAAGAATTAACATCATTTGTAGGTTCTGGGTAACTATTATATTGACCTTCCCTAATCTCCCATACAGGACATCCGACGGACCCCATCACCCACTACACCCTGCTCGATCCCACAGGATCTCTCGACCACCCCACACATCATTTCACATCTTCTGGCATCGCCGGGATCTATCCCCACTCCCCTTCGGCTCCCATGGGCGCCGACGCACAACCCCCCATGGGAACTGATGCACAACCCCTCAACTTTGTATGGGACCCCCTGACCTTGGCACATTCTGTCCACTAACGCCCCACCATGCTGACTACCCCTGCGACCCCTGCAGCGGATCCCCTATGCCCCCTGACCTGCATGGGAGCCTTTGACTGCAGTCCACCCTTGCCTGCACTCCCATCCGCACCCCCCCAATTGCACACTCTCTGACTACACCTCCCCCCCGACTGCAACCCTCTTCGACCTCAACCAATTGCACATCCTAAATTGCACACTCTCCCAACTGCACACCTCATTTGCAACACTTGACCACATCCTTATGACTGCGCACCACCCCTGACCAAAGCCCCTATTCTCCATCTACCGATTTACCTGCCCCCCCCAGCCGATCACTCCACACCTTTCCCGACCAAACCGACATCCACCCGTTGTATTATCATAACTATCAGCATTACAAGGGTTAATGTAGAGTCGAGAATAGCCACTACAGGGAGCTGCAGATATAACTATACAAGGCAGTGATGCTATACCTTAGGGGAGGAGTGTATGTAGGAGATAGCTAGTGAAAGTCATAAGAGCAGTTAGTGTGAGAAGGTTAGATTATAATTCATACCAGTAGTGAGATTAGCAGTAGATAAGTGTAGTTGGATGTTACTGATCAATTCTGTATTATCATAGAATTTACAGTGCAGAAGGAGGCCATTTGGCCCATCGAGTCTGCACCGGCTCTTGGAAAGAGCACCCTACCCAAGGTCAACACCTCCACCCTATCCCCATAACCCAGTAACCACATCCAACACTAAGGGCAATTTTGGACACTAAGGGCAATTTATCATGGCCAATCCACCTAACCTGCACATCTTTGGACTGTGGGAGGAAACCGGAGCACCCGGAGGAAACCCACGCACACACGGGGAGGATGTGCCGACTCCGCAAAGACAGTGACCCAAGCCGGAATCGAACCTGGGACCCTGGAGCTGTGAAGCAATTGTGCTATCCACAAGGCTATCGTGCTGCCCCGTATTCTTAAAGACCAAGTGTCAAATCCCAGATTTAGTAGTGTAAATAAAATCACAGTTTTGTTTAAGTAAATGCTATACTGCGGTCTTTGTGGAACACTATGCCAACCTCCTAATAATAAAATAAGCAACACGAATAACACCACGCCCCCCCCCACCCCCCCACACACACACCCCCACCCCACCCCCCACCCCACCCCCCACCAAGACCTACCCACTTACTTTACAAACCTACTTCCTTCCTGGGTTAAAAGTGGTTTACAGCAGATAGTGCCATAAAAAAGGTGGGTGTGGCCTCTTTGTTTCCAACTCTGCAGTCCCCATCAGAAGGCCTCAGGTGAGTGCTCACCTGGCCTGTGTCAGAAGTTGGGCCCAGAAAGGGTGAGAAGGGATTTTAGGTAAGAAACTAGTATCTCATTATAGATAGGATTGTCGGGCAGCACGGTGTCACAGCGGTTAGCACTGGGACTGCAGCGCTGAGGACCCGGGTCCGAATCCCAGCCCTGTGCCACTGTCCGTGTGGGGTTTGTACATTCTCCCCGTGTCTGCGTGGGTTTCACCCCCACAACCCAAAAGATGTGAAGGTTAGGTAGATTGGCCACACTAAATTGCCCCTTAATTGGAAAAAAAATAATTGGGTACTCTAAATTTTAAAAAAAGATAGGATTGTCTTTGGCATAAGCGATCCTGCTGAGAGAGCAGGTCTACTGAGAGCGGAGAAACTTACTCCCAAGAAAGGTTTCAACATTTGCGAGAGTGCAGCAGCTATAAAGCTAGAGCATATGTACGGCAGGACAGACCAGGCTTTGCATTATGCTGATGGGCATTCCAGGGCGAAAGAACAGAATGATCAAGGGCAGGATGCAAATATTGCGGAGGAATCACACATAGGAAATGAAGATGTGTCCAGCGTGGGGAAAGCAGTGTTCTTGATGCAAGAATCATTTTGCACACAAGTGTTTGGCTGGAAAGAAGCAAAGAAAGCCTGCACTGGAGAGAAATCAGCCGAGGAGTTTGACGGGTCACCATACACCTTAGCTTTGTCAAGTCTATCGGGAGAAATGGTTTGTGACTGTTAGAATAATGACTGCAGAAGGAGAAAATCAAGTGAACATGAAGTGTCAGAAAGATCTTTACAGGCCTGTGCAAATTGTTGATCCAAAAATAAAGCCCTCGAAAGGGCAGGTTGAGACAATATGATGTCAAGATACTCATACCAAGAGGACAAATTGCCCAGTGCAATGGCAAGAATGAAGATCTGGGATTCCAGATGGTGTACAACAGGCACTTAATTCAGCTGGAGAAAGCCTAAAGATTGGTAACCCTCAATGATTTACAATGTATCACAGCGTACTGAACCATTGAGCACGGAACAGATCCTAGAGAACAAAGATGCGTTTACAGGGTTGGCATGATCGACCTGGTGAATATCATCTCAAAGTAGATGAGAGGGGAGACTAATTTAGCATCTGCCAAGAAAAGCATCAGCTGCTCTCAAATTAAGCCTGAAAAACCAAGATTAAAGAGCTGGGAAAGAAGGGAGTCATCAAAAAAGTGACAACTGCTACAGACTGGATTAGCGGCATGGTAGCAGTGAAACAACATGGAAAGTTGAGAGTATACATAGACCCAAAGAATTAATAAAGCGCTAAGAGATCTCACTACCCCATGCTAACCATTGATGGAATTTTGCCACAACTTATCAAGGCAAAGATCTTTGCCACCCTCGATGTGAAGGACAGTTACTGGCGAGTGAAGCTGGATGAAAGCAGTGGTTTTTCTAACTACATTCCAGGAGATACAGATGGTTGCGCAAGCTGTTTGGTGTTTCCATGGCTCCAGAAGACTATCAATGCAGACAGCCTGAGGTAGTCAGCGAGCTTCCTGGAATGGAAGCCATAGTAGATGATCTACTAGTCCATGAATGTGTAGACACAATGGAAGAAACCATTGCTAACCACCATCAGAATCTAGTGTGATTGTCAGAGAGAGTTTGCCCGATAAACTTGAAGCGGAATAAGGAAAAATTACAATTGGAGATGCCTCTGAAGTCACGTGCATCGATAAATAGATAATGTGCTGCCATTAAAAGGTTGTTGTCTGGATTCTGAAAAGGTGAGAATTGTAGCAGCGATGCAGTGACCTGCAGATGTGAAAGCTGTGCAATAATTCGTTAGATTCATGAACTACTTAGTAAAACGTTTGCTTAATTTGTCATCAGAGTGAGAACCATTAAGGCAGCTCACTGCCAAGGATGTGCAGTGGTATTGGGGCACAGAACAAGAAGCAGCGTTCACTAAAATCAAACAACTGGTGATGGCAATGCTAGCGCTGAGATACGATGACATCATTGAAGAAGTCACTTTGCAGTGTGATGTCAGCAAGACAGGTCTTGAAGCAATTCTCCCAAGTGCTGCAACAAGTAGTGATGAAAGGCTGGCATCTGAGAGCATCAAGGATCCACAAGGACATTTCAGGCATTCAGAGATGAATTGACACCCCAAGATGGCAACTTGTACAAAGGAAATGAGCCTTCATCCCGAAGGAGATGAGAGAAATGCTGAAGTGCATCCATGCAAGTCATTAAGGAATTGAGTTGAGTCTAAGAAAAGCAAGAGAAGTGCTATCCTGGCCAAACATGAGCAATAAAAGTAAGGCGCACATCAGTCAGTGCGGTGCTTGTAACAAATATCAAGCTAAGCAAGCTAGAGAGCTGCTGCTGATGCAGGATATTCCAGACAGGTCGTGGATGAAGCTGGGTGTAGACCTTGTCACTGATTATCTTATCGTGACTACAATGAGATTGTAGAATACCTAAAATCTCACATCAGTCGTTACGGCTCTCCAAACATTGTGATGAGTGACAATGGCTTTCAGTTCATGAGTGAGGAATTCAGCTGCACAAAGGATTGGAAAATTCAACCGTACACATCATCTCCACACTTCCCCAATTCATTGGCAAGGGTAGGTGGCAGTGAAAATCGGCAAAGGAATCATCAAGAGATTGAGCAAATATAGAACAGATGTATCAGGCAATCCTCACGTGGAGAAACACAACAACTGAAGACAGGGAAAGTCATCCAGTTCAAAACCTAATGTCGCTCTGCAAACAACTCTTCCCATAGCAAAGGAACTACTGAAGCTAGAATTGGTAACAGATGTGAACGAAACAAATCTGGAATTGGCAGAAAGCCAA